>NW_006282644.1:0-261 GCF_000327345.1 Myotis davidii | reverse complement strand
GCTGGAGTACCTGGGATCCCATGTCCTCACGCTCCTTTGTCAGCTCGGTCTTCATCAGCTCTTTGTCAGAGGCCCTCTTCTCCTGCTGCGCGGCCAGCTCCTTCCCTAGCCGCTCCGCCTGCCTCTCCAGCTCACTCCTCAGCTGCTCACACTGGATTAGGGCCTGCGGAATAAGACAGTAAATGGGAGTTGGGAATTTAGAAAAGTAAGGGGGAAATGAGACAGTTAAGCTTTATTTTTTTTTAAATATATTTTATTGAT
>NW_006282643.1:0-755 GCF_000327345.1 Myotis davidii | reverse complement strand
TGCTTTGCTACCCAGTTTCTTTAGGGTATGGTGGTACTGGTGTGACCTCTCAGGTTTCTTGGGTTTGGTAGTGTAGTGTAGCTCCCTACTTGAGCTATTTGGGTTCTCTTGATGTAGGCCTGAGAGCTGGAAACGTGCAACTGAGGCGTCTAGAAGTCAGCAGCTGTGGAGGCAGTGTCCCAATTTTTGCTGTCTTGCACCCTTTGTTGAAATCAAGGGTGCCTAGCGGGGACTCACAGTGGCACCCTGGAACCGTCTGTTGGGATGGTAGGCCTCAGGAGGCCTGCGTTCTGTAAAGGCGTGACTGTGGTGTCCAGAGTTTTGTAGTTGTGGGGTGGGCAGACTCAGCTTTGCTGCTGCCCCTGTGGTTGGATACACATGATCCCCGTGGCAGTTCACAGACGTACCTGTGGTGTGTTTGCCAGCATGGTGTACTGACACACTCTGAAGGGCCCTGGCACTGAGTCCACTGGATTGCAGTGTCTGTGGGCAGGTGTCCCAGAAGAGGGAATTCTGCTTTTCTACAGCCCAGCAGTGCACCCCTGTTTGTTTAAGTGTGCGACCAGCAGGGCTCGCAGCGGGGCCCCAGGGTTGCCTGTGCAGCAGTGGTCTTGGGAGACTTGCATGCTGGAAAAGCATGCAACTGTAGTGTCCAGAGTTCTGTAGCTGTGGGGTGGGGAAACTCAGATTTTGCTGATTTACCTGAGGTGGATAGGCGCGCTTTCCCAGTGGTGGCACACAGGAGCACCACAGTG
>NW_006282642.1:0-391 GCF_000327345.1 Myotis davidii | reverse complement strand
TTGTGCCCTGAAGACCAGGGTACAAATGTGAGATATTTATGGTTTTGCTTAGACACAGGCAAGCTCAGGGTGTGACTGAGCACCCAAGATCTGCTCCAGGAAATGACACCTAGCCTGAGCTGCCAACAGCACAGGGCACAGGCATGCTCCATTACCAGCCCCAGCCCCTAGAATTCCTCCCCATTCCAATCCTGCACTGCCCCCAGCTGTCCCTTTCCTTTCAAGCCCCTGGGCTATATCTGCTGCGCCTCCACGTGCCTGGCTTTCTCTGTGCAGGTCCATCACAGTCATCCTGGGCGCCCACAACATCATGAAGCATGAACGGAGGTCATCACGGAGAAAACAGTCATCCACCACTCAAACTATCATCCCAAAGTCAATGACATCATGT
>NW_006282641.1:0-225 GCF_000327345.1 Myotis davidii | reverse complement strand
TCCACTGAGCCAAACCGGTTTCGGCCATTTCATCTTAATAACACCTTCAATTGCACATAAAACTTCTTCCCTTGAACTCTCCACCACACACTCCTTTATAGATTTTTGTCTCAAGTCAAATCTTTTCATGTTGTGTAGGTATTATGATACACAATGCCAACTTTGTTATTTTTACTAGTTTAAATTTTTAACTTTTTAATTTTTTTAAATATATTTTATTGATTT
>NW_006282640.1:0-1059 GCF_000327345.1 Myotis davidii | reverse complement strand
CAATCACCAATAAAGCAGAGCTTAGTCCATTTTTCACTAAGCATTGGACGGAGTGCCCACCAGCCTGGATTTGGACTGGTGAGTGCCTCAGAGTCACGCACGAGGAACCAGCACCAACTCCACCTAGCAACTGCTCTGGGCTTTTGTCGGCCCACACCCACCTGCCCAGCTGCCACCGTGGCTCCCAGCCTTGACACCTGAGAGCAATCTGGGCACAGCAACCACCTGAATCTGAAAGAGCCCCACCTCAACACCTGGCTGGAGGGTGCAGAGAGCACAGGGGCTTGTCCAGGCCCAGAGCTTCTCCTGGCTTCTTCGGTTTTAGTTTCAGGGAGCACACTGACGTCATCATTCCTTGTGGGTGATTGTGTAGCTCACCCCGGTTCCTCATCTGCTACACTGACAGTAACAGCACCTTCCCTGTGTCATCTCACCCATGTCGTGCTCTGCCCTCATGAAACCCTGGCTTCTGGTCACCACGGGGTCCCTGGGCTGTGCAGGTGTTCACATGTGTGTGGACTGACTGGGTGAATAAAACAAACATATCAATTTTAGAGACTGAGATAAATGGGGAGAGTGAGAGAAAGATCAATTTGCTGTTCCACCAATTTTATACATTCTTTGGTTGATTCTTGTTATTGTCCTGACCGGGGATGGAACATGCAGCCTAGGCATTATAGAGCTGAGGCTCTGACCCACTGTTATATCCATGCAGGGCCACATATATGTGGGACTTTAAGTAAAGTAACCCACTAACATGCTGGGGAATAGAGATATACAAAAGCCACCATGATAATAGGTACGATGGAAGGCAAGAGTAGGATTCATGGGGTTTTATAAGTGTTTTCATTAGATGGGTATATTTCAGATAACCGATTACAAAGGCGGAATATGTCCTTGAAACAGTTATTCCATATGCCGACGAAGAAGCACTGAGGAGGGGAGGAGGAACTTGTGTTCAGGGATGCAGGCATGTATGGAGCCACCAAAAGCGTATGTTTAAAAAATGTACATTTAAATCAATTTTACTTTAGAAAAACTTTTAATAATGTATAAAAA
>NW_006282639.1:0-261 GCF_000327345.1 Myotis davidii | reverse complement strand
GGCCAGGGCCAGCCCATTTTTAAATTACATTGGTTGTCTTTTCATGTTGGTTTGTATGAATTCTTTATATATTTTGTATATTAACCCCTTATTGGAGGAATCATTTGCAAATAATCTCCCATTCAGCAGGTTGCATTTTTATCTTATTGATGGTTTCCTTCAATGTGCAAAAGTTTTTAGTGTGATGGAGTCCCTATTTTATTTTTTTGGTATTTTTTTTTATGGAGTTCTTTTAAAAAAATATTTTTATTGATTTCAAAG
>NW_006282638.1:0-327 GCF_000327345.1 Myotis davidii | reverse complement strand
TCTCCCCATTTTGGCTGCCTGTTTGGGTTTGTCACTATTTATTAGGTAGACCTGCTATAACTCCCAATCTCTAGTGCAGGACAATGTCAGGCACTGTTTCTGACTGGCCCTGAGTGTCCTCTTTGGGGCTATCAGCAACCCAGAGCTTATGCCTCACTCTTCTAGGGCAGGTGCCTTTGGAAAGGACCGAGATGTGCACCAGGGTCTGCTTTTCCTAGCCCTGGGCCCAGAAGGAGATAAGGCAAAGACTCATACCCTCCAAAGATCACCCTCTGCCTGCAGTCTTGATTAGTCTCAGGGTATTGACCACAGGGTGGGGCGAGAGGT
>NW_006282637.1:7226-11767 GCF_000327345.1 Myotis davidii | reverse complement strand
TATAATCATTATTGTACCCATTGTGTGGCTAAGGAACCTGAGACCGAATTGTGTTTCATAATTTGCCTTAAGGTCACTCAGTCTGCAAAGGAACTCAATCCTGTGACTGCCCCATTCTAAACTGAACAAAGTTGCCACTACCCAGTGTGGTCCCCTACAAGGACAGGGTCCCCCAAACATCCTTTTTGACCTCCAGAAACCCCCAACCCGAGTGCACAAATTTTTGTGCACTGGGCCTCTAGTATGTTATAACAATGAGTTATATAAGTCTTTGTTTTACTATGGTTGCACGACCCCACCACCCGCCCCCCAAGGACCCCAACACTCAGTGCCAGAGAGCAATGCAGTCAACTGGTTCCCATATGCTACCCTTAGCACCCCGCTCTGCCCATTTCATTAGGTCCCCAATCACTGCCCCCCAGCGGAGTGTGTCACAGTGTGACCCTCAAAATCCTCCAATCCCAGAGGCTCCCGCTCCCCATCAATCACGGCCTCCTTCAGCTCCTCACTTCCCCAAATGTCCTCAAGTGACACCGACTTAAAGCCCCTTAAGTTGCGCCTCAAATGATCAAGTTTTATGGGACAATATAAAATCTGATCATTAAAGTACACTTGGAATTTGTTACAAAAAATTACTTATATCCATACAGAAAATAAACAAGGAATGAAAATTAACGAACCAATCTTCCACCTTCAATTCGAAACCCCCTCTGACCGCACAGAATGCCCCCTGCTAACCTTCCACAGCACCTCCGCGTCCCTCAAGTAACCGATGGTTCGATGCAGTTGGTGACGTTGGCAAAAATGTTCTAGTGAGCATGCGCATAGTTCACCCCAAACCGGAAGTGAGTGAACTGTGAACCGAAAGTGGGTGAACTGTGACCCGGAAGTGGGTGGACTGTGCACACGCTCACTAGACCGTTTGAAGCCACAGCCTGCCAATGGTCATCATGGAGAATTACTGTGTCTCTCCATCCCGTGGTTCATTTTCTTCCTGGGACTGTCTGGGCGAGAGACATGGCCGAGCCCATTGGGATTATGACACTGGAGGCTGCCATTTTCCAAGAACTTTCATTCCATACAGCCAGAGTCTTGGGGGTAGTCCTCCCACGTTGGCAGGAGACCTATTAAAAAACCGGGATATATTTATTTCTAGGAGAAACTGGCATTGTATATTATGAAAAAATACCTTTTCTCTGTATTGTCACACTGACGTAAGGCTCCGCTCTCAGAACCCAGGAATCCTGCCTCTTCTTCTCTCCCACCATTCTTTGCACAGAGAAGCTAACGGAGACGTGTTGGGAGCCCAATGGGTTTTGAGCTTGGCAGAACTCCCCTCCATCGCCAGCTTCCATTGCGGGGCAGCTGCAGGACCGAGGCTCTGAGCTTGGCTCTCCAGGGTCCAGCTCACTCTAGCAAGGAGGTTGCTGTCAATCTCACACACCAAACACAGGGATTGGCCCTCATCCAGTGCCCTGCAGGTGGGAGAAGAACATGATAGCGACAGGGAAAAGGGGAGACAGGGAAGCACAGAGATTCTGCAGCTGACATCTAGGCTTCATCTGTGTTTCAACTTTAGGCCCAGAAAGGCAGAAAAACCAGAGAGAGCAACGCCATGGCTGACCTCAGGAGCAGCTACATTGAGGTCCTCCCCTGAGTCCTCCAGAGAAAAGCCATCAGGATGGAAAACAAACATTCCTTCTTATCATTTGAGTCTTGGCTCTGAATTCTTCTCTTAGCCAGAACCCATGAACTGAGTTTGCTGAACTGAGGTCTAACACCTGGGGCCGTTTTTGCTGACAACAATCCCATAGCCCCTAGCACCATGACACCAATGTCACCTACCAATTGACCTTACTGAGGTCCCATGTGACCACAGAAATAACCATTCAGCTCATTGTCTCCTATGAGTTTGGGCCACAACTTCTGGGTTATTGTGAGTAATAACAAGAGAGTCAGGGCCTGAGGCAAATGGAACTGAGGACTGGATTCCGACAGGGATAGGGGGCCAAGGGGATGCTAAAATGGAAACTAACTTTGAAACTGAAGAGGAACATATTGCCCTCTGAATTCAGATGCTCCACAGAACCTGACCATCGGTGTCTTCCATGGAAATAATACAGGCAGGAGAGACCTTCTCCTTTGCAATGCTGTGATGGAGGGATGAAGTGTCCACAGCACCTCAGAATAGAGCTCAAATATCAGAGCTTGAATGGTAGCAGGGCTGAGATCAGAAATGTAGAGTATAGATATTAGAAAGCACCCTACATCCTGTCCCCAATTAGCCCCTGCTCTCACTACCATAACAAAGACCTTCTTCTTGTCAAATCTTATGGAGACTTTGCATCCTCACTTCTATGGGTCCCTTGGAGGGGTCGTTTTATTTTTGGCAGCTGATTTCTTCTTAAACTTCTCAGCTCCCTCCCCTAGAGCCAAATTCAAAGATCAGACGTTGCCTTTGAAGACCCCTCTTGATCCTATCTCTTCACCCAGCCTCACCTCTTTAGTTTACAATACTTTCACTTTAATTATTTTCCCCTGGCAATTTATTTGCATGGTCTCGTGTATTCAAAGGGTTCAAAAGAGCATGTAGTAGAATGTACCTCTGCTCCTCACCCCAGTTTCCTAATTTTCTTCACTCAAGTCATTCATTCTAAACTGTATCTTATGTGTTTATCCAGAGATATTTATGTATATGTAAGGATATTTCTATATCTATCTCTAGGTGTAGGTATAAATATAGATTTTGTGTGAGCATTTTTTGTGTCTTTTTTTTAAGACATGAAGCATTCTACATACATTGATTGCATCTCGTTTTCTAAATTAACAATAATTATTGAAAATCTTTTCATGTTAGTAGATAAATAACGTCATCCATTTTTTTTTTACAACTGCAAAGTATTCCACGGCACATGTGTACTTCTTAATCCTTTCACCTTTTTCACCCATCTCCCCTCCCATCTGGCAACCATCAAAATGTTGTCTGTATCTGCGTATCTGTTTCTGTTCAGCTTGTTTGTATTCTTTGTTTTATAGATTCAATGATTGATAGATATGTATTTATTGCCATTTTATTGTTTATATTTTTTATCTTTTCTTTTTTCTTCTTCTTCTGAAAGAACACCCTTCAACATTTCATATAATACTAGTTTGGTAGTGATGAACTCTAGCTTTTTCTTGTCTGGGAAGCTCTTTATATGTCCTTCAATTCTAAATGATAGCTTTGCTGGGTAAAGGAATCTTGGTTGTAGGTCCTTGTTTTTCATCACTTTGAATATTTCTTTCTACTCCCCTCTGGCCTGCAAAGTTTCTGTTGAGAAATCAGCTGACAGTCTTGTGGTAGCTCCCTTGTAGGTAACTAACTGCTTTTTTCTTGATGGTTTTAAGATTCTCCATTTTCTTTAACCTTTGCCATTTTAATTATGATGTGTCTTGGTGTGGGCTTCTTTGGGTTCGTCTTATTTGGGACTCTCTGTGCTTCCTAGACTTGTATGTTTATTTCGTTTACCAGGTTGGGAAAATTTTTCTGTCATTATTTTTTCAAATAGGTTTTCAATTTCTTGCTCTTTTTCTTCTCCTTTTGGCAATTCAATAATGAGAATGTTGGTATGCTTGAAGTTGTCCCAAAGGCTCCTTACATTTTCCTCATTCTTAAAATTCTTTTTTCTTTTTACTGTTCTGATGGGGTGTTTTTAGCTTTCTCATATTCCAAACTGCTGGTTTGAGTCTCAGTTTCCACTATTCTACTCTTGATTCTCCGTAAATCATTTTTTATTTCAGTTAGTGTACCCTCATTTCTAAATGGTTCTTTTTTATGGTTTTCATGAACTCTTTTATGTTGTTAAAGTTCTTACTAAGTTCATCTACTCTTCCCCTAAACACATTGATCATCCTTATAACCTGTGTTCTGAACCCTGCATCTGGTAGATTGCTTGTCTCTACTTTGTTATGTTCTTTTTCTGGAGTTTTGTTTTGTTCTTTCATTTGAAACATGTTTCATTGTCTCCTCAGAAATGCAGAGTATAGATATTAGAAGCACCCTAGATCCTCTGTCCCCGCTTATCAGGACCTACTCTCACCGCCATAACAAAGACTTTCTTCTTGTCAAATCTTACGGAGATTTTGCATCCTCACTTCTATGGACCACTTGGAGGGATCTTTTGTTTTGGCAACTGACTTCTTCTTAAATTTCTCAGCTCCCTCTCCAGGGGCCACATTCAAAGATCAGACATTGCCTTTGAAGACCCCTCTTGATCCTATCTCTTCACCCAGCCTCACCTCTTTGGTTGACAATCCTTTCACTTTATTTTCCCCTGGCATTTTATTTGCATGGTCTCGTGTATTCAAAGGGTTCAAAAGAGCATGTAGTAGAATGTACCTCTGCTCCTCACCCCAGTTGCAGGCTCAATCCCCCATGTGGGGCATGTAGGAGACAGCCATCAATGATTCTCTCTCATCATTGATGTTTCTCTCTCTCTCTCCCTCTCCCTTCCTTTCTGAAATAAAAAAAAAAAAAGGTGATGGAAAAGAAAAAAAAAGGA
>NW_006282637.1:6580-7080 GCF_000327345.1 Myotis davidii | reverse complement strand
AGACTGGTCCCTGGAGGATATCGCAGGAACAGTGTGTGACCTTCAGTCAGTGACACAGCAAAGGGGAGCCTGCCTCTGCCTCCTGTCCCACTCTCCAGTCCAACCCATGGGTTTCCTGGGCTAACGTTAGCCCACTCCACAACCACCTTCATATCCTGGAGGTGACCAACAGACACCATCACCCTCTCTCTGGCCACAGGCCCTATCAAAACCTGATGAGAGAACCTGGGCCAATTCTACCAACTGGGGGACCGAAGGGCCCACAGTTGGTCTCTGAGCATCAGATTTTCCAAGATGCGGGGAAGTGGGAATACTTCAGGATAGAAAGAGATTACGTGAACCATGACTCCCAATATATGACATTGTCTCTGAATGTGGCAAGTAGCCAAGGGTCCCCAGGAAAGAGCCCCATGGGCCAACTCTACTGTCTTCCTACAACTTTCTTCCCAGCCCAGTTCTGCCCATTTGCTGTGCTCTTGGAGATGGTACCCCCATGCCCT
>NW_006282637.1:4465-6099 GCF_000327345.1 Myotis davidii | reverse complement strand
CAGGCCTCTGGCTTCCTCTGAGCCTCAGGGTTCATTTGCCACAGGCAGAAATGGGCCGGATGACCTCAAAGAGTCAATCATAGTGGACTCTCTAAATCTGAGGTTCCCTCTTCTGGGCTTGTGACCTTTGGTTCTCACCACAGGTTTCCTGTCGAAGCTTTCTCTGCCCTCCCTCATCTGCATCTTTCCACTCTCTCGCAGAGGGACCCGGACCGAGTAGACAGACTTTGTCAGGGCATGAGCAAGAGATGTTGCTGAGGCTGCTGTTGCTGCTGCTGCCCGTGCTGTGGGGAGGTGAGTAGGCCGAGGGGAGAGGGCAGCCCACCCGGGAGAGGCCCTGGAGCTCCAGGCTGAGTTTTTCTCTCTTCCTAGGAGCCCTGGCTAAGGATTCAAACTACCGGCTGGTACTACAGGAATCTGTGACAGTGCAGGAGAGTTTGTGTGTCTTTGTGCCGTGCAAGTTTTACTACTCCTGGAGTTTCGTTGGATCCCCCTACCTGTATTGCTTCAAGAAAGAAGGGAGTAAAAAGCGTGGTCTTCTAGTGGCCACAAGCAAACTAGAAGAGGAGCTACAGGAGACGATCCAGGGCCGGTTCTTGCTCCCTGTGGACCCTGAGCCCAATGACTGCTCCCTGACCATCAGAGATGTCAACATGAGGGACACTGGGACATACTTCTTTCATTTAGAAAATGGACCCTTTGCATATAAATATGAAATTATGTTTATCACTCTGAAAGTGACAGGTATGGTAGGGACCCAAAGAAAAACCCCTGGGTGTCGGGTACCAGAAATGGGTAAATGAAGGCCCCTGGGGTAGGGGTGGGGACAGCCATGACAAAACCCTGGGGCAGGCTGACATGCCGAGGGGTCCTCACCACCTCTCTCTTCACTCCAGCCCTGACCGACAAACCTGACATACTCATCCCACGGCCCCTGGAGTCCGGCCGCCCCCAGAAACTGACCTGCTATGTGCCCTGGGCCTGTGAGGAGAGCACACCCCCCATCTTCTCCTGGACATCAGCAGCTTACACCTCCCTGGGCCCCAGGTCTCATCATCTCTCCTCTGTGCTCACTCTCACCCCACGACCCCAGGACCACGGCACCAACCTCACCTGTCAGGTGCATTTTCCTGCCACTGGTGTGAATGTGGAGAGCACCATCCGGCTCAATGTGGCCTGTGAGTTCTGGGGCGGGATCCCGGGTCCCTAAGGGGCTGTGGCCAGGGCAGAGCTGGACCAGGACAGAGCTGGGCCAGGGAAGAGCTGGGTTAGGACTTGAAATCAGGGTCCTGATAGTCCACCAGGAAGGGAACCCCCTCTCCTGGTTCCATGGCTGCTGGGGAAAGGCCCAGTGCCCACCCATGGATGTCCTTCTGTCCCAGATGCTCCACAGAACATGGCCATCTGCGTCTTTCAAGGAAACAGCACAGGTAGGAAGGGGCCTCTGTCCTCAGGGCTGGGAGGGACACAGGGTCTAGGTGAGCTCCGAGCTACGTGGGATATATAGGGGAGGCCAGCTACTGAGGGCAGATAGAAGGCTCCTCCCCACACCTCAACTCTCTAAATCTCTTGCTCACCCACAGCTTTCTGTGGCCAAATAAAAAGGAAGTTTTCATCCCTCTTGCTTCGCCCTC
>NW_006282637.1:0-878 GCF_000327345.1 Myotis davidii | reverse complement strand
TGGGCTTTGCAATGATTTCCTGCATATTTACATCGAAAGCACAGACAAGGGAAGCAAACAGAGACAAGTGGGACTCTACCAACTTCAAACCCTGAGGACAAAAGGACACTCTCCCCAGACTCCAGAGGCCTCCTACAGGAAGGGGGAGACACTGTATCTGTTCAGGAGTTAATATCCAGCATCTATTACACACTCACACACGACAACATAAGAAACCCAAATAACACAATTGAAGAAATGGCTAACCTTGAATAATTGAAGAAATGGCTAAAACCTTGAATAGCCATTTCTCCAAAGATGATGTACAAATGGCCAAAAAAGTCATGAAGAGAGACGCAACATCAGCAATCCTACAGAGCCATGAAAGAACTCCTTAGGCCTGTGGGAGTTTTGCTTGGTGCATCAGGCCATTAATATTCAAAACCCCACATCAGATTCCTACACGGACAAGGAAGGTATGGGAAAGGCGCATAGTAGGCCCACGGTACAAAAAGTGATGGGGGAAGTGTAGTGATAAGCAGTTCCAAAGGTCACACACCCAAGACTAGCATTAGATTTCATGTCATGTGAGTCTCATCTCCACAAATGTTTCATCATTTGTTTGTAAATAGCGGGCGAGTGCGCATACACACACACACACACACACACACGCGTGCACACACACATGCACACACACACATACACATACAGAGTTCTGTCTGAATTTCCTCTTCTGCATTTCTGTGTATACCTTGTGGCTGAGTCCCACCAAATGGGGCGTCCAATTCTGATGGGGCTTGTGCGCCCTCGCTGTCCCTCAGACACTCAGACCCTCAGACTCTCGAGCCAACACAGGTGCGTCTCACGTCCCCAAGAAGCCCTCAGAGCAAAGGCCTTTA
>NW_006282636.1:0-666 GCF_000327345.1 Myotis davidii | reverse complement strand
TCCAGGTGTTTGATTTTTGTGATTGTTTTTATTTTTTTCTGTTTCTTAACTCCATGGATTGTACTGCTACGTTCTTACACATTTCCAAGGAAATCTTTTTATAATGCCATGTTATCTAGTTTGGGATCACAAACTAGGATGGGATGGGTCCCAATTTTCATTACACAGTAGCAAATCTCTTACTCTTGAGCTAGACATGAAGAAATATATATGTGATCAATGTCATTTACAAATTTACATGCTAAAAGTTTATGAAACCTTCCAAAGGGACGTTAGAAAATTTCCTTTAAACATCAAAAAATTAAAAATGAAAAATTTCTCAATCATAATAGGAGCCCAAACCTTTACCTGGTTCTCACTACTGGTTTCTTCTCAAACAGAGTTGAAAATTGGACGCATTTTATGCCCAGGAAGAACCTGAAGTAGAAAGTGACATGACTGCTCAGGGTATAGAAGGCACAGCACAGGGTCCTGTAGCTGACAGTGGGGTGTGGAGGTGTCAGGCAATGTGGGGTCCCCTCTGACATGGGTGGGGAGCCCATAGGGACATATTCATGGTCAGAACCTCACCTTAATTTCTAGCACTTCCTGGCCTCCTGCGGCTCTGTGACCTGAGAATATGTAGAGTATACAAAGGCCTTCACCTCCTCCAATCCAGGGGCTCTG
>NW_006282635.1:0-437 GCF_000327345.1 Myotis davidii | reverse complement strand
CCCAAAGCAATCTATAAATTCAACGCACTTCCTCCACACCACCACCTGGCCCCTCCTGCAGAGGCCCCCATCACCTGTCTGCCAGCACCAGCATCAGGGCTGGCACCACCAGCATGTGTGAGTGGGGCTGGCACCATCAGCTGGTGCAAGAGGCAGCTGCTGCCCCAATTGCCCCTCAGGAGCAGGGGGAGGTGGAGAAGCCCTCAGGGTGATCAGTGCCGGCATCCACTGCTTGCACGTGCTGATGGTGCCAAGTGATTGGGACTGGCACCAGGTGCTGGCAGCAGGTGTGAGCAGGGCCAGCACTGGTAGCAGGTGCAAACACTGGGCGGGACTGTGGCATATGGGATCAAAGAATTTTCAGTAACCACCAGCGGCTCTCCCTGATGACAGTGACTGGCGTGCTGCCTTGGTCTGGCACCCCTGCTCACCTTCTC
>NW_006282634.1:0-897 GCF_000327345.1 Myotis davidii | reverse complement strand
CCAATTCAGATTACTCATCTGAAATTACATTTTTCAAGTGCTGAGAGAAAATAACTCAATTGCAAATTCTTTATCCAGCAAAACTATCCTTCAGGAATGAAAATAAAGACATTTTCACGTAAGAGAAAACGTAAACAATTTATTACTTAAAACTTACCCTTAAAAAGTGGTTTCAGTAAGTTCTTCAAATTAAAAAGAAGTCATAAAATCACAAAAGAAGGAATCTTAGAACAAATGTACCTACTCTTCATAAACTGCAAACTACCACAACTCACCCAATATGAAAGAGATCATTTGAATAGCCCTATAACTATTTTTTTTAAATTCCTATTATAAAAACCTCCCAAAAAGGAATTACCAGGCCCAGATGGTTCCACTGAAGAATTCTACCAAAGATTTGAAGAACTAACACCGTCTATACAATCTCTTCCAGAAAATAGAAAATGAGGGACCACTTCCCAACTCAATTTACGAGGCCTATATTGCTCTGATATCAAAACCAGACAAAGACAGTAGGAAAACAATACTACCTCTCACAAATTTAGCCACAAAAATCTTCAACAATATATTAGCAAATTGAATCCAACAGTATAGAAAAAGAATTATGTACCATGAAGAACTATGGTATTCCAGGTATACAAAGTTGGTTCAATATCTGAATAATCAACTAATGCAATCCATATATATACAGACTAAAGAAGAATAGCCATATCAACTGATGCAAAAAAAAAAAAAAGCCTTTGACAAAATACAACACTTATTCATGACAAACTCTCAGCAAGTTAGGAGAAGAGACAAACTTCCTCAATTTGATAAAGTGTACCTCCAAGAAATCTACAGCAAACATCATATTAATGATGAAAGTCAAACGCTTTCTCCCTAAGATCAGAACAAGTA
>NW_006282633.1:0-222 GCF_000327345.1 Myotis davidii | reverse complement strand
GTTCAATTCCGGTCAAGGGCATGTACCTTGTTGTGGGCGCATCCCCAGTGGCAAGTGTACAGGAGGCAGCTGATCGATGTTTCTCTCATTGATCTTTCTAAGTCTCTATCCCTTTCCCTTCCTCTCTGTAAAAATTCAATAAAATAAAGAAAAAAAAAGCTGTGGTAAACATATACAATGGACTATTACTCAGCAATAAAAAAGAATAAAATCTTACCATTT
>NW_006282632.1:0-492 GCF_000327345.1 Myotis davidii | reverse complement strand
GTGTTGCAGGCCAGGCAGCAACCATGGAACCCAAGGTGCCCGGATTGCTGGCTGGCCTGTTTCCAGAGATCGCCATGGATATCAGAATTCAGGAGGGTGTCTGTTTCCTCAAGATAGCAAAACTTACTAAGAAGATATTGTAGACTAGTGGAGATAAGGAATAAGAGTGCAAACACACGGATGGATGAAGAAACTACAAGTCCTAAAGTGAATTAGAAGTCAGTTTCTCAACTGGATGATGAAGAAGTGGATAAGGTCAGAATACCTTATTCAATGACCAAGAAATGGATAAGGTCAGACTTCCCTACTCATATACTTACCCTTCCCCCATAAGTCCTCACCCAAAATTCTGGCCTTGTGCTTTTTGACCACAGACACTCCTCATCAATCCATTGTCATTCAATTACACGCCCATTTCATAGTAATTTTCCAATTTCTTCCCCAAAACCAAGTCTTTCCGTGTTTAACTTGTTTTCAAACTACATAACCAAC
>NW_006282631.1:0-1543 GCF_000327345.1 Myotis davidii | reverse complement strand
CCCTGCCCCGGCCCAGCACCACACAGCCTCAGGCCCCTGCTGACTACTGGCTAAGGCTGGCTACGGGAACTCTTGCCTCCACTGTGGGCGCAGCCATCTTGAATGTTACAGCGTGACAGTCAATTTGCAGATTCCTTCTTTATTGGATAAGATATCTTTTATTATCATTTCTTCTTTAATCCATAAATTTTTAGAAGTGTTTTAAATTTTTCTAAGATTGTGGGTTCAGTGCTCTAGGTGTGTCCATTGGACCAAGATTGTCAATTGTGTTATATTCTTTCTGGTTTTTTAAATCTGCTTAATTTTTTAATTACTGAGAAAGATGTTCAAATCTTCCACTTAGCTACCAGATATATCCAGTGGCTCCATCTCTTGTCTCTTTGCATCACTGTCAGTTTTTGCTTTATAAATTTTAAAGTATGTTATTAGTATATTACCAGTTTATATTTGTCATATCTCCATGGTGAATTGAATCTTTATTATGTGGCAACCCTCTTCATCTTTAATAATACTCTTTGTGTAAGCCTCTTTTATGTCACTTAATGTTGCTACGCCATCTTTTCCTGATCATGTGCATTTGATTATGGTTACCAGTCTCTGTGAGGAATTGAAAATGGGTAGCGATGTTCCTACCTCTTTGTTCAAGAGGCCCAAATGAGTCCAGCACCTGTTTTCCCTTGCTATACCATGACAGCTTCTTATGGGTGGGTTCTCCTTGCAGGCAGCCTTCAAATGATTATCTTTTGCCACAACAATAGCAGCATGGCCAAATTCCTTCCCCCCTCCCCACCCAAGCTTCCATTCAGTGGACCTATAAGCAACTATACATAGATATAGGCATTGCCCCTTTATCTCTGGTGGCCACGTTTTTTTGTCTGAAAGCTGCACTGATGGAATTTATCTTCCCTGAGCAATGAAGCCTCAAAAAGGGTCCTATACTAACAGTTGTGTCTTTATCAATTAAAGTATACAAATAACCACTTCAAAATGTCCTAAGCTGAAACAGTATCCTTTTTTCAATTCATCTATCAAGCTCATTGTGAACATGACCCTACTAACCTTACTTGAAAATGGCTGCCATAGCTGATTAAATGAAATTGTTAAAAGATGGCTGACTGAAATTGAAATTGGATATTGGAGAGCTTCCTTTTAATCATGCATCTTTCAAGATGGCATGCCGTGGGTGTGGGACTTAGCAGAATTGACACAATAAAGTGGAGGTGGAACGTGTGCTGTGGAACAAGGTCTCAGTTCAGTGAGTTGGCAGCTATGTGACCTTGGGAATGTTAATTAATCTCCTTTTCTAGATTTCTTCATTTATGAAATGGGAATAAAAAGATATAACTCAAGCCCTGGCGGGATAGTTCAGTTAGTCATCCCAATTCACCAAGGTTGTGGGTTCAATCCCAGATCAGGACACATACAAGAATCAGCCAATGAATGCATGAGTAGGTGGAACAACAAATCAACGTTTCTCTTTCTCTCTCTCCCTGCCCCTTTCTAAAATCAATTTTAAAAAAAAAGTTTACCTCAAAATTTGGTG
>NW_006282630.1:0-1122 GCF_000327345.1 Myotis davidii | reverse complement strand
CTATATAATTTGATATATTTAAAAGATAGAACAAATGAGCATTTAGAGAGTTAATTTTTTGCCATTTTTAATGGAATTCCACAGTTAAAAAGTGTTTTTTTTTAATGTTGGTGTTTTTATATATATATATATAATTTTAGGATTGTATACCATCTCTTGATTCTTCACAGTCAACACCAACAGAGGAACTATCATCTCAGGGCCAGTCCAACGCTGAAAAAATTGAATGCCAAGCAGAAAATTACCTAAATGCACTCTTTCGAAAGAAAGGTAATGTTGGTACACATTTTTTATGCTTCTGGTGTTCCTTATTTTGTTGCTGTTCTCAAGACTTCAAATGTTCTTTCATGTTTAATAAGTGATAGATATATTACATTGCAAAACTATCTTTAGAATAAATTATAGCATTTGTGAGCTGTTCCTTTGGTAGCTTGAGTATGCTTACTTGACATTAAAATGTCAGTATTCTTTTTAATTCCTGTTTATCTAAACTATATATCAGGGGTCCTCAAACTACGGCCCATGGGCCACATGGAAATACAAATATTGTATTTGTTCCCGTTTTGTTTTTTTTACTTCAAAATAAGATTTGTGCAGTGTGCATAGGAATTTGTTCATAGTTTTTTAAACTATAGTCCAACCCTCCAACAGTCTGAGGGACAGTGAACTGGCCCCCTGTTTAAAAAGTTTGAGGACCCCTGCTATATATAGTGGGGCCTTGACTTACTAGTGTCCCGACTAACGAGTTTTTCGAGATACGAGCTGTCTCTCGGCCGATTTTTTGCTTTGAGTTGCGAGCTAAAATTTGGGTTACGAGCCAGCTTCAGATACCCCACCGCTAGCTGGCGCAGCGAACGCCACAGTGAACGCCACAACATCAGCCCAGCATCACGTGTCTCACTCGTTCACTTTAAGTGGTTAGCTCTTAGTTGAAGCATCAGTGTTGTGCTCGCATTTGTGCTTGCAGTTATTTTGGAAAACTGCGTTTTTTCAACCATGGATCTGAAAAAAGTAAGTGCGAAGGACAGTGCTGAGAAGAAGAAGCGGATGATGTGCATTGAATTAAAGAAAGACATTATCGAAAAACATTGTGTGTAATCGACTTGGCGAAGCAGTACGAGC
>NW_006282629.1:0-402 GCF_000327345.1 Myotis davidii | reverse complement strand
AAAAACCTGTTAAACTGTAGCTGGGTCAGAGAAATCCCAGAGCTTCTAAAAGAAGGCCTAAGGCTCCTCAGCAGTCTGCATTACTTCACACCTGCGCCTCATCTAGGCACCTCCAAACCCCCAAAAAGAGGAGGAATCTGCAGATCTCTTTGTAGCTCATGCTGGGTGGCATCAGGCAGTGGCTAACTTTGCACCTCCTTGTAGATCCAAGAAGCAATCTACCCAGTGGTCAGAGTGAGACCATCCAGAATACATCTCTTCACATCCATAACAGACACACTCAGGGGGCAGACTCAGTGAGTGCCAAAGCCCCACTGAAGCAAGCCCTGACCAATAAGGGTGTCTCCAGCACAGAAGGTCTCCAACTGAAGACACAACTGGTCCTCACAGCCAACTGACCTG
>NW_006282628.1:4470-5632 GCF_000327345.1 Myotis davidii | reverse complement strand
TGTATGCACCCATATGTTCATAGCAGCACATTTCATAATAGCTAAAATCTGGAAACAGCCCAAGCACCCATCAGTATATGAGTGGATAAACAAAAAGCTGTGGGACATTTACACTATGGAATACTATGGAGCTATAAAAAAGAGGGATCTCTTTTCCTTTGGGACAACGTGGAGGGACCTCGAGAGTATTATGCTAACTGAAACAAGCCAATCAGAGAAAGATAAGTATCACGTGATCTCACTCATATGTGGAATCTAATGAACAAAATAAATTATTGAATAAAGTCAATCCAGAGACATAGACGCATAGAGGTGACTGCAGAATCTCAGAGAGAAGGTTGGGGAGGGTGGGTCGGTGGGAAGAGATCAATGAAAGAACTTCTATGCATGTAAAGATAACCCCTGGACACAGAAAATAGGGTGGTGAAGGCCTGGGGTGTGTGTGTGGGGGGGGGGAGGGGTCGGACTAAGCCTGTCTCCTCTCACAGTCCGGGAGCCTTCAGGGGATGTCCACCTGTTGACGTAGGCCCGCTCCCCAGCCTAAGCTGGCAATCAGACATCCTTCTGGAAGCCCTGGAGCCCTCAGGGGATGTCCTCTGTGGGAGGCAACTGGGCTGATCAGGGGAAGGCACTGCCCTCCTCACCCCACTGCTGCCGCCACTGCTAGTCCTTGAAGCTGTGAGGCCTGAGCCCCGGCCCTCACAGCCGCTGGGGTTCACGGCTGCCTGAGCTCAGGGCCTTGCAGCTGCCAGGGCTCATGGCTGCCTGAGTCCACGGCTGTCATGAGCCCATGGCTGCCATGGACCCTGGACCTCGAAGCTGCCTGAGCCCTGGGCCTCACAACCATATGGACCTCCAGAAGACATCTGCCCTAATTAGCATATTACCCTTTTATTAATATAGATTGTTGCTGTTTTGATTTGGTAACATGTATGACATGAGCTCATTCTAGGAGTATATCCTTCTGGGAGCAGAATGGCATTAGCTCTGCCATTTTCTTATTGTTCTCATGTGTTTACACTGCATTTTTCCTTAATCCCTGGTTTGTTTGCAGGAGAAATTTTAAAGTATTTGCTCATGTTGTAAGGATTAGGTTAGTCAAACCTAAAAAACATAATCTTCAATTCCACATAAGCAGACATACACAAACTGCAATACAGTT
>NW_006282628.1:0-1859 GCF_000327345.1 Myotis davidii | reverse complement strand
AAGCCTGTGGGGCAGCAGCAGCAGCATCCTGCCTTGCTACACAGCTGGGCCTCATCTGGGCACTTCCAAACCTGATACAAAAAAGAGGAATCTGAAGATCTCTCTGTAGCTCCTGCTGGGTGGCCCGAGGCAGTGGCTGACTTTGCACCTCCTTGGAGATCCAAGAGCCAGTATATCCAGTGGTCAGTGTGAGACCATACTGGATTACAACTCTTCACATCCATAAGAGTCACATTCAAGGGGCAGACTCAGTGAGCATCAAAGCCCCAATGAAGCAAGTCTTGCACCATAAGAGGGTCATTCCCACATCAGAATTCCCACAGAGTCAGCTGTGTCTCTGGGGACTGCATCACACCCCAACTTGTCCTCCTTCTACTCAGTCCTGTTACCTCCCTTTCCCCTTGTATTGACCCAAGAACACTCCCTAATAAACCTCCTACCTCTACTTTCCATCATAGAATGTGTTTTCAGGGAACCCAATGTACAACAGGTTCCTGCAGGACCTGGAAGTTTCCATGATTCCGGACCTTGAGGCCCTTGAGATCATATGGGTGTCCCAGGATAACCAGGCTTCCTTTGTGCTTGCAGGCTGGACCTGACTCTGAGTGAGGAGGTGACAGAGATGCTGAGTCTCCTGCGGCAGGAGAAGCCTGAGCTGTTCATCAGCAGCAGACGGTAAGGGGGAGACACAGAACTCCCTCAAGCTGACCCAATCCCAGGGCTGACTCCTAGAGGCTCTTCCAGGAACATGGGCCAGAAGTAAGGTGGGGTGAGGTTGGAAGCAGAGACAGAACTACGAAGCCAAGAAACAACAGCAGCCAGAGTGAGGTTGTTCGTTTGTTTGTTTATTTGTTTAGTTCAAACAAGATTACGCCCCTTCTCTGTTTAACCCTTCCATGAGATGATAAGGAGGTGAAAAGATGAAGAAAAGTGTATAAGTGACTGGGTGAGATTTGGAACATGAAAAGCAATGATGATGAGGGGAAGGTAAGGACAAGCAGAGAGAGCTTTGGAGGGGACAGACCACCCCCATTCAATCTCCACACATATAAACAACCATGCACGCAGCCCACCTGAGGGGAATCCTGGGAACAGGAGAATACAATTTCCTCTTGGGAATTTGCTGCAGCCCCATGGGCCTTCATTTTGGTATCTTTTGGCCTGTGACTGCAAAGGACATCTATGAGCTGGTTCCCATTCATCTGCCTCACCTAGTCTGGCAGAAGCCATAAGGAGGCCGTAGGAGAAGCCATTCATCAAGGAACACAACGAGAATCCCTCTGTGACATGTTTGACCTTGCAGCCACTCTACTAGTTATGCAGGCACGGCTTGGGGTCAGATATTCAGTACATACTCAGTGGGCTTGTGTAGAGTAATTAATTCAATGTCTACTCTCTGTAATCCCCAGAGTTCACTTCCCCATGGGTGGCTCCTACCCCTGGAACAAATCCAACAGGAACCCCAGAACACAGGGCCTGTGAGAGTGGCTCTTTCTTTCCAGGACACCTCTTAGCCTCTAGGAAGGAAATCCCAGGACCTACTCCTATGTGGTCAGTTTGAGGCCATGGGGCCTGACTGTTCTCTGGTGGATGCTGGGAAGTGCTGCTCAGGTCCCTTTCAGCAGAGAAGATGTAACCCAGTTCCTGGGAGTGCTGCTGGCTACAGGGATGGCCTCTGCCAACTCACACAAGTTCACTTCCCCTCCCTGTATGTAACCCCAGTTCCTGGGAGTGCTGCTGGCTATAGGGATGGCCTCTACCAACTCACACAAGGTCACCTCCCCTGCCTGGGTTGGCCTGCATCAGGTGACTGACTGGTGTAGTGATATAAAGCACCTCCTCCCAGTATGGAACAGCCT
>NW_006282627.1:4994-5511 GCF_000327345.1 Myotis davidii | reverse complement strand
TACCTCCCGCCCCCGAACCCTCCCCGGCCTTGCTTATGAATGGATATGAAGGCACATTGTCTGGAAATGGGCTGAAATTCTGACCTTCATATTATTTCTATGGTTCACGCTGTCCAATGCTCCTTCTGATTAAAAATGTTAAATCACCCCCATGGCTGCTGTGCCTAAGTTGGTTGAGCACCAGCCTTGTCACTGCAGAATCGGGGATTTCATTCCAGGTCAAGGGCACGTTCCTGGCTTGTAGTTAACCTATGGATGTTTTCTTCCCTCTCCCTCTCATTTCCTCCACCCCCATGGCTGCTGTGCCTAAGTTGGTTGAGCACCAGCCTTGTCACTGCAGAATCGGGGATTTCATTCCAGGTCAAGGGCACGTTCCTGGCTTGTAGTTAACCTATGGATGTTTTCTTCCCCCTCCCTCTCATTTCCTCCCCCCGACCCCTCCCATTTGCCCTCTCCCCCTCTCCTTCCCCCTGCCTCTGTTCTGTCCCCCTCCCCGCTCATGTTGAATAGGCCAACA
>NW_006282627.1:0-1721 GCF_000327345.1 Myotis davidii | reverse complement strand
ATTTGACTAACAGTTCCAATTTTTCTGTCTCTGGATCTATTTTTGTTGAATAGTTTATGTTGTTCATTGTATTCCACAAATGAGTGAGGTCATGTGGTATTAATCTTCTCCAATGGGCTTATTTTACTCAGCATAATGCTCTACATGTCCTTCCATGCTTTTGGGAATGGTAAAAGTTCTTTATTTTTGACAGCAGTATATTGTTCCTATGTGTATATGTGCCACAGATTTTAATCCATTTATCTGCTGATGAGCACTCAGGCTTCTTCCAAATCTTATCTAGTGTATATTTTGCTGCTATAAATATGTGGGTGCACATGCTCTTTTCGATTGGTGTTTGTCAATTCTTGGGATATGTTCCTAATAGTGGGATTACTGGTTCAAATGGGAGCTACATTTTTTAAATTATTTGAGGAAACTCCATACTGTTCTGCATAGTTGCTATACCAGTCTGCATTCCCACCAGTAATGCAAGAGGATTCCTTTTACACCCCATCCTCGGTAGCACTTGTTATTTGGTGAATTGTTGATGATAGTCATTCTGAGCAGTGTGAGATGGTAGCTCATTGTCCTTTTGATTTGCATCTCTTGGATGATTAATGATTTTGAGCATATTTTCATGTGTCTCTTGGCTTTCTGTATGTCCACTTCAAAAAGTGTGTTAGTCCTATGTCCATTTTTTATTGGAATGTTGATCTTCCTTTTGTTTAATTGGATGAGTTCAGAATGAATTTGGGAGACTAGGTCCTTATCGATTATAACATTGGTAAATATCTTACCCCCGGCAGTGAACTTCCCTTCTTTGTTGTTGTTGTTCTTGTAATGGTTGGCTGCTTCTTCTCTGTGGAAGTGTTTTAATATGACGTTGTCTCATTTGTTTCTTTTCTCCTCAGTTTCCATTGCCCTAGAAGCTCTATCAGTAAAAGTATTGCTGAGAGAGATGCCTGATATTTTGCTTCTTCTTAGATTTTCATGGTTACCCACTTACGTTTAAGTCCTTTATTCATTCCCAGTTTATACTTCTGTATGGTGTGAGTTGGTGGTCTAGATTAATTTTTTTGCATCTCTCTGTGCTATTTGTCCAACACCAATAATTATTAGTTTTTTATTTTGGCTTTGTGATATCTTTAATGAAACAAAATAAAATCTCCTCTATGTTAACTGAGTCATACTTTCTCTAAATATGGCCTTTAAAAAAATCCCCTGGGCACAGTCCCATCCATTCTTTGATTTTCCTCCCACTGATCCCAAACCTCGGCTGTAGTCTGCGTCCTTTCAAAGGACAAAAGCAGACCTGGAGGCCTCAGAGCCACCCGCAGCAGGCTCCTGCCCGCGGAGGTGCAGCACCCATCACCATCTGGACCATAGCTGTTGGGGACAGTCAAAGCCTGAGAATCAAAGTGGCATAAAACCAGTCCTCCCAGCCAGTGCTCTGGGGACCAGCCGTCAGGGCGATGCGGTGGTGCTGTCCCCTGGCAGCCGAGCGCCCCAGGCTTCTCTTTGGGCAGTCCTGCGCCATGGCCTTCGAGATCTCTGTGTCTATGGTATAAATCCGAGTGAGATGAGACAATGTTATCAATGATTGGCTTGGTAAGGTCGCCACTAAACACTTACCACCATGGCTTCTCGGCCTCGGCCTCGGCGGGCGCCTGGACCCCATAGACCTGCTGGGCCAGGTGGAGCACCGACACCGCTATGTGCTCAGCCTGGAACCGGACGCA
>NW_006282626.1:0-468 GCF_000327345.1 Myotis davidii | reverse complement strand
CCAGGACACTTACATGCACACAAATACAAGGAACGAATTGAAATGGGAATTGTTGGTCTTGGGGCATAAAAATTATGTATTTCTTCCCTGACTCAAGAATAACTATATACAGCTATAGCTAGACCTACAATTAATTTTTACAATTTTTATAAATTACATGACTCATATATAGGTACACAATGATTTTTATGACTCATATGTATGTACTCATAGATAGGTATGTACATATAATGTGTGTGTACATATAATGCATATGCATATGCATATATATATATATATACACACACATTCTGGGTCCAACCTCTCTTAGAAATGTGAGCCTGAGAAGCATGAACTTCATAGGATATTGAGAGGATCAAGTGATATTAATAAACATAAAGAGCATAACTATATTAAACTACCAATTTCTTCAACTTAACTCTTCTTTTGTAAGGGTGGAAATATTGAGGCCCAGAGGAGAAGGTACTT
>NW_006282625.1:0-602 GCF_000327345.1 Myotis davidii | reverse complement strand
GCATGGGTCTATTTGGGTTCTTCTTTGGGGTTCCCTGTTCCCCCTGAACTTGTGTGGCATTTCCCTTTACCAGTTAGGTAAGTTTCTCCCATTATTTCTTCAAACATGTTCTCTATCCTTTTTTCCCTTTCTGCCTCTTCTGGCAAACCCACTATTCGAATATTGTTACTTTTCATGTTGTCCCACAGCTCCCTTAAGCTTTCCTCCTATTTTTATTGTGTTTTTTTTTTTTTTAATTTTCACCCAAGAATATTTTCCCATTGATTTTTAGAGAGAACAGAAGCAAGAGGGAAAGACAGGGAGAATTGGTGATGTGAGAGAGACACATCGATTGGTTGCCTCCTGCATGAGCCCCGACCAGGGCTGGGGTGGAGCCTGAAACTGAGGCTACAAGCCCTTGACCAGAATTGAGCGTGGGACCTTTTGGTCTATAGGCTGATGCTCTATTGACTGAGCCAAACTGGTAAGGCTGTCCTCCTGTTTTTTTAATTACTTTTTCTTTTTGGTTCTCCGATTGAGTAATTTTTTCAACGCTGTCTTCTAATTCATGGATCCAATCCTTATCTTCTCCTAATCTGCTGTGCATTCCTTCCAGTCTATTC
>NW_006282624.1:23691-24021 GCF_000327345.1 Myotis davidii | reverse complement strand
TCTGTGTGTGGTGAGGTCCACCTCCAGGGAAGTATCTGCCAAGCCTAGACCAGAACCAGAGCCTCGGGCACCTCCCCCCCCCACACACACACACTATTGATGACTGTCTGTCTGTCTGCCCTCTACAGCCGCCCTGTTAGCTGTGAAGCTGCTTCCTCAGCTCTATCTTTTCTCGTCTGATGCCTGAGTCTGATGCCTGCCTCTAGGGTGGAAGGTCATCAGTAACTCAGATTCATAGACCCTCTTGTATATTAAATAGTAGTGTCCTAAATATCAATGCTGTGGAGTCCTCTTCCATGAAGAAGCTATAGGAAAACTATCATTAAATAC
>NW_006282624.1:13119-15124 GCF_000327345.1 Myotis davidii | reverse complement strand
CCTGCAGTCAGATGCAGGTGGAGGACATTCCTGAGACAAGAAGAAGGCTGGGACTGGGGCTGGGGCTCAGCATTCTGTTCATACCAATGCATAAAATTACACCTAAATGCTGTCTGCCTCCTCTCAGCTCAGTCCAGCCTGCTGGGATGGGAGCTCCTGGACTCAGGCACTGAGAGGCCAGAGGTTGGTTGGGATCTTGCAGAGATCACAATAACTTAGGGGTATCTATTTACTAGGCCACAGGAGCCCCAGAGCCCCAAGTCCCTCACTCCAGTGTATAGGAAGAGTTTTATTCTTGTTTCTCTGCTGGGTGGTCTTCTGAGTTCTGGAGCAGGAAATGACAGGAAGCTCTTCTGGTCTGATGAAAGGGTTCTATCAAAATACCATCAGCAGGTTTTTTTCTGGACCTTATCTCCAATCCAATGACCCATGGCAGCTAGAATTATCCAGACTTAAGAACACTTGATACCACAGCACCTAGAGATAGAGAAGACTGACATCCACATCCCAGATCTCAGACGAGCTTCTCATTTTTTTCACTCAAGTTTCCTGGTGTTTTGTTTTGTTTTTTTAACTCTTGGAATTTTCCTTATCTCTTATAAATCTTGGCAGTCCACAAAGTTATATTTATGTCAACTCTCACTGTATGTAGAAGAAGGAAGTTTCAGAATATCTATCTATTCTACCCAACAGCCAGAAAGGGAAAGTCTAGCCCACAAGTAGTTTAACAGAAAAATGATTAGTCCTTGTTTTGAAAGTTAGTTTTGTAATTCATCTTAGAATGGAACACAGGAATCTGCTAAAGACAGCCAACTCATTTTCCAACACTTAGATAGAAATTATTTAACTTTCTGTATTATGAACAACTTTCAACATGTTAAAAATTATAAACATTAGAAACTGCAGGAAAACACACTTCACACTTCTAAAGTCAATATTGAATATCCTATATGACTAACTTTAACATATAGTTTGAGAATTCAGGGTGCCTCTGGACTTCCCTCACTCACAAAACACCTGCAGCTTCTTCTAAATATAAAAAATATGGTGACACATAATCACATTTGAAAGTTAATAAATAATGCCCACACACCATAGTATTGCATTTAATTATTGTTAATTGTTACTTTAAAATGACTTGAAGATGAAATATTTATAATCCATATTATAATAGAAATAGAAATAGAAAGCTTAAATATTTTGAGTGGCTAAATGAAATTTCAATAGCTAAACAGGCCAATAGCATGAACTGATGATTTATGAAGATGAATGACCTGTAGGAGCAGGCTGTCCCATCGGGTTTTGATCTGAATTTTCATTTGGAAAACTGATGGTCATTGGTTCCCCGCAGGCATATGACTTCAAGAGTCAATGTGTGCCCAGCTTGTGCAGCTGAGTGGTAGGGCATCGAGCCAGGAACAAAGAGGTCACTGGTTTGATTCTCAGTCAGGGCACATGCCTGAGATGCAGGCTCGGTCTCCTAAGAGGGGTGTGCAGGAGGAAGCTGATAGATGAGGTTTCCCATTGATGTTCCCATCTCTCTATCTCTTTCCCCTCCTCTCTTTCTAAAAAAATTCAATAAAACATATATTTTTTAAAAAGAGTCAATGCATATGTTGACGTTGTATTTTTATCAGAAAGAAAGGGGACTTTTTCAAGGTCAGAGCTACCAGTAACTAAGAGCCAGTTGAGCAGAATGGAAGGGGAGTCATGGCCCTTGTCCCCTAGCAGACCCCAGAAACCAGTTCTGAGCACCAGTGAAGAGTGAGACTGAGTCAGATGTAACTTTAATCTTCATGGGACTCTGTGTCCAGGTAACTAAATTTGACAGAATTAGACACAAGAGATTTTCATTCCCTGCCCTTATCCCAGACCATACAGCCTGGTCTTCTCGCTGAATTCTCAGGGACTGGTGGATGGAGAAAGCTCTGTCTTGTTAAAGTCACCAAAAGCTGAGGCGATAATGGAGTCTTGTTTCTAGAATGGAAAGAAGATTCAGTTTTTA
>NW_006282624.1:7419-9115 GCF_000327345.1 Myotis davidii | reverse complement strand
ACCCCCAACTGGTGCCCTCTGCTGGCCTGCTTGCTCCCAACTGCCCTCCCCTCCTGGCCTAATCTCCCCTAACCACCTCTGCCTCAGCCCTGCCACCATGGCTTCCTCTGGAAGGTCTCCTGGAAGATCTCCTGGTCTAATTAGCATATTACCCTTTTATTAGTATAGATTTGGAGAAGCATGAAATCCATGGCAATAGATAAACTAGAAAGAAAGGGTGAGGGGGAAGAGCCAATAGAGGTACACTTGTGCATTGCAGACTCTCTCTCTTTCAGAAGGTTGACCAGTATAATTGTTCCTAATTCTGATTGAGTGTCATCTCAGAAGTGTCCTCCAGAGAAGACAGTAGCCAGATAATGGAGAATATTATGAGACATGGGAAGAAAACACAGGCACAAATCTCCAGGAAGTAGCTAAGCTAGTCTTTGATTCTCTTAAGTGAGATAACATGATAACATTTTTAAAAACTGTTTTATTGCATAAAGTATTACAAAGAGTATTACATATGTCTCCTTTTTTTCTGGCTCTTGACACTCTCCCCCCCCCATAAGAGTGGTAGCAGTATGGGTCAAAAGGGGAATAGATTTTGGATGGAATGAACTACCAAAGAGACTACTAAAATATTCTACATGAAAGATTCTAAAGGGATTTCTGTTAGACATTGTGGGTGATGTAGAATAGAGACTCTGGATTACGTTATGTTCTTATAAAGAGTGTTAGGATTTATCCTGTCAGATTTAAATGCAGGATTTGCTAGGATTTATTTTAGTTTGTCCTTTTTATTTTTAGGGAGCCGTAGCATCTGTCCTTAATACTAGTGCATGGCCTTTCCGGGGCCTCAGTGGGAATCACAGTGTATTCCCCAATGTGACTGTCTTCTGACATCTCAGCTCTCCAGCCTTCCACCACCTGTTTTCTCCTGAGCCTTCTAGAGTCCATCCAGTGCATGCACATTAGAGACTGGCCAAGGAAAAGGGATTTCCTTATATGTATTCTTGGGGGTCCTTTTCCGTACTCTATAACCCATATCTGAGATGTCTTGGAATCAGTTATGTCTTTCCACTTTACCTCAAAACCACATATGCCATTGCTATTTTAAATAGACTGTGTTTGCTTGAATATACTTATATGTTTACCATTCACTTTTTCACTAGTCCTTCATGCAATCAGACCACCCTTAGATTATTTTCCTTCTTCAGGCATGTTCCCTAACTCAAATAACTTAAATTCACCTTTCACCTACCACTTGCTTTGGAAAATATTTATTTTAGCTAATGTTTCAGGGCAACAGAGCTTTTCACTTTCACTCATTGTTTGAGTTTTCAATTTAAATTGTGTTGTTTGTCATCCTTGGAATTTTTCTTATTTATTGGGAGCCAAACCATGCAATGAAATTCTATTTCTTCAGACTTTTGCTGTTTCATGTAGAGAGGCCAGTTGGAGTGTCTTCTTGTTACAGTGGATATCCATCATCATAATTGTAATAGTAATAATTTTATCATTTTAATGAGGGTTAATTTTAGGTTCTTATATGAGAATGGATTATCTCCAACTCTAGTGGATTAGAATGGGAGAATGTCCAACCCCCTTTGCTTAAATTTTAACCCATTTCCCTTTTCATTTTTATGGTCCACATTAAAATCTCATAAAATTTGTCACATTATAAAAATGCTAATATTTTACTTCTGACCCAGCA
>NW_006282624.1:5378-6893 GCF_000327345.1 Myotis davidii | reverse complement strand
TGTTTTATTCCCTGGTCATTATCTGTGAGTGTGTTTGATAACCTCACTACAATAGAGTTCTGTGGGTGAACATGACGTTTTATGCTTGCTCTTAGCAGTTGCTCAGTGAGCATTTGTTGAACCAGTCAAGCTGGCCTATAAGTTCCACATAGGCTGGGATAGTATCTGCAGGGCTATGTTTTGTTTATTACTAAGAACCCAGACATAGCCAATTTCTGTTGAGCAAACACTGGCTGTCCTAGGTGTGTGGATGAGCAGTACTGTTACCAACTATTTTTGAGATTTTGGATGCTCCTTCCCTCTTCAGACTTCTCTAGGTTTTCATATCCAGAATGAGGAATTGGTCTGGATTGGTAACACTGGGCTGGAGAGAGGCCTGAGATCTTGGAAATGTGCCACTTTGGCCATAAGGAGGAGCTGTGGCTCTATGGAAACCTCTGAACTGCGGGGAAGGGAGAGGACTGGGAGTCAGTGGAGGGTGGGGTAAGGAGGGAAGCTAGGGCTTGGGACTCCCATCTCTATGTGATTTAGGGGCATCAGTTGTAGACATCCCAACAATATTAAACTAAAATCTTTTTCGAATTGATTTCCCTCTGCCTTGCACCAATGCCTGTGTTCTCTTTTAGCAACCTGTTTGCTCTAAGCCCAGCCAAGCCTTGTACCCTCAATACAGAGGCAAACGCTGGTTGTCCCTTATATGGTTCCCTCAGCACCCTTCCCAGTGTCTGGCTATGGGCCTGCATCACAATCATGCACTTTAAGTGATGGGCACTATTCCATCCAATCTTCCTCCGTCCATGATTTGGGCAAAGGGTTCCAATGAGCCTAGACACTGAGGGGTAATGGAATTTTGAGTGATGTCTTGCCTGACTGAGCAGAGAAGGAAGGAGGCAATTAAATGTGGCTGAGAGGAGTCCTAGGAGGGAGGAGAATAGAGAGAGAAACTGTATGATGAGGAAGGCAGCTAAGAGCAAAAGAGCAGCTGCCAGAGGAATAACCCATCCGGATCCATTGAAATCCATCCTCAATCAGAATCTATATAAGGAATGAAAGGGGGAGGAAGGACTGTCCCCTGAAGCAGGGGAAACTGTAAGCGACAATGACATCAGAGGGAGAACCACCAACCAAGGCCTAGGAGACCAGAGCCCAGCCCCCTGCCAGAATATCCCAGTTAGAAGATGCCACTCATCCTGATTCCACCATGGACTACAAGCTGCTCTGCTATGTGGTCCTCTGTCTCCTGGGAACAGGCGAGTCTTGGGCTCTAATGGCTGTCCTTGAATACCAAGCCCTTTCCCTGTGGCTGCAGCAATACCCTTCTTTCTAGGCTTTGTCTGAATTTTGTCGCTTTCCCCCCAACAGTCCTCATGGACACCGGAATTACTCAGATGCCAAGACACCTGGTCATGGGGATGAGAAGTAAGAAGTCTTTGAAATGCAAACAACATCTGGGGCATAATTCTATGTACTGGTATAAACAGAGTGCTCAGAAGACACCAGAGCTCATGCTTCTCT
>NW_006282624.1:2741-5322 GCF_000327345.1 Myotis davidii | reverse complement strand
CAGAGCCCAATGCTGCCTGTCAATTCACTGGCTATGACAATGTTAAATGCCATGCAGACCCAACAGCCTGTGGCCTGGCCTTGTCTTGAACATGACTATGCCTGGACAGAAATGTGCAAGGTCTTCATTATCTTCCTATCAGCTTGTGTCCTGGGAAATCTCTCATGAGGCACCTCACACCCTAGTCACAGCAGGCCTCCCAAGCCTGCTTCTAATAGGTACCTTTCCCTGACTTCTCTTTCCAACCAAGTTAGACCCGGACCATAGCCCTGATCCCAGGTCTAAATGTGCTTAGACCTTTTCTAAAACACCTCCTTCCCTCACCTTGTGGATTTGTCAGTTCCCACCACTGAGGATAATAGTTTCCTCAGCCAGTTTGGTTGTTTTTCCCTTTAGTCTCTTGATCAGAATTGTGAGTCACACAGTCCGCACCCCGAGATTGTGGCTCTGAATTGGCCTTTTGAGAAGACAGTGGATCCTGCTTGTGTGGTCAGGTTTTCACACCCAGCCTAGCTGACCTAAAGACCACATTCGCCTAGGACCCTTGTGTAGCTACAGTATTTCACTTAGGGCCTGTGGGCCTGCATGCTCCAGGACACTTGGGGCTGAGCCAGGGGCATCACATGTCTGCACACGCACTAAGGCTCAGGGTGCCAGCCCTTACCTAAGAACACCAAAGCATTGAGCTGGGGAACACCCCCATTCCCTGACCTGCCATGTGAACCAGGCTGCTCTGTTTTGTGGCCTTGGGAGCCGCTGAGTCCAGGAAACAGAAGGAGACTTTTGATGTGGGCTTTTCAATTCCAGATCCTCATTATTTCCTTCATCTGGACAACTAACAGAAGCCATGAATGTGCAAGTCAAGCAGATGCCAAGATCCCTATTGTAGAGATAAAAAAAGAAGCTGGTCTTAGAATGATTTTAGAAAGTGAAACACTTTCCGATGTATTGGTGTCAACAAAACCTAGGACAAGGCCTATGACTGATCCATTTTCCAGTGCTGAATTTATAGGCAAAGCAGTTGTGCTTAAGGGCACCAATCTCAAAAAAACCCCCAACAAATTTACCATTAAAAATTCCCTCTAATAGAGTCTAGTCAATCTAGACTTGACCCTTTTCCTTGGATTGGGTGTTTGTCCTCTACTTTCTGTAACAGGGATGCACAGCTATAGTTGCTTCCTGTCCTTGTATTCTCTCCATCACTGACTTTAGCTCCAGGGAGTATTTCTGTGCATCCTGGTTCTGCAGTCAAATCCTTATCAGATTCTGTTTTCCCAAGTCCCTTTGTTTATTTATTTTTACTCATTTAGACTGGCCATTACCTCCTAGCAGACTAAGTATAAAGGGTTAGAATATTTTATGTCCTACTTGGGCATTGGAGAAAAACTTAAAGAAAATTAATCACATACACACGTGCTCTCACATCGGGGAAATTGGCATATTATTATCAACTAGTAGCCCTGCACACGAATCCAGGGGCCAGTAGCTTGCCAGTAGTTTGCTGCTGCCCTCCAGTAGCTCTCTGCCCGCAGCCCTGCCCTCCTGTAGCTTCCACTACTCCCCTTCTCCCCACCCCCTCAAAACTCACTGCCCTGCCCCCTTCTGTAGGGCTCTGCTGCTTGCTTGTAGCTCACTGCCCGCCCTCCTGCTGATCTGTGATCAGGTTGTTATGCAGTCAGTCTATATGCTTCAGGGCTTACTGACCATTTGCATATTACATCTTTACTATATATGATGAACAGAGGCAAGAGAGGATCTCTGAAAAGAGAAAGTAGAAAAGAAATTCTCCAGCAATGTGGGAACAGCCAGTAACATTATTTTTTAAACCGGGCGGGGGGGGGGATTTTCTGATTAGTGGGCACCTTGCAAAGAGGCCTGTCTAAATTATCTGCCATAAACTAGCTGTTGGGGTCATCAAAGATACAACAACTTCTGCTGGCTGGCTAGCATGGCTCAGTGGTTAAGCGTTGAACTATGAACCAGGAGGTCAGGGTTCGATTCCTGATCAGGGCACATGACCAGGTTGCAGGCTTTATACCCAGTGGTTTTTTTTTCCTTAAGCCCCAGTAGGGGGCGTGCAGGAGGCAGCCGATCAATGATTCTCTCATCATTGATGTTTCTCTCTCTCTCCCCCTCTCCATTTCTCTCTGAAATCAATAAAAATATTTTTTTCAAAACAAATTCTAATTTTTAATCATCAAAAAATCTTTGGGATGCTCTAGCCCGTTTGACTCAGTGGATGATAGAGCATGTGGACTGAGGGGTCTCGGGTATGATTCTGGACAACGGCATGTACCTCAGTTGCAAGCTTGATCCCTGGTCCTGGAAGGGACACATGCGGGAGGCAACCAATTGATGTGTCTCTCTCACATTGATGTTTCTCTCTGTCTCTCCCCACTCTTCCGCTCTCTTTAAAAAACCAGTGGAAAAATATCCTCATGTGAGGATTAACAGCAATAACAACAAAATCCTTGGGACTCTATCTGCAGTCCATCTCCATGACCACCTTTTTTTCTCTTACAGTAAAAAATCCAAGATCAGCTAGAACTGGATATTTGAACCTTTAAATTTAAAAAGAAAC
>NW_006282624.1:2270-2646 GCF_000327345.1 Myotis davidii | reverse complement strand
CTGTCTAACTCTAAATCTTAGTTACCGCCAAAACACATCACATGGGGGCACAGTGGAACTGCTGAGCTCCAAAAGTTTCTGGGGCAGAGCTAGGGATCTGAGCTGGCTGCCTGGGCCAAGACGGTTAAGCAGCAGCCTTGTTTGGTGTTTTTATCTGCTGTAAGACTTAATACCATAAACACTAATTTGCAGGTGCTGTCCCAGCAGGAGTCATGAATTTCAACTGTGCAGTGATTAGGGGGGCACTCTGAGCTTGCAAGGGAAAGTGAAGGGTGCAGAGCTGGTAGGAGGCAGCCTGCATGCCCTGGGAGCAGGGACAGGTAGAGGAACAATTGCCTCATGGAAAAGCAAAGGAGGAGGCAGACCAGCAGGCTCA
>NW_006282624.1:0-735 GCF_000327345.1 Myotis davidii | reverse complement strand
TTTTCTCTTCCCTCCTGAAATTTTCAATGCCCAGAAAATATAAAGCAAGGCCTTATAGCAACTGGCATCCCAGTGGTAAGCCCCAGGTGAGGCCATCAGCACACAAGATGATGATGTGAGAACCCTGCGATTGATTCTGACTTCTTTCTTCTTTATTTCTTATCCCAATCTTGCCCTCCGGTGGTACAGTCAAGTACCTCTTAAAACACAAATAAGGTCATACCCCCAGACTATAAACAGGCAAAATCGCTCTAGTTCTCCCACAAATAAATCTTGTTTTCCTGGAAAAGCTTTCTAACACATCACCATCCTAAGTCAGTGACCTTCAGAGCAACCTTTTTGGCAGTCTCAGGATGAGTCCTACTTTGTGACTAATCAGCTCTTTGCAACATTTCCTAAAACACGGATGGCTGGGTGGCCTTTAAATCCTTGGCATTTGCTCTTGCTATTCCCATAGCATAGAAGGCCCTTCCCTTATCTCCAAATACTACTCCTCTTTGGAGGACAGACTTAGCCGTGCCTTCCTCTTGGCATCTTGCCCTGACTTTTCACAATACAGTACTATTGATTAGTCTGCTCTGGCTGCTCTAACAAAATGCCATAGACAGTGTGGCTTCGAACGAAGACATTCATTCTCCCACAGTTCTGGAGGCTGGGAATCCAAGATTAAGGGGCTAGGGTTGGTTTCTGGGGAAGGTTCTAGTCCTGGTTTGTGGGTGACCGACATCCCCGTGT
>NW_006282623.1:0-413 GCF_000327345.1 Myotis davidii | reverse complement strand
GGGCCCCGGAGACACCACGACTCGGCCTGTGGCACTCAAATGAGCAGGCACTCTCTAATCCCCGGGTGGAAAGTGCTGCAACATTTGTGTGTCACTGGGGGGCACATCCAGGGACCCCCTCCCCGCCCCCACCCTGATCTGGACTGGCCAGTTTGACTCCAGGCCAAGGAATGAACGGCTTCAGGGATGCCTCAGGGGAAGGGAACCGGGAAGCTGTCGATGCCACATGTGACCGGGAGCAGCCAGTTGGCCAAACGGTTGGCCAAACATACACAAAGTTCGTTGCTCTATTTCTCAACACAAGATAGGTTTTGTTGTAATGTACCCCGCGAATCACAGAAGGACACCTCAAGAAGTCGAATTAAAGGGTCACATTTAGGAGGAGAAACCTAGATGGCGGCATAGGTAAACAC
>NW_006282622.1:0-741 GCF_000327345.1 Myotis davidii | reverse complement strand
AAGCAGGGGGAGGAGAGATGAAACCACCGGTGACGGGAGCGGATTCCTGGTTGGCGGCCGCCGCCCGCTGGACACTGTGCCTGCGCCCCATGCACGGGCCTGAGCAGCGATGGAACCTGCTCTCCCGGTTCAGCGGTCAGCGTCAACCACTGAGCGGCGCCAGCTGAGCTCTATTGTATATTTTTAATTAAATGTAATGTGTATTTTTTATTTTCGATGGTGTTGAGATGTGTCCCATTCCCCTGTGCATATGTTCTTTGGGGGCCTCTCCCAGTCCCCCCTCCCGGGGGGGGGCTGTCAGTCTGTCCCAGTGAACCCGGCCTCTGGTCCCATCTCCTACCCCAGCGCCACTGACAGTGCAGGTCGCCTTGACCTTGGTCAAGGGGTAAAACTACATCACCCAGAAAGCACTGCGCCCGCTTCCACAGAGGTAGGCAAGTTTAGGTACCTGCACTTTCAGTTAGGGCGGGACTTCCGGTACCGTCTTGGGGGAGGACAGTTGCGGCTTCCGGTAACGGACCTGCCGGGTTCAGGCAGCCGCTGAGGGCTGGTGGCGAGTATAAGGAGGCAGCGCCCCGCTGCGCAGGGTGGGCCTGAGGCTGGTTGAGCCCCAACAGCCGGGACTGGGGTCCCCGAGGCTCCCCAACTCCTCTCCGCCGACTGAGTCCACTTAGCCTGACCCCATTGTACCCTCCAGCCTTGGTGCCAGCGCCGCTCGGGTCCCGCAGCCCAGGGCGCAGC
>NW_006282621.1:0-258 GCF_000327345.1 Myotis davidii | reverse complement strand
CCTATGGAAAAGAATCATGTGTCTATCATTTTAGTTTTTGTCCAGTTCTAGAGGTCACTCTTCCCTTTGTTATATTGAAAATCAGAAGACGCCTTAATCAATAAGCCGAATTCATTTGGAATCCTATTCATTACCACTAGCAGTAGCGGGCCCAGGGAACTCTTGCTTTTCAAATTCTGGGGCCCAATGTGGTGGAAGTCTTTTCAATTTATATGCACAGTGAGAAAAACTTGAAGTCATTTTCAAGGTCCACCATTT
>NW_006282620.1:0-311 GCF_000327345.1 Myotis davidii | reverse complement strand
AGAGGCTGCAGGGAGGACGGCACAGACTCATTCCGGGCTTTTCCGGCCCTGGGATCCGTCAGGGGCCTGGGGTGGTCGTCTATCCGGCTGGAGGAGAAGCTCTCTACCCGCCATATGCCAAGTTCATGGGTGAGTCCAGCGAGACCCAGTGGCATTGGAGCAGGAAGGGGGCAGAGCTGAGGGAGTGAACCTGGGGTCTGAACATGGGAAGGGGATAAACGTTACCCAGTGGTGAGCACATTAGGAGGAACTGTGAGCTGATGGTCCCCGAGACTTTGTGTGGGGACTTAAAGGGGAAGCATAAACCCACG
>NW_006282619.1:0-235 GCF_000327345.1 Myotis davidii | reverse complement strand
TTTCTAGTCAGGGCACATGCCTGGGTTGTGGCTACAGGCTGGAACCCCAGTAGGGTGTGTGCAGGAGGTAGCCAATCAATGGGTCTCTCGTTATTGATGTTTCTATCTCTCCCTCCCTCTTCTTCTCTAAATCAATAAAAATATTTTTTTAAAAAAAATTTTAAATGGGTTGGCAGGAGAAAAACTGGAATCAGAGAAGCTAGTTAAAAGATATGCTCAGTTGATTATAGATAAT
>NW_006282618.1:0-2372 GCF_000327345.1 Myotis davidii | reverse complement strand
ACTGCTCCCCTACCAGCCTGATAGCCCCCAACTGTCCCCTCCTCTGCCAGCCTGTTCACCCCCAACTGCCCACCCCAAGCCTGACCACCCCTAACTGCCTCTGCCTCAGCCCCGCCACCATGGCTTTGTCCGGAAGGACGTCCGGAAGGTCTCCCGGTCTAATTAACATATTACCCTTTCATTAGTATAGATACTTTGCTGCTAGCTTGTCAGTTCACAAGTCACTCCGTAAAAAGCAGATACCAAACATCATCAGGGACCTTCACATCCCCTTTTTCAAAGGCTGTCAGTGACTGGTCAGTCACTGCACACCTGTTAGTCAGTTCACACGCAGAAAGCACCATATGTGGTCGTGTCGCCTGCTGGCTCCCCAGCAGTGAAGAAACAAAGTGGGCAAAGCAGTTTAACTTTTATAGCACTACCCCTGTCGCTAGGTTTCTCTTGGGGACTTGGAAATGTGAAGATTTGCTTTTTACCACCAAATACAACTTCATTAATCCAGTCAATGGGCCAAGAAGGTGTTTTAAGCTTTAAAGTTGATTTTCTTATATGGATTTTAGGACAGGCTGTTGGTACTGCAACTGGAGGTCATGTAACTTGAGCTGGGTTTGGGGAGAAATGTGTCATAAAGCATGCAATTAGGAACACATAAGCATTATGGCAGGAAGTAAAATGGATAATACCTGCACAGTAGGAAAGAACTTTTACTCCACTGTGCAGATCACTCTGCAGGACTCAAAGAAAATGTAAACAGAGCTAAAATAGCTGCCGTGGGAATGCTGAAGCCCGCCACAGCTCTAGATAAGCAACCAGCACTTGGAGAAATGGCTCAGATGCTTAGTGAGGAAAGGGCTGTTAATGAAAGGATGATGAGTTCCCAGAAGAGGTGGCTTTGGTAAAAAAAACCCACAAAAAACAACAACAACCCACTGCACATTAAAGGAATTCTCAGAAGTCTTTCATGACGTTAAAAACATAATGGATAAAATAATGGTTAAGTTGATCCAGACTTAGGAAGGGGTATGACAGTTCACCAAAGCAATAAAGATGTTCAGTGCATGTAATGAGTTATTCAATGAGAAGGTAAGCACTGCCCAAACTGTTCTTCATATACTTTTTAAAAAAGAAATAAAACTCTTTAATTTTCAATGTTTCTAATATTTTAAATTATGGTGTGCTAAATAAAGATTAGTTTTACTATTTTTAAATGTACCTATACACTTCAAATGGACATTAAGAGAATTTTTAAAACAGAAAAGAACCAACCACAAATCCATTACATATGGACATTTAATAGATGGTAAGGATACTATTGCAGATTGGTGGGGAAAGTAAGATTGATCAAGAAATGTTTGCAGCCTGGCTGGTGTTGCTCAGTGGTTGAGTGTCAACCTATGAACCTGGAGGCTATGGTTCAATTCCCAGTCAGGGTACATGCCAGAATTAAATCCTGGATCCCCAGTAAGGAGCGTGCAGGAAGCAGCTGGTCAATGATTCTTTCTCAACATTGCTGTTTCTTTCTCCCTTCCTTCTGAAATCAATAAAAATATTTTTAAAAAATGGATTGCTTTCCATGGGTTCAGCTTACAAAGTCATTTTTAATGATTTCAACTACTGTGCAAAGGGAAAATTGCCATATATGTCATCCTATCTAATAATAGACAAACATGGTAATTGACCATACCTTCGCTATACCTCCCATTGGCTAATCAGTGTGATATGCAAATTAACTGCCAACAAAGATGGCGGCTAATTTGCATACTGCACAGGCAGGGCAGGCCAGCACAAGCCATCATCTGGGCCCCCGTGTGCTGCCTAAGCCCCGCCACCAGCCAGGACCCCCGTGTGCAGCCCTGGGCGGCGGGACCCTGTGGCCATGATCTTGATCATGATCAGAAAGCTGGGCCGCAGGCAAAGTGGCCCCCTGGGACCCAGGAGCCACCTTGCCTGCAGCCCGTGATCATGATCATGATCAGAAAGCCGGGCCGCAGGCAAGGCGGCATCACGGGATCCAGGGGTTGCCTGCCTGTGGCCCATGATCCTGATGGTGATCGGAAAGCTGGGCTGCAGGCAAGGCGGCCCCCTGGAACCCAGGAGCCCATCAGTGAGGTCTGTAGACGAAGCAGCAGTCAAGCTATGAGGGGGAGGTGGGGGGCGGAAGGAGCTATAGGAGCAGCTCTGGCCAGAGACTGAAGACTCCCGCCGGAGCGAGGAGCAAAGACTGAAGGCTCCAGCCGCAGTGAAGACTGTGTCCAGAGCGAAGATGGAAGGCGGTGGCCAGAGTGAAGGTCTGGGTCCCAGGTGCCAGAGGAAAACTGGTGCTGGTTGCCAGGGGAAAGAGGCCTATTGCACGAATCTTTGTGCAACGGGCC
>NW_006282617.1:0-276 GCF_000327345.1 Myotis davidii | reverse complement strand
CACTCTGATCGCTGCCTCTCTTGAGGCCTCGGCCTCTGTGCACTGGGAGACAACACGAAAACATGGTGTCCTCTCCAGTGTCTCTATCCGAGTGAGCCGGGAAGTGGCAGTTATAGAATGGGGCTGCCTGGTACGAGTTTCTGTTGGGCTCCATCATCAGGAAGTGAGGTCACTGCTCATGTCTGAGGAGAAGCTCAGGGTGGGGGTACCCAGGTGACCTCATTTCCTGACGATGGAGCCCAGCAGAACCTGGAACCCTGGTAACCAGGCAGCCCC
>NW_006282616.1:0-489 GCF_000327345.1 Myotis davidii | reverse complement strand
AAAATCAATAAAATATATATTTTTTAAAAGTCTATAATAATAAAAGCATAATAGGCAAATCGACTGAACAGGCAAACAGCAGAACAACCATCCGAAAGACCATGCCTATGACAGCCACTGGCACCAAGCCAGCCAAGTGCCAAGGCAGGTTGAGGCCCAGCCATCACCCCATCATCGCCCTGCAGAGGGAGGCCCAGGCTACCGGCTGGCGGGGTGATCAGTCAATCACGGGGCTCCACGATCACCACAAAGAGGGAGGCCCAGGCCACCTACTGATGGGCTGCGGCGGGTGGGCAGGGGCTCTCTCTGCCAGGCGTGATCCATCACAGGGCCCTGGCTGGGTGGGCCAGGCCTACCTCTTTGGGGCGATCAATCATGGAGCCCTGCGATCAATCGCCCCAAAGAGGGAGGCCCAGGCTGCCCAGCAGTGGCACCGTGGCAGTTGGGCGGGGCCTTCCTCTGGGGTGATCACTCGCAGGGCTCCCGGAC
>NW_006282615.1:0-395 GCF_000327345.1 Myotis davidii | reverse complement strand
TGGGGAGAGGAGAGGGTCCAGGAGAAGTGGCAGAGAGACTGGTGCTGAGTCATACCTGAGCCCCAGACCTGGACAGCCATTTTCTCCTGAAGAGATAGCCCTTCCATCCAGTCTCCAGGCAACCAATGCAGCCACACCCAGATTATACCCTGAATGGTACAAAGAATTAAAAAAAAATCTGAATAGTTCTTAAGAGTCCAAAGGGACTGGCCTAAAGAGAGGCCTACAATCCCAGCAACAGGAAACTGAGAAACAGTACAGTACACAAGACTCAGATCTTAAGCCAGACAAAAGAACAACACCACTTTTTCATTTTTATTTTATTATTATTTTGTTATCTCTTTTTTTCTGCTTTTTTTTACTTTCTTTTTTTGTTTGTTGCTTTATTTTCTATT
>NW_006282614.1:0-363 GCF_000327345.1 Myotis davidii | reverse complement strand
CAGACCAAGCCCAGGAAGCCTTCGCTGTCCAGGGTCCGGGAGATGCACCGCATCAGGACACATGTCAAGGCCTCAGTGATGTCTGAGCTCCAGTGACCACAGGTCCCAGTGGGACAAGGTTCTACTGAGGGACAAGGTCAGAGGAGCACAGAGGTGACCCGGCCAAGGAGTGGCACGTCTAAGCCCACGATGCACTGAGCACCAACTGAGCACAGGCCCCGACCACACTTGGTCTTCAAAACATCTCCTGTCAATGTCTGGGACAGCTCAGCACAGCAAACACATGAGCTCTGCAAAGCTCTTGGTGTTTATATTTATTTCCCATCAAAGTTTACAATCTTCTCCTTGAATTTCCCCACCAGC
>NW_006282613.1:0-445 GCF_000327345.1 Myotis davidii | reverse complement strand
AAGTCCATACTACCCAAAGCAATTTAGAGATTCAATGCAATCCCCATTAAATTACCAACGGCATATTTCACAAATCTAGAACGAACGTTCCAAAAATTCATCTGGAATAAAAAAAGACACCGAATAGCTGTAGCAATCCTGAGAAAGAAGAACAAAGTTGGAGGGATCACAATACCACATATCAAGTTATATTACAAGGCCACTGTTCTCAAAACTGCCTAGTACTGGCACAAGAACAGCCATAAAGACAAATGGAATAAAACAGAGAACCCAAAAATCAACCCAAGCCGTTGTGCCCAATTAATATTTGACAAAGGAAGCAAGGGCATACAATGGAGTCAAGACAGTCTCTTCAATAAATCGTGTTGGGAAAATAGGACAGACACGTGCAAAAAAACGAAAGAAACTAAATCACCAACTTACACCACATACAAAAATAAACTCA
>NW_006282612.1:0-656 GCF_000327345.1 Myotis davidii | reverse complement strand
CCAACAGGGTCGGAATGAGGAGGACCGGGGGTGAAGGTTCCCTGCATTGGGGAGCCAGGTGCCACCAGCCCACAAGACACGGCAGCCTCCCAGTCGGAAGGACAGGGCAGGTGGAGGGCAATCAGGAGGGACCTGCGGCCCTGGGGGCACTATGCCTCCACAGGCACCCCGCTCCCAGGAGCAGTGCCTGAGCTGCAGGAGGAGGAAGGACAGGCTCAAGGAGAAGGCCCTGGATTTGGCGTCCTCGGACAATGGGGAGCCTCAGGCACGTGGGGCCCGGGCTGCCCTTCAGACTCAGGAAAGGGCCGTGTCCTTCCCCCCCACCGTGCGCCCTCAGACCCTTCCCCAGGCTCCGCCTCAGCGGCAGCCAGTAGAACATCCAGCTTCAACCCCACGGAGCGTCTGGACACCTGACGTCCCTTCCGTCCCATAAAAAAATCTTTGCGTTGATTTGAGAGAGAAGAAGGGGGAGGAGAGATGAAACCACCCGTGATGGGAGCGGATTCCTGCTTGGCGGCCGCCGCCCGCTGGACACTGTGCCTGCCCCCCATGCACGGGCCTGACCAGCGATGGAACATGCTCTCCCAGTTCAGCGGTCAGCGCCAACCACTGGGCAGCACCACCTGAGCTCTATTGTATATTTTTAATAAAATGTT
>NW_006282611.1:0-465 GCF_000327345.1 Myotis davidii | reverse complement strand
TTCTTGGTTCTTACATAAGTTACTGATTTTTTCTTCCATTTCCTTTTGATTCTTACATAAGTTGTTGATTTTTTCATCTGTTTCTTCATGATTCTTGCATAAGTTGTTGATTTTTTCCTCCATCTGGTTTATGCACTCTAGGACTCTTAATCTGAATTATTTTTCTGACATGTTGCATGCCTCTGTTTCACTTAGCTGCCTTTCTGGTGAGTCCTCCTCTTCTTTTCTTTGGGTTTTTTTTTGTCTACCCATGTTTGATCTCACCGACAGATCTAGATGTTGAGTCATTCAGGGGCTGCTCCTTGTGTGGCTGTAGCTTCTCGGGCTGTGGTTGCTCTTCAGGTGGTCGTGGTAGCAGTTGCTCCTCAGTTGGCTGCAGCTCCTCTGGTGGGCACTGTTCACAGCCATGGTGGCTCCTCTGGTTGTTCGGGGGAGGCTTCTCACATAGCTGCTGTTCCTCAGACA
>NW_006282610.1:4624-5641 GCF_000327345.1 Myotis davidii | reverse complement strand
GCTTGGTCTGGTCTCTACAACTGGGTACAAATGACTGTACGCGGCATGGTTGGGGGTGCGCCCAAATGTGCACCTGCTTCCCAAAGGGGTCAGGACCCAGGGAGGATAAGATGGCGGGATGTCGCCCTCAGCATACCAGGTTGGGCCACACAGGCATCAGGGCCATGGTGGCATGTCGCTGCCTACAGGTGCCAGTGAGCCGGTGATGAACCAGGCCGCAGACCCGGCACTTCCTCACTTCTTGGGAAGCATGGCCGGCTCCCCATGTGTAGCCCCCACTCACATGCCTTGCCGAATGGGTTGTCCTTATGGGCCAGTGTCAGGGCCCGGGGTTCGGTGGCCTTCAGACACTTGGCCATCCTGGCGGTATCGTCCAGTGGGCAGCCCACATTCTTGGCGATCTGGGGGTTTGGGGGAGACAGGCAGGTGAGGCCACTGCAGGCCAGACGGCCTTGGGGACCGGGACGGGCCATGGACAGGAGGTAACCCTCCCCCATTCCCCACTGCAGATCCCCTTTACCTGCTTAGCCCAGCGGAGAGGGTTCCTCTGGATGGCCCAGGAGGCCACTGCCGAGCCGCTCTGGCTGATGGCTCGCCGGATGAGGCCCTTGTTGTAGGGAGAGAGGACCTGCGACACACAGAGATCCTGTCATCACGGTCTTGCCTCTCCTGCCCACACCCAGGCTCAGCCAGAAACTTCAAGACTGTCAGCTTCATGCTGTTCCCCACAGCCCCCATTATCTCCCCCAACACCCTGGGAGGAAGACCCGCCTTCTCAGGTCCCCAGACCTGCAGAGAGACGCTGACACCTCCAGCTGATTGCCCAAAGATGGTGTAGTTGTCTGGGTCCCCCCCGAAGGCTGCAATGTTCCTCTTCACCCATGTGAAAGCCATGTGCTGGTCCCGAAGGCCGTAGTTACCTTAGGTGGGTGGGGGAGTCCGTCAGGGACTGGGGTCGGAGGAGAGCGTCCTCCATGTGGAGGCCCCTGTCAAGCCCCAGGATGGCGCAGGGCGGGT
>NW_006282610.1:2511-3580 GCF_000327345.1 Myotis davidii | reverse complement strand
GTGCTGCAGGCAGGTTCAGGGACCTGGAGGGCATGGGGTGGGGGGATGCACCTTCCTTCTGGCCCTGGGGGACCCAGATGTTGAGGTAGAGGCAGTCCTCAGAGCCCTTGATATTTAATAGGATGAGAGGGGTTTCCAGGCATTGCTGCTTGAAGTCCTTGGCCTTCAGGGTCCCTGTGGGAGGGCAGAGGGGCTGGCGTGAGGATGGTGGCCCCACCCGCTACCCCAGGCACTGGGCCAGCCCGGCACCCACCCACCCACTCCTACCTTGCCAGCCGGGGTGCGGCTGGGGGTTCTCCAGGACCTTGGGCGGGGCGGCGAAGGGGATGCCCTTGAAGATGTCCACAGAGCGGCCGCCGATGCCGAAGAGGCCGAGCTTCTTGTTGACGCCCTCCACGAAGCCCCCTTCCGTGTGCACCACGCCCAGCTGGGGAGAGGGCCAGGCTCAGGGGGCACAGGCTGGGGGGGGTGGGGCGACCCCAGCAGGCTCTAGGGTCCAGGACAGCTTCCAGGTGGGGGTTCCCTAGTCACGCCCGCCTGTAGCTGTGGGTTCCTGTGGAAGCCCCGCTCCTCGCCCCGTGGCAGGGCCATGGGGAAGGAGACCCTGTAGCTGCCCCCAGGCTCCTCAGTGACCCTGGAGGGTCCCCGGCCACTGGCAAGCAGGTGGGTGTCGCCCTCTCGGGGGCCTGGCTCCGGTTTGAACTAGACCGAGGTCCATACCCTGTTCTGAAGCTGGGGGGTGTGATGGGCAACCTGCTGGCCTGCTCAGGGCCCAGCTCCCTTGCGTGCGGGGCCATGGCCATCCCCGGACAGAGGAACACCCTGAGGGCCCTGGTGGCCAAGACGGACTCTGCAAATCAGCACTGAGGACGCCAGTGACCCTGGGTTTTGTTTGTGTTTGGCGTCAGTCACCCTGTGTGCCCTGAGAGCGCCTGTACCAGAACTTATTCGTGGTTTCTGACGTTCAAGTTCGTGGGCGTCCTGTATTTGAGCTGCCCCTGGGCCATCGTGTGTGCGTGTGGATGCAGGAGCAGAGGAAGGGCCAGGAAAGTGCCTGCTGGGGGGGGGC
>NW_006282610.1:0-742 GCF_000327345.1 Myotis davidii | reverse complement strand
TAGTGGTAGGGAATGACTAGGGGACTTCTAAGAAAGGTGTTTCGGGAAGGCTTTGTAGAGGTAGTGACATTGAGCTGAGATTTGAATGATAAATAGAAGATCATCTTAAAAGAGAGCATCCTCAGACTGTGGAACAGCTAGAATTAAGGTGCAACATGGCAAAAGTTTGTCATACTAGACCAGTGGTCGGCCAACTCATTAGTCAACAGAGCCAAATATCAACAGTACAATTGAAATTTCTTTTGAGAGCCAAATTTTTTAAACTTAAACTATATAGGTAGGTATATTGTTATTAACCTACCTATATAGTTTAAGTACTGTTGATATTTGGCGCCTCCCCCGCGCTGCGTATCCCGTGGCCCACTTGCGCCACATCTCCCATTGCCTGACCGTCCGACCGACCGACACCCCCCACTTCTTCTAACGCCACTTCTTCAAAATAGACTCACCCAGGCAAAATCCGACTGCGGCGCATGGGCCACGAAATTTCAATGGCACTGTAGTTCACGCCCGCACATGGTATTTTGTGGAAGAGCCACACTACAGTGGCCAAAGAGCACCATGTGCCTCGCAAGCCACGGTTTGCTGACCACTGGTATAGACTAACAAGCATGTGCATTAGGTTACTGGAACAGATTCAGATTGCTAGCCCCTCCCCCCAAAGTTTCCCATTTTCCCCATCATCATCCCCCCTTCCCCACCCCCGCTTGATCCTCAAGCTGATTCTCAGCCTTAGGGATTT
>NW_006282609.1:2387-3121 GCF_000327345.1 Myotis davidii | reverse complement strand
CTTTATGTTTAACAGCCAAACTGTAGAGCATATTTGGGTTTTTTTTCTCTGTGCCCCAACGTTGTGGATCCAATCTGCGCAAAAACTGGTCGTTCTTACAGAAATGAATGCTACTACTGCGTTATAGTTTTGTAAGCACAACAAATAATGAATAAACCATCACAAATGATAGGAAAACCCAAGTTTCTGGCATACGACATATGGAAAAAATTGTACTATCTCAGTCAACGTCACAAAATCACACTGGTACCTTTCCCAGAAGTTCTCATTTGCAAAGCGGTTTGGTATTTGACCTCTCAATATAACTCTGCTGGATATTTTGCAAATGTACCAATTAATTAATTTAGTTTAATCATTATGACTTACACATGTCAGTGTATGACCAATATATTGAATTCTGAAGTCCATATGATCACTGATAATCTCTATGATGTAGCTTCAAGCAACAGGGAACATAATTGAGCAAGAAACACTACTTGACTACAGAAATTTGAAATCCATCACAATGGGTCAATTCATGCTAGAGCAGTGATGGTGAACCTTTTGAGCTTGGTGTGTCAGCATTTTGAAAAACGCTAACTTAGCTCTGGTGCCGTGTCACATATAGAAATTTTTTGATTTTTGCAACCATAGCAAAATAAACACTTATATTTTTGATATTTATTTTATATATTTAAAAGCCATTTAACAAAGAAAAATCAAACAAAAAAATGCAAATGCCCTCCTCTCAGAGT
>NW_006282609.1:0-1251 GCF_000327345.1 Myotis davidii | reverse complement strand
GACATTTAAATATATAAAATAAATATCAAAAATATAACTTTGTTTTACTATTGTTGCAAATATTAAAAAAATTCTATATGTGACACGGCACCAGAGTTAAGTTAGGGTTTTTCAAAATGCTGATATGCCGAGCTCAAAAGGTTCGCCATCACTGCAGTAGGCAGACACCCCAAGTTTCCTGGGTTGAGTCATTCCCTCATGGAGCAGAGGATATCTTTTCCACATAGACATTTTCCTTGCCTGAGGGTGAAAGACAGTTGATACACCTTATTGGAAAACACCTTGCCCTAAGGTCCTTAAGATATTAAAAATAACAATTAGCCTCTAGGCAGAAACAACTTCCCCAGCCTGTTGAAAAAAACTCTCAACACACTAGAGGACGATTGCCTGGGGGGCAATTCAAGTTGGAATCCTATCAGTCTGTAGGCAGAGGATAGATGGGAGGATTTGAGTCATTGCCTGATATGATTAGTCAGAAACAGCTTTTTACACTGTCCTGCACTTGACATTGAGAAGTGTAAAGGATCTACCTAATACATAGTCACAAACCTAAACTGACAGCCAAAATGAGACAAGAAACAACCCCCAAATGAAAGAACCAGAGAATTCTCCAGAAGAAAAGATAAATGAAGCAGAGATAAGAAATATATCTGAGACAGAGTTCAGAGTGATGATAGTAAAGATGCTCAACGGCATGAAACTATGATATCATAACTATGAAAAAAGAAAAGTCCGAGATAAATAAAGACATTACATAAATAAAGAACATCGGAAGGAATACACCACAGATTAGGGGAAGCTGAGGATTGAATCTCTGAATTAGAACACAGAGTCAAAAAAAATCAATCATTCAGAGAACCAAAAAGAAAAAAAATTAAAAAATAGGAGGAAAGCTTAAGGGTGCTGTGCAACAACATAAAACATAACAATATTAGAATAGCTAGTGTGCCAGAGGAGGTAGAAAGGGAGAAAGGAATAATGTGTTTGAAGAAATAATGGCAGAAAACTTCCCTAACCTGGTAAAGATAAAAGTCACACAAGTTCATGAGGCACAGAGAACCCCAAGCAAGAAGAACCCAAACAGGCCCATGCATAGACACATCATAATTAAAATGCTGAAAATCAAGGAAAAAGAGACAATCCTAAAAGCAGTAAGAGAAAAGAAAACTGCTACCGACAAAAGAGGTCATATAAAGATGACACATGATTTTTCATCAAAAACTCTATAGGCTAGAAGGGAATGGCATGAAG
>NW_006282608.1:0-493 GCF_000327345.1 Myotis davidii | reverse complement strand
GCAGGTCGAGCATGCCGTAGCTTGTGCTTGAGCAGGTCGCTTTGATCTTGATTGATCGATGCTCCATTTGTTGATGAAGTCTTTCTGGATGGACTCAGGCTTCAATGCCGTCTACCTTGAGAGCGGTGGGGGTCGTCAGCACCACAGTGTAGGGACCCTTCCAACGTGGCTCTAGGGTCTCCCAGCAGTGCCTTCTGACGTAGACCCAATCTCCTGGTCTGTGCTGATGAGGAGTTGGGGTTGGGCTGTACTCGTAGATGGCACGGAGTCGCGATCAAATGTCCCTGTGCGCCCTCTGTAGCCCTCTCAAGGAAAGAGATCATTAAAGAAAAACCATTCAGTCCTTTCCAGTCTCTGAGTCAGATTCTGCCTCTGTTGGAGAACTTCAAAGTCCTGATGGCTTCGAGGTAACCCTGTTTATCAGTTACAGCGCTTTGCTTTTTTTTTGCCTTTCTACCACTTCCCTTTGTGGCAGAGAAGCAATCAGGCCTCT
>NW_006282607.1:0-738 GCF_000327345.1 Myotis davidii | reverse complement strand
AATGATAAGCACAAAAGTGAACAACCAGCATTCTTTAGATTAATGTTGATGAACATATTTTAATCACACTCTCACTTCCAAGAAACACACCTTCAACAAAACACAAGTCATTATATCAACATCTGCAAACCCATTTTATAAACCTTCCATAGTAAAAAAAAAAAAAAACCAAAAGCAGGTGAACTTGGTGAACTTCAGACTTGTCTAGCAATCAATGTGACAGTATTCACGTTATTTCAAAATGTGTAGGTATTTAATAACTTTCATTAAATCTTACTAAGTTAGAAAGAAATAGTGGAAATAAAATAAAGTGATTTGTGTAGGTGGATGAGGTATGTTTTTTCTATTGGGATAAGACATATCTTCAACAGATTTGTATTTTTATTTTAAAAAATGAACTCAGGTATTTTCACTTCAAAGGTTCTGGGACTTTGGTTGCATGAAGCCAATCCTATATAATAAAAAGGTAATATGAAAATCTACCTAATGGCAGAACAATCACTATGATGCACACTGACCACGAAGGGGCAGACACTCAACCCAGGAGCTGCACCCTGAGTGTCAGTGCACTGCGGGGAGGTGGGGAGGAGGCAAGGAGCAGGCCTAAGCTGTGAGTTGGACAGCCCCGAGGACTCCCAGACTGTTTAAGGGTGCAGGCCTGGCTAAGGGGAACCTCCTCCAAAGTGCACGAATGTCGTGCACTGTGCCTCTAGTTATCTATAAGTCTCTGAAATGAAT
>NW_006282606.1:71175-71571 GCF_000327345.1 Myotis davidii | reverse complement strand
CCAGGCACTGAGGGAGAAAATTCTTGTTGGAATTTTTTTTGTTCCATCTGCTGTATGACCTGGGGAATGAAAAATAATGTTTTAAAAGGAAGTAGTACTTGATTTTCTCTGATATGTGTGACCTTTAACTAATCACAATTGAAAATTATTTTCCAAAATAAAATAGCCAAATTCTAAAATTTAGATTAATATTCAACAAAGCAGTTTTGAAAACACCAACATTTAAAATACTATAGCTAATAGTGCATTGAAACATTACTATAACACAGGCTTTTAGCAAAGCGCCTAAAATCCTCTTTAATGCCGCAATCCTTTCACAAAAGACCACCTGATGATATTCCAGCTTCTGAGCCTCGAGTTGGTCATGCTGGCGCTGTAGTTCTTCTTTTTGTTCCT
>NW_006282606.1:54419-70977 GCF_000327345.1 Myotis davidii | reverse complement strand
CTCTCTATACACATTTTGTACAGAATTGCTTTTCTGAAACATTCAATGTGTTACACACTCAAAAAACACCACAAATAACTAAAATCCACAAGGACAGAAAAATCCCCCAAATTGAATAGAAACAGAAACAAATAAAGAATACTTTTATTTTAACTGAATAAAATAACTGACAGAAGGGAGAAGGGGAAAAAAATAACTAACCCAAGAAACTTCTGAACACAGTATCTGGACTACATGCACTCAAATTAAAAACAACCAAAAATCTAAACAAGTCTTAGTCTTTTAGAGGCATGGATTAGCAATTCTAAAATGCTTTCACTATGCTAGGACTGAGCAAATAAGTGGAAAATAGTTGTGGAAAATGGGAGCCAGGTTTTGTATGAAATACAGAAAAATAAAAATTTAAAATGTATTGGAATTGAAGGTGTTGTATTAAAATTTAAGAGGATAGTGTGAACTCATGAGTTGTAATATAGATTGACAGTGAAATATACAAAATGAATATAAATGTGTGTAGTGTGTCTAGGTATGTGTATGCGTGTGTCTATGTATATGAGTCCAAGTATGTATATATGTATGTATTCATAATATAAATAAATAAAAATGTATTTAAAAATTTTTTAAAATTCCCAGCTCTATTATCCGACTAGGACTTGCTTTGAAAGCAAGGACAATTCCGTAGCAAGTAGTCAATTCAGTGCCCAGCTCCTGGTCTGTACTATCAATCTCCACTGAATAACTAACAAACAGCAGTACTCCTCAGAAAAAAATGGCTCATTTCAGAGGTGGGACAGAGAAGGAACAAGATGAACCTTGAACATCTTATGCTAAAAAGATAGAAAGTCCTCAAAGAATGATGGGGACATACCAGAAGGCCACAAAAACCTGTTTGAGGAAACTCCCACTAGCCAAGTATCGAAATAAATACAGGCAGTCCTCGGCTTACCTCGGACTCAACCTATGTTGTTTCATGGTTACATCGCCATCTCCCATTCATTTATAAAGAAAAAAAAAAGTTCCGTCATTTCGACATATGTACATATGTGCTTTATGTTTCTTACTATTTATTTACCACAAGTAAAGGTCAGGTATTGTTATCTTTCTTTTAATTTTTTTTTACTGTTTCACTTCATTACTGCTGTGTATGTGCTCCATGTAGTGATGTAGGTGCTTATGTAGGTGGGTTCCGACTTATGGCGAAAGTCACGTTACATCGCGCTGTAGGGATGGATCTCAGACGTAACCTGAGGACCTACTGTCATAGGAAGGGTGCAGGCTTACTGAATAAAACAGGAATCCAGGAGTCTACAGTGAACAGGTAGAGAAGAGGAAAAGGGTAGCTTTTCCTTACAATACAAAGGCAAAAAGTAAATGTAGAAGGAATGATGATTAGAAAATCACCATTTGTCAACAGTCAAGTAACAACTGATGCTGACCAGAATGATCAGAGGATGCAACTTGTAGATAAGTCTCAAAGTACATCCTTAAAAATACATTTTTAAAAACAAAAAACAGATCACTCATTTTTTATTAGTGGAAATGTAAATTAGTGCAATTCTTTCAATATTCTTTACAAAGTATAGCAATAGTTTTAAAAATATTCTCTTGACCCTGATAATGCTACACTGACAATCTACTTTATAAAATAGCCCTAAACACATTAAAAGCTGTATAGGAAAACGTGTTGAAAGCAGCACTTTTTAAAATAACACTAAACGACTGAAGATAACCTGAATGTGTAATCCTGAGAAAATAATTAAGCACCCATAGATATGAAAATAATGCTTACAAATTGTATTTGGAAAGACTTATGATTGAAAATGATGTGTTTTTTTAAAGCTGACTTAAGATTCTGGCAATATCATGGGTTTTACAAGAAATTTTTTCGATTACAAAAGATAAAGTTGTAACTTTACAGTGAAAACACCTGGTAGACTTCACCTTCACCAAATAATCTAAGTTAATATTGCCAGTTAAGGGAATAATCAGGACTAATAATGCCTCCTGATACGATGTCCTTAGTTAGCATCACTTCAGCTATATTCCTATCAAAATTAGGAATCATAAGGAAACAGACCCTCAAATTGATGTGCAAACGTGGTGAGATGTGCAAATCAGCCCTGCAGAGCCTGCTCCGGCCGCTCGGCACCCGCTCACCCGGAGCTGACTGCGGGCCCAGCAGTGGGTACACGTCGGTGGGGGCTTGCCGAACCAGCCCAGGGACCAGCTCTTCCTGCCTGCGGTTGGGTCCCTGGGCTACTAGTGCCGTGGCTGGGCAAAGGCTGGTTGACTCTCTGAGGGGCGCAGGCTGACCTTTTGCCAGAAATTTCCCCTTCTGCTTTCTCACCCTGTGCCACAGAGTCCTGGGCATCACAGGAGCGCCTCCCAGGAACCTGTGGCACTTGTTTTATGTCTGAGGGACGGCTGGGCTGGTAGCTCTGCCTAAAAGCCCAGCATTCAGACAGCCGGTGCCTGGCAGGCCTTCCTGAGGAGGCATGGCTCAGGGCTGGGTGACCCAGCGCACTCTTCTCCTTCATTTCCTAGGGCAGCGGTGGGGACCTTTCTTCCACCCGGGGCCTTTTGGGTATCTATGACATCATTCGCAGGCCAGGCATAATTAGCAACTTAAAAAGTAGCCTGCTGTATTTGGTGCAACATTTAATTAACTCACCCCTAATGCCTTGGCAGGGCCAGACCAAATGATCTCTGGGCTGTGTCCAGATGTTCCCCCTCCTCCCCGGATTAGAGTATTGTGGGTAGGGGCGGGGGGAGAAGGTTGATAATTTTACTTGATTATATAATATAAATCCTTTTTTGCAAGAAATACACATTTGAGTATTAAGGTTAAAGCAGTATCATGTGCAACTTACTCTCAAAAATAATTACATGTTATATATAGAAACACATATACACAGATTTAAAATAGAGGGGAAAAGTGAGGGAGAGAAGTAAATGTAAAATAGGAAATCTTGGCAAAGGGAATTCAGGAATTCTTTCCCTGGTTCAATTCCTGGTCAGGCCACATGCCCTAGTTGAGGGCCCAATCCCCAGTAGGAGGCGTGCAGGAGGCAACGAATGGATGTTTCTCATCATTGATGTTTCTTTTTCTCTATCCCTCTCTCTTTCTCTGTAAAAAATCAATAAAACTTAAAAAAAAAGCAACTGATTTCTTTAATCTCAAACTAAGATGACCAACTGTCCCAACTTGGCTGGGATTGTCCTGGTTTTAGCACTAAAAAGTTCCATATCCTAAGAACACATCCAGGGAAACTCTTCAGTCCCAGGTAAGCCAGCACAGTTGGTCACCCTATCTCAAATTATTTTCTGGACAATTAAAAACCTAATGAAAATGGTAATCTTTTTCTTTTCTGTTCTATAAAGAAAAAGATAATGTTCTTTCTTCAACCTAGTTTGGTTGGTGCTTTTCAACCACTTTTATAAAGTATGCACTCATTTATACACAGGCAACTTTGATATAAATTGGAATACCTTTCTGGAGCAGTTTGACAGGTATATTTAGAAACTAAAAAAAAAATGTTCATAAACTTTGAGAATAGTTCTATTCCTAGGAATTAATCTCAGGGAAATCACAGATGCCACAAATGTATGAACAAATGGATAGTTATAATGGTGTTATTTATTATAGTAAAAAAAAAAAGCGGGATGCATCCAGAATGTCTAAATCCGGAGGAATGGTTATATAAATGATGCTGCAACCACCCAACTGCATGCTAAGGAGTCATTTCTTAAATCATGTGTTTGAGCAATAACGTTGGAACATGTTCAAGAAATGTTGATAATTTAAAAAAAACAGAATTTCACAAACTCACAGTCATCTATACAGTGTAAAGCCATTTTAAGTATATATAGAGAGGGCTATGAATTTATGTGCATATATAAATTAAAAATGGGATCATACACTATACACTCTATGATATAGATGCATATACTAAATATATAAACTATTTCTAAATTGGCATAACACAATACATAAGTTTAGTGTCTACCTCTAGGTGGTAGAATTATAGGTAACTTCTAATTTATCCTTTAAATGTATTTATATTTCTCATTTTCAAGAATGATCATTATTTTATACTTTTTAAAAGACTTCTAATTATAATATGCAATGTGATTACAAACAAGAGATCAATTACCATAAGCTTTCTAAGAAATCAAGTTCATTATATAAAAGTGATATTTTATATGAAAAACCAAAATGGTAAGACTGTACATGCAAACATAACGGGGAATAAAAGTTAAAAGTAGAATAGGCGGATGTGGAATTTCTTGAATCATACATCCCATTTCAAATAGGGTCTATTACCTCCCAGCTATCAGGCTCCAAGAATTCCTTTTTTTCTGTAGCTTTCAAAAACTCTTCTAGAGTCACCAATCGGTCTTTGTTAGAATCAACCTGATTAAAGGAAAATGTAGTAAAATCAAATAACTCTTTCTCATATTACTTAGACACTAGAAACTGTCTTCGAATAAATGCTACTACATAAACATACAGCAGTTAGAGCTAGCCTAACATCCATTAAACTCTGAGAGGGGAAAAACAAAACAGAACACTAAACATTATATCAAAATCAGAAAATTTAGATATTTTTCTCTTCTATATTATTCAAATTTGGAAATGCAGTGAAATATCTATATCCCTGATACCCCCAAAATCACCAAGTTTAAGTTGCTGATCTAACAGGTTAGACTCACCACACTATGTATAATCCCTTGAAACCAAATATTTAGCCAAGAAAAATAATCTTTCCAGTAAGAGAATTGTTCAGCCAAGAGTAAAGGAGTTTAAGTTAAAATGCTCTCAACAATTATTTTTAAAAAACAAACAACCTAATATATCAACACGAAAGGTTACAACCTCCAAATCTTCCAATGGCTCTTGTAAACTATGGCAAATTCAGTTACAAAAGCAATAACCAAAGAAATTTATTTGATACCTGGGATGTCAACAGTCAACCGAAATCCCAGTTCATCAATACCAGGTGAAAATCATCACTGAAGCAAAACAATGGGCTTTAGTTACCCTGCTTATGAAGTCTCAACTAGAGTTTTCAGCTTAGTAATGTGAACAAGAAATAAATATGTGCTGTTATCAACCACTTGGGTATTGGGTTTTTGGATTTTCTTAGCAAAAACTAAAATAGCCATTTAAAATACCAAATATTGGACTAGATTATTTTTTTTACTTCCAAAAAGATGTTTTATAGCTGATATGCAGCGGCATCTTAATCTTTTAAAATATTTTAAATGAGTTACAAAATAATTTTATTCACAGTAAGGGACTCTATTGAATATACTGGATCAAACATCAAAGTCCAGCAGCTTGAATCGGGATGCAAGGGAGTCCGGGCTGGGATCTTGCAGGGTGTCTGGCTCCTCCTTTCTCTGCCCTGCTCGCTTGAGCTTCAGCAGAAATCGACATGGCTGGCCGTAAGACTGGGAAAGACTCCGGAAAGGCCAAGACAAAGGCGATTTTCCGCTCGCAGAGAGCTGGCTAGCAGTTTCCGGTGGGCCGTATTCATCGACACCTGAAATCTAGGAGACCAGCCACGGACGTGTAGGCGCGACCGCTGCTGTGTACAGCGCAGCCATTCTGGAGTACCTCACCGCAGAGGTACTTGAATTGGCAGGCAATGCATCAGAAGACTTAAAGGTAAAGCGTATTACCCCTCGTCATTTGCAACTTGCTATTCGTGGAGATGAAGAATTGGATTCTCTCATCAAGGCTACAATTGCTGGTGGTGGTGTTACTCCACACATCCACCAATCTCTGATTGGGAAGGAAGGACAACAGATGACTGTCTAAAGGATGCCTGGATTTCTTATTATCTCAGGACTCTAGATACTCTAACAGCTGTCCAGTGTTGGTGATTCCAGTGGACTGTATCTCTGTGAAAAACACAATTTTGCCTTTTTGTAATTCTATTTGAGCAAGTTGGAAGTTTAATTAGTTTTCCCACCAACCAAATTTCTGCATTCAAGTCATAACCATATTTAAGTGTTACTTTGGCTTCAAAGAAGCTATTGATTCTGAAGTAGTGGGTATTGATTGAGTTGACTGTTTTTAAAAAACTGTTTGGATTTTAATTGTGATGCAGAAGTTATAGTAACAAACATTTGGTTTTGTTCAGACATTATTTCCACTCTGGTGGATAAGCTCAATAAAGGTCATATCCAAAAAAAAAATCAAAGTCCAATTAAATACCTATTCTGTGTATTTGTCTTCCATTTTGTGATAAGATTTATTGCAACAACTTGAATAATCCATAGAAGTACTGTAACATATCTTAAACTTTTAAAACATACCTCATTCATTACATGTTCCCTCATCCTAAGCCTTTCTTCCTCCATTTCTACCATATCATCCTCTTCATTTTTGGGGTCATATACTTTCTCCAACTACAAAGAAAAATTTAAAACCAACATAAAAGAAAGATAATAAAGGGAAAAAGAAAGAGCAAAATAACCAAATACTTAATGATCTCATTTACCTCTTTAGTAAATAGGGCTTCTAATTCTTGTTCATCAAGGAAGCCATCATTATTGACATCTAAAGGTCCCAATGCAAAAAATTGATTTTAATGCCTTAGAAAATAAATAATTTAAATACAACTATTTACAAATGGTTTGCAAAGCAGTACTGATATGAAATACCAATATGCTCCCAAAAAGGTTTCTTCTTTTTTTATGAAGCCTCAGATGTGTCCAACGGATAAAAATTCATTTATTGATAATTCATCATAGGTTTTAGGGAAATATATCAATTTTTTCCCCAAAAATATAAAGCAATATGCTATGAGGGAAAGTAAATTTTAATATGATCGCATAAAACTTGTTAGATATAACATACCTAGTCGCAGAAATACCTTCATTTTACAAAGAATCTTATAATAGGTCATATAGTGATTTACCAGTAAAAGCAGATATAAAGACACAGCTACTGGCTCAAAATATTTTATACAGCATATCAGCAATAAAGACTATTATATTACACTAGAGAAAGACTCTACACATTTACTCTCAAAAGAACTCAATAGTAGACCTTGGCAGAAATATTAAGAGTAAAGCAACTATAATTTTTCAAACAGCAGATATAAATATTAATATTTGTATCAAATATGTTACCGTGCAATTTGAAAAATGTCTTGGGGTCAAAGTCATTGGGATCCAATCCATCAGCCTCTTCCCAAACCTCTTTTAGCTGATCTTTGCTTCCCTGCGAATCAAGTTAAAAAAAACACTGGGGTGGTGAGCACATGGTACAACATACAGATTCAGTAACATAGAAACCCACACCTGAAACTTATACGTTCATGTAGACCAATGTCACCCCAATACACTTTTTAAAAAAACACTCAAAACAAAATCTAATCTATGTGTATATATGCAAAAAATATATATAAATATGAGGAACTTTGCAGGATTAAGAATTAATATTTAAGTACCAATAACATGATAAAAATCTACTATCTGGTTCAAGGAAGTATTTTCATCTAATTATGGTTTCATAAAGTCATAATCCTTACTGGGTGATTAACTTTGGGATGATTTTCATGTTTTTTCTTCATTTCTTCAAATTTAGATTCTTCTTCTTTTCTCTTTTCTTCATTCAGTGTTTTTAAGTATTCTCTCCTTTCATGTTCCTTCAACATTTCATACTTTTTAAATTCTTCATGTCGAGTCTTATCATAGTTTTCCAGATCACTTGTAGCCTATAATGTAATATTTAAATAAAAAGGTGTGTTTGAAAAGTATAAACAAAGCCATTCTTGCATATAGCATATTTTCTAATAGAAGACAGTATACAAGGGCCAAAAAAATACAAAACTCCTCTTCTTAAATTCTACCATTATTTCAGTCCATTTTTCTTTTTTTTTAACAGAAGTGCAGGCATTCAAAGAAACTAAAAGTTTCATAAGTTTCTCATAAGTAAGTAATATATATATATATTGATTTGAAAAAGAAGAATAAAAGGGACTGGATCAAATCTGTACAGTAGAAAACTAGATTCGTTTCTAAACACTTAACTCAATCTCATAACATCCAGGCAAGAACATTTAGTTTGGTAACTTGGTACAGTACAATCTGAGAGGAATGCAAATTCTTATCTAAAATCCTTGAGCCCAGATGAGTTCCAGAATATTCTATCAACTAATATTTGACAAGGGAGTCAAGAACACTCAATGGAAAATGACTGTCTCTTCAATAAACTGTGCTGGGAAAATTGGATATTCACATGCAAGAGAATGAAACTAAATCCCTTACAACACTCACAAAAAGTAACTCTAAGTGGGTTACAGACTTAAATGTAAGACCTGAAATTATAAAACTCCTGGAAGAAAACAGAGGAAAGCTTCTTGACATGGGTCTTGTTAATGATTTCTTAAATATGACACCTAAAACACAAGCAACAAAATAGGAAACAAGAGGGAAGACATCAAACTAAAAAGCTTCTGCACAGCAAAGGTAACAGTCAACAAAATGAAAAGACAACATATGGAATGGGAGAAGATATTTACAAATCATGTATCTGACCAGGGGTTAATATACAAAATACATAAAGAATTCTTAAACTCAATAGCAAAACACACACACAAATAATCCAATTTAAAAATAGGCAAAGGACCTGAATAGACATTTTTCCAAAGAAGATATTCAAATGGCCAACAGGTACACTAAAAGGTATTAGGCTAAATGTCATTTTGGCCATAAAAAAGAAGGAAATCCTGCCATTTCTGACAACATGGATGGACCTTGAGGGCCTTATGATAACTGAAATAAGTCAGACGAAGACAAATATTGTATGATCTCCCTTATAACTAATTTCATAGGAAAAGAAATCAGATTTATGGTTACCAGAGGCAGAGGGGTAGGAGAATGGGGTGAAGGTGATCAAAGGGTACAAACTTCTAGTTATAAGGTGAATAAGTCCTGGGACATAATGTACAATATGATGACTATAGTTAACAGTGTTGCATGGTATATTTGAAAGTTGCTAAGAGAGTAAATCCTAAAAGCTCTCATCACAAGAAAAAAAACATTTTTTTATAACTATATGAAGTGATGGATGTTAACTAAACTTAGTTTGGTAACTTTACAATGTCAAGTCATTATACTGTATACTTAAACAGTGTTATATGTCAATTGTATCTCAATAGTTGGAAGAAAAAAATTAAGAATTTTCTAGATTTTTTAGAAAGGGAATATGGCACATGTGCCACATTCTGAAACATCCCTGCAGAGTCTACAATCAAACAGAATAGTACGTCTTTAGCAAAATCTATGGGTACTCACACTAAGTAGACTAAATAAAAAATATAAATAGCCCTACTATAATTCAAGTCAGGTTTCAATTTTTACAGGTATTTGTTTTGTTTTGTTTTTTGATTCTACAATTGTCGGTAAGGAATTACAAACCTGTATGTACAAATTATTATCTACTAGAGGTCTGATACATGAATTCATGCACAGGTGGGGTTCCTTGGCCTCACCTGCAATCGGGCCGATCAGAGCCAGCCAGCCCAAGGGAGGGACCACGGGAGGTTGGCTGTGGGAGCACACTGACCACCAGGGGGCAGCTCCTACATTGAGCGTCTGGCCCCTGGTGGTCAGTGTGCGTCATAGCAACTGGTCGACCAGTTGTAATGGTCCCTTAGCCTTTTTTATTTTAAATATATTTTATTGATTTTTTTACAGAGAGGAAGGGAGAGGGATAGAGAGTTAGAAACATCAATGAGAGAGAAACATCGATTTAGCTGCCTCCTGCACACCCCCTACTGGGGTAGTACCTGCAACCAAGATACATGCCCTTGGTCGGAATCAAACCTGGGCTGAGCAGAGCTCCCCTGTGGGAGCACATTGAACACCAGGGGACATTTCCTGCATTGAGCATCTGCCCCTTGGTGGTCAGTGTGTGTCATAGTGACCAGTAATTCCCAGTCGTTCTGCTATTAGGGTCAATTTGCATATTACCCTTTTATTATATAGGATACTAATAAGGTTAAACCATTTCCCTTTAAAGATTTCTAGAGCAGTGGTCGGCAAACTCATTAGTCAACAGAGCCAAATATCAACAGTACTTCTTCAAAATAGACTGGCCCAGGCCAAAAACCGACTTCTGCGCATGGGCCACAAAGTTTTAATCGCACTGTACATGCACCCGCATGTGGTATTTTGTGGAAGAGCCATACTCAAGGGGCCAAAGAGCCGCGTGTGGCTCGCGAGCTGCAGTTTGCCGACCATGGTTCTAGAGAGTAATATATAAAAGTTATACTTTAACTTCATTGAATTTACTTGCCAAATTACATATATGTAACATTATATACATTTACTTACAAAACCTCAGAGGCACAATAAAGACATTATTTTTTGGAATTATTCTTACTGCTTTGATTAGCATATCTAAATCTGTAGATTCAAACTTGTCAGGATTCATGTGGTTTAGGTGATCAAATTGTTTTAGAAGAGTATGGTAGTCTATGCCTGTATCTGAAAAAAAAAAATGAGAAAACTGTAAGTGATAAATTACTAGAAGCTAAAAACATTAATATAAGTAATATATAAGAATAAGCACTCATATTTATTCCTGGTGGATTTTTTAACAAAATTCAAAGTTTTAGATTAAGGGTTCATATTTTCTTTTAAAATACTGCATAATTTATTATTCTGGGCAAAGATAATTCCTTGAATCCAGAATGGAACAGATTTAATGTGTACATTTTTTTTAAAATATATTTTATTGATTTTTTACAGAGAGGAAGGGAGAAAGATAGAGAGTTGGAAACATCGATGAGAGAGAAACATTGATCAGCCGCCTCCCGCACACTCCCTACTGGGGATGTGCCCGCAACCCAGGTACATGCCCTTGACCAGAACCGAACCCGGGACCCCTCAGTCCGCAGGCCGACGCTCCATCCACTGAGCCAAACCGGTTTCGGCTAATGTGTACATTTTAATGTTATTTCTAGAAAGACTAGTTGACCATCAGTGTAATTAATAGCAAAAACTCTTTATTACCATAAAACTATGAAATTCCCTACTTTTCATTAGATACATTCTAATACACTGCCCTCATCAAAGCCTAATTAGAATTTCTAAAAAGAACTGCTCTAAAATTTATATGAAAGAGTCTTTGTATGTTCTCCAATGAATCTTTTAAATAAAGTCTAATTCAGGTAAATTAATTTGAATAATGACTGATATTTTTAAAGAAACATCAATTGTCTTTCTTTGTAAACAATTTTTTTAAAGTAAGCTACAGTAGTATATTATAGTTGAATGGGTGAAGTGATTCTTGGCTGTATTGTATTACAGAATTGAACAAAATAGGTAACTATGTTAGAAGTCAGGGTTTCCACTTAGGAAAAAGGAATATACAAATATGGAGTGATGTAAGGCAAGAAACCTGTGGAAATGGATGGGAATTAGTACTATCAGTGTGACCTTATCATTTCTAAAATATGTACATGTACATGTATTTTTCATATATATGTGCATGTGTGTATATATATGTATATGTTTACAAATGTGCATACTTGTATATGTGTATAGACATGCATGTATTTCCTAACTCTATCTGATGAAAGTGCCAAGAAGAATATATATTCCAGAAGCAATGAGCACAGCTAGTGTCAGCCCTTGGTTTGTAATATAATTTCAGACTAAAAAACAAACAGAAATGCTCACAAAAATGCCTGATTCCTGGGCTGCACAGGGTAAATACAAGATAAGCCTTGGGATAGTATGTCATGCAAGAAAGGAAGAAACTGCTAAATTTAGTTCAACCAAACTTTTACTGAATTATTAGTATGGCACTGTTCTAGGAGTTTTGCTTATAAAGAAAAGATGTGTTACAAAATTTAGTCCTAAAAGATATGACCAGTGAAATATATGAAAAGACACTTAACCTCATTCAAAATAAGAGAAATATATATTAAAACTTTACTAAAATACCATGTAACAGAATGGCAAAACTCCTAAAGTTTGAAGATGCATACTATTAGCAAGGCTGTGAGAAATTATTGCTGGTGGGAATGTGTACTAATACAACCTTTGTGGGGGAGGCAATATCTATCGAAATTACAAATACATATGTCTTTCGGTTTAATGATTTTACTGTGGGGAACTTATCCTACAAGTAATCTTACACAGGTACACAGCAATATATGTACAAGAGTGCTCACTAGAAAAAACACACACAAATGTCTATCAACAGGGGCCTGGCTAAATAAATTATGGTTTCTCCATGTAATGGAAATCTATGCAGCTGTTTTTAAAAAATGAAGATGGTCTCTATGTATTAATACAGGAAGACCTCCAAAATATACTGTTAAAGGAAAAACACAAGGCAAAAGGAAATGTGTATTGTATGCTAGTGTATATATACAAAGAGAGGAAAAATAAGAACTTTTTTTTACGTTTGCTTATATAAGAATAAAGAAACTTGGGAAGGATTGTGTTAGGGGAAGTGGGAACTGGCAACTTACAAAAATATCAGGGAGCTTTTTGCTATACCTTCTTAGTCTTTCTGAGTTTAAACCATGTGAATGTATTACCTACTTTAAAAATTAAGATCCCCCAAATTAAGATCCTTGAAACCCTTCTTCAAATTATCAGAAATTTCAATTAGAAATTTCAATTAGACAACTTTAGGTTGTCTAAAGAGAAAGAAATCTCAAAACACCTTAGGCTGGTTTCAAGGATGAAATTACCTTGTGTGCCTGGTGACCTGAAAGAGTACGGTATGAGCTCAGTTTACCTCTCATTGATATTCTTAATTTCAGGATAATGAGTATTTGGTACTTGTTTTCTAAGTCTATTCACCAGCAGGGAGTTTAATGCCCTACAAGAACATTTGTCCAATATAGTCCATTGACCAGAGATGCATGTTTAAAATGCAGATTACTCATCGCCAAAATCTGAATATCTGGAGTTGAGCTCCAGTTATCTGCACTTTTAACTAGCTCCCCAGGTGGTTCTTATGCCATCTGAAGATTAAAAACTATTATTCCACAAAGAGTAAATGTTCAGATTCTATTAATGACAATGCATCACCCAAATAACCAACCTAGGGGGCAAGTCACAAGGACACAGGGGCCAGCTTAAAGGGTCTCCCACCTGCTAAATCTGGCCCCTTGATTTTCATTCATTATTAGAAAGGCTATTCTAAATTAATAAAGGAATCCACCTATGTTGTCACCTGATGCTTTTATTATTTTATTTTCTACACTTACATCTTTATTTGAACTTATATACAGGATACAGAACTAACTGTACCTTTTTCCAAACGGATACCCAATTGTCCTGACACTTAACTTTTTTTTAATCTAGCTTTATCCCACTAAAAATTAGATATCACCTTTAATTCAAACTAAGTTCTATGTGTATTTAATTTTACTTCTGGAATTTCTAGTCTGATTCCACTGGTCAGCCTACTTATATGTCAAAAACATACAGTTTTAAGCTGGTTTGGTTCAGTGGATAGAGCTTTGGCCTGTGGACCAAAGGGTCCCAAGCTCGATTCCAGTCAAGGGCATTTACCTGGGTTGCAGGGTCCTCCCCGGCCCAGGCCCTGGTCAGGGCTCATGCAGGAGGCAACCAATTGAAATCTCACATTGATCTTTCCCTCTCTCTTCCATTCTCCCTAAAAATCAATGGAAAAATATCCTCAGATGAGGATTAACAAACAAACAAACAAACAAAAACCCAACATACAGTTCTAATGACTGAGGCATAGTGATATATTTTAACATCTAATATATCTAGTCCTCTTCATTCTTCTTTTTCAGAGGTATGTGGCTTTCCTTGCTTGTTTCCTTTTTCATATGAACTTTTAAATTAACTTGGCTAGTACCAGGGGGGAAAAGTACATATTTTTATTTGGATTATGTTAAATTTATAAATTAACCTATGGAGAATTGACATGTTTATCATGTTGAGTTTTTGTATCAAAAAGATGTTATGTCTTCTGACTTTTTTCAAATCTTTGTGTTTTTTAGGAGTATTTTAAATTTTTTGTCTTTACATCTTGTACATTTCTTAATTGGATTATTCCTGGTATTTTATTTTTGTGGTATTACAAATGGAGTCTTTTCTTCCATTATATCTTGTAACTGGCTATTATTTGTACATGTGAAATATACTGATTTCTGTTTAAGTTTACCTTGATGAGTTTTCCTGAAGTTTATACTAAGTTTTCAGCCAATTACTTTGGGTTTTCCAAACACGTCATCTACAAATAGAGATGGTTTTATCACCTCCTTTCCAATTAATTCACCTCAATTTTTTTTCATTTGTATAATTGTTTTGGCTAGTACCTCCAAAAAAATTTTAATTAATAGTGGTAAGGGTGAGCATCAATTGTCTTGCTCCTGATTTTACTTATGATACGTACTTGTGTTTCTCCATTAAGTATGATGTAGCTGAGTTGAATATATCTGATCATGCTACAGAAGTAGCTATTGATTACTATCAACTTAAGAAGAGATGTTAAATTTTGCCAAATGTGTTGCATTTGACATACATACAGAAAGGGCATTTGACAAATCTTTTGTTTGTTTGTTAATCCTTACTGGAGGATATATATATATTTTAATATATTTTTATTGATTTCAAAGAGGAAGGGAGAGGGAGAGATAGAAACAACAGTGATGAGAGAGAATCATTGATTGGCTGCCTCCTGCACGGCCCCTACTGTGGATTGAGCCTGCAACCCGGGCATATGCCCTTGACCAGAATCAAACCTGGGACCCTTCAGTCGGCATGCCAACACTCTATTCACTGAGCCAAACTAGCTAGGGCTAGAATCCTTTTGACAACAATAATTTTGGTTTTGACATCATACATAATAAGAGTGTGGATGTGCTCCTTCTTTTTCTATGTTCTAGAACAGTTTAAAGAGCATTCACCATCTGCCCTTCAATGGTTTGATAAAATTCCCGTTGACACCGGCCGGGCTGGTGTTTTTTGTGAAGCTAGCTCTCTGACAATTTTTCTATTTCATCTATGAAAATTGTTCCAGCTAGATTTTCTCTCTCTTTTCTTTTGGTTTACTTTGATGTTATTTTTCCTCATTTAAATCAGTGGCTTAATTCATTACTTTTCATTCTCCCTTTTTATTGATATAATTATTTTAAGCCAATCATTTTTTAATGATGTGAATATATTAACTATTCAAATAATTAAATTTTAAAAATTAAGAAAAACCAAATAAATCTAACATCAAATTTTTACTAGAAAATATGTCATATGCTACTTAATGTAATTTGACCTCAACAACCAGATATTGACATTTTTCTACCTTTTATGTAGCTCTTACCGTGAAGGGAATCCAGTTTAGCTTTAATTAGCATTCTTAACCTTCCCACTTCTTGCCTTTTCAGTTCATCAAGTTTTGTCCTCACATGGTGACTTACTAAATCCAGCTCTTTGCTTAGCCTCCCACTCTGTTGACATAATAATAAGTTAGTTTTATTTATTACACTATATTTTAGAACAGATACCATATATTAAAAATAGGGTTATAATAAAGTAGAGATAGATACTTTTGACTAATTTTGGTAAACCTGATATTACAAAAGCATTTTCTTTCAGAAAATATTCAGTTTGTAAGTCTGAAATCAAGATATCTAAAAGCAGAAAATTTATAAAGGCATAATTAAAGCACAAAGGAGAAACTCAAAAAGTCACTTGAGTTATAAAATAGTGCAGCCATTTTGGGGAAAGAATTGGCAGTTCCTCAAAAATTTAAACACAGCAGCTCTCTCTAAGAAACATGCCTGCACCTTTCCCCACCCCCTCCCCACAGGGATATTTTCCTTGCCTCTCTTTCTCCTAAGCTCCAAAGAGAGCTTTTGCTTCTATAATTTGTTTTCTGAGCCAATTTATCCTGCACCTTACTTCTTTTGCCTCTGTAACTTTCTAAATAACTTTCTCTTGCCCCAGCCAAGTAGCGTAGCTCATTTGGTTAGAGCATCGTCCTGATATGCCAAGGTTGGGGGTTCAACCCCCAGTCAGAGCACATATAAGAATCAACCAATAAATGCATAAGTAAGTGGAACAACAAATTGATGTTTCTCTCCCTCCATGCTTTCCTCTCTCTCTCTAAAAATCAATAAATACAAATTAAATAAACTTGCTCTTATAAAAAAAAAAGTTAAACAGAGTTACCATATGACCCAGCAATTCTATTTCTAGGTACTACTATATACCTAAAGAATTGAAACCTATATTTACCTAGAAACTTGTACATGAGTGCTCACAGTAGCATTATTCATACTAGCCAAAATGGTAGAAATACCTCAAATGTCCATCAACTGGTGAACTGACAGCCAATAAATGGAATATCCATACAATGGGATATTACTCATCCATAAAAAGGAATCAATGTACTAATACATGCTACTTTGAGATGAACCTTGAGAACATATGTTTTCATTCATTATACTAAGTCAAAGAAGCCAGACACGAAAGGCCATATATTGCATAACTGCATTCATCTGAAATGTCCTGAATAGGCAAATCCATAAAGATAGAAAGTAAA
>NW_006282606.1:50273-54360 GCF_000327345.1 Myotis davidii | reverse complement strand
TAGTTTGATTCCTTTGATTACTTATTTCATAAATAAGTAATCAGATACATGTTCCAAGATTTAAGGAACAAAATAGCTAGTGGTTTACTTTCTCTTATTTATAAGTGCACTTGCAGTCACAAACTGCAAGTCTAACTGGCAATCAGGCAAACCAAACGGACTGAGTCAATGGGACCTGCTGAAGACGGTAAGGAAAAGAAACCCCACAAGGGAGACCAAGAAAGAATGTTCACAGAGGAAGGAGAGCTAGGAAAATATATGGTTTACTTTCTCTTATTTATAAGTGCACTTGGAGTCACAAACTACAAATCTAACCGGCAATCAGGCAAACCCTTTAGGACTGAGTCAATGGGACCTGCTGAAGACGGTAAGGAAAAGAAACCCCACAAGGGAGACCAAGAAAGAATGTTCACAGAGGAAGGAGAGCTAGGAAAATATACGGTGTAGAAGCAAAAAATAGCAGTATATTTCAAGGAGAGAACGGTCATTATTACTAGATAAAACAATAGTTCTCAAAGCGTGGCCCCCTAGTGGAAGCATCTGCACCACCCAGGAACTTTAGAAATACAGGCCCTAGACTTACTGAATCGGGAAGTCTGGAGGTGGAGCCCTAACTCTGTGTTTGAACCAGCCCTGAAATAAAGAAAGAAGTCAGAGTTCAGAGCAAGGTGGCAATGAAGTAGATGGAAGTTACATTGACCTCCTCCCTAGACCATATCAATAACAGAGTTGCAACTAAAGTTGGAACAATCAACCTGAATAACCATCTAAAGACTAACTGAACAGTCTTTTTATAATATTCCCAAGGTTTTTATTTTCTTTATTCTTTCTCTTCCTTTATGAACAGAAGTCTTATAACTCAGGATATACAGAGGAACCCACATGGAGACTGGTAGGAAGATCAGAGATGTGAAAAGGGCTGGCTCCACACCCACATGAGGGTGGGGGTGGGGAGTAAGAATCCAGAGGGACGCCCTAGCCAGGTTGGGTCAGTGAATAGAGCAACAGCCTGCAGACTGAAGGGTCCTGGGTTCGATTCTGGTCAAGCGAACATGCCTGGGTTGGGGGCTCAATCCCTAGTGGGGTTGTGCAGGAGGCAGCTGATCAATGATTCTCTCTCATCATTGATATTTCTCTCTCTCCCCCTCTCTCTTCCTCTCTAAAACCAATAAAAACCTATTATATATTTTAAAAAAGAGTCCAGAGGGATATCTCAGCTGAAGAGGTCCCCTGGAAGAGCAAGGGGCCTCAGCCCCACACCAGGCTCCCTAACCCATAGCACCAGAGCCAAGAATCTGAGCCCACACAGTATCTGGCTGTGACAACCAGTGGGGCTTCCACCCACACTGGTGAGAAGGGAGATTGGTCTTTTAAAGAGCCAGTGCACAAAACCTCACTCGCAGCATTCACATTGGGCTCTAGTGGAGGATCAGCATTCTGGAGAGGACAGGAGTCATACTAGAAGAGATTGAATGGCATGGCTGTGAGCAGAGGGCTGGAGAGACAGCGGCAAATGTCCCTGTGCTAGGTCCCTCTCCCACACCATCCACAGACGCCATCATTCCTAGGCCAAGCATTCCCCTCCATAAGGCATCAGCCTGGGAGTGGCAATAGCCCCTATCTGTCGACCCCTAGAGGTGCTGCCCTGCCAGGATCGCTTCTGGTAGAGAGGTCTGTCCTGCCCTCCAGCCTGGACCCCTTGTGCAGAATTTATTGACGAGCTCTTGAGGAAGCTCAGGCAAACTTGAGGAGTGCCAGAGTCATGCAGAATGAGACTGAGTTGTGTTGCTGTCAAGCAAAGGCCATTTTTTTTCCTGAGCACCCGAGTGGCACCAATGTTCTAGGGTTAGGCTTGCCCCTACCTCTCATGACATCAGCCTGGAGTGGCACTAGCGCCTCCCTGCCAACTCCTGCAAGCCCTGCCCTGCCAGTCTGTCACAGTCTCCAACCTGGGCCCATGGTGCAGACTTTCTTAGAGGGCTGTGGAGATCTGGAGAGACTCAGGGGGTGGCAGACACAAAGGGAGAGACTGAGTTGTGTGGTTCTAGGGCAAGGGCCATTTCTCTCTCACACACAAGACTAGCACCACTGTTCCTGTGCAGAGCCATCCCTCCACACAGCCAGATCTTGTTCTGTTTTAGCCTGATGAACTCTGATGGCCTTACCCTAGCAAAGCCCTGAGACCCCGCCCCACCATAAAGGCACAGAGGCCCCAGGCAGGTGGCAACTGGCTTTGGTGTACCCTGAGACTTTTGCTGAATGGCCTCAGGCCCAGCATTGGCACTGAGTTTGAATCTGTATCAACCTGGTGACGCACTGAGAACCTATCTCGCACAACTTGCCTATGGTCAGTGACTGAGCTCAACAAGCAGCCAGCAGGTGGAGGCAGATCTCAGGTTAACTTGGGACTTTGGCTGACCTGCCCCTGGGCTCTGTACTGGTGGAAGCAAGACTTAGTATGCAGCTTGTCCCCTCCCATGCACATCCAGATCCAGCAGAGGCAGCCACAAACAGTGGATCACTCTGCGACTCCAAACAGGTGGCCCAGGGCCAGCCACAGGTAGCATCTGATATTGACCTGCACCAGAGTCCCTCACAAGAGGCTCCGGAACCAACACACCCAGTGACTGGCTTCAGACCACACCAATTAGCTCCACAAGCAGCACACCCAAAGGGAGATCTTGGCAGGCACCAGACCCTGCTTGGATGAACTCCACTTCATGGTATCAGCCCCCACAAAGCAGTTCATAGACTATGGCCAGGGTCAGTCCCCATAGTCACCAACTTGAGGGTCAATGCCACCCTCAAATGGGCCAACAGCAATCAAGACTCAACTACAACAGGAGGGTTCACATAACCCACACAAGGGACATTCTTGGAGCACCTAACTCAGGTAGTCAGGGAAACTGCACTGCTGAGTCAAGGGACATTCTTGGAGCACCTAACTCAGGTAGCACCCACAGGACACCTTCTACATAAGGCCAACCTACCACGACTGGAAAATATAGAAGATCTACCAAATACACAGAAACAAATACAGAGAGGCTACCAAAATGAGGAGACAAGAAACATGTCCCAAATGAAAGAACACGAGAAATCCCTAGAAAAAGAGCTAAATAAAATGGAATCTACCAGATACTGAGTGCAAAACAATGGTTATAAGAAAGTTCAAGGAACTTAGGGTAAGAATAGATGAACTCAGTGAGAACTTAAACAAAGGGATAGTAGCATAAAAAGGACATAGATACAGACAACAGACTGATGAATGCCAGAGGGGAGGAGTGCTGAGGGGTGAAAAAAGGTGATGGGATTAAGAAGTACTAATTGATAGTTACAAAATAGGCATGGGGAAGTAAGATAAAGCATAGAAAATATAGTTAAAAATATTGTAATAACTATGTATGGGGGCCAGGTGGGCACTGGAATTTTTGGAGGGAACACTTTATAACCTACTAGAGTCCTGGTGCACGAATTCATGCACAGGTGGGACAGAGACTAAAATAAGAAGGATGACCCAGAAGTGTTCCTTCTAACAAAGGTCTCTAATTCTGATTCTGGAAATGGATGAGGTATTTGTTTTAGAAAAGTTTTTAAAAATAAACAAAAATAGCATAAGCAAACAACATTATCTTGAGAGGTATAACTGAAAGTTTAATACTAAATCACTGGAAGTTTTTTTACTGCTGATTCTAAGATAAACCCAACTAAACTGATTCATCACCCTTCAAGGATGAGCTTTAAAAGAATCTCGCTGGTAAGTCTTGTACAACTCCCTTTCTTTATTATGAGCACTAAGGAGATGTTTGGAGCTATAATTATGTCTAATAGTATTCTTAAGACAGAGGCAAATAGTTAAATCTCCCCCCCCTTTTTTTTAATCCGCACCCGAGGACATTTTCCCATTGATTTTTTTAGAGAGAGAGGAAGAAAAGGGGAAAGACAGAAATATCAATGTGAGAGAAACACATTGATTGGTTGCCTTCTGCATGAGCCTCTACCAGGGCCTGGGTCAGGGAGAAGCCCACAACTGAGGTACACATCCTTGACCAGAATCAAACTCAGGACCTTTCAGTCTGCAGGCTGACAC
>NW_006282606.1:40549-50196 GCF_000327345.1 Myotis davidii | reverse complement strand
TCTCTGTACATCCAAAATATACTATCTACTCGTCTTAATAATCTTCTGGATGTTAGTCTCCCTTGAGGGTTCTATAAGGGCTGGGAGTGAGTCGCCTCTTTATATCCCCAGCACTTAGATTGGTGTCGGCATGTTCAAATATTTTTAAAATAATTATTTAATTACTTTTACCTTTATTTCCTCTATGTCTGCTTTCTGGAGCTTTTCTCTGAAATGATTATCTGTTTCCAGCACATCAATCACTTGCTTGAGATATTCATCATAATATAGTCCAGTATCCTTCAAATTAAGAAACAAACAGTAAACTTCTGAAAGATTTTCCTTCCCTGCATCTAAAGATCTCAATTTAACAACAACAACAAAGAAGTCTAGCAAAATAGCATTGAACTACTTTGATAGTTTGGGCAGTCAAAGTTAAAAATCTCAAATGAAGAGATGCAGAAACCATGTTTCAGGGATCACACCAAAATTGTGTTTTACTGTTACATAAAGGTAGGTTTTCTATATGGCTTAGTCAATAAAGATTTCAAAAAAAAAAACATTAATTGGTTTTACCCCATTGGTACCTGTTTCTCCTCATTGCCATCTATCTCTCCTTTGAATATAATACAATGTTTTTTTGGCTGGTTAGCTCTACATTAGAAATGTATTGTGATTAATTCTTCTATACATTACTTAATATACTAACTACATTTAGGCCTGGCCAGCATGGCTCAGTGGTTGAGCACTGACCTAGGGCTAGAAGGTCATGGTTCAATTCCCAGTCAGGCCATATGCCCAGGTTGCAGGCTTAATCCCCAGTCTTATCAGTGATTCTCTCTCATCGTTGATGTTCTATCTCTCTCACCTTCTCCCTTCTTCTCTGAAATCAATAAAAATATATTTAAATATATATATATATTAACTGCATTAAAAAACATTGTCTAATATTAAATAATATATGCTTGTCCTATACTCTTTTCAGTGCTATTTCAAAATAGTTTCTCAATGTCCAATTTTATAACTAATAAATATTAGCAATATTTCAGTTAAAATTCCTTCCATAAAATTATATTTGTCATTTGACTTACTGGTGGTTCTATCTTTGCACTGTCCACAGGCTGAGCACCTTTTACTTTTGTCTTGTCTATGTCTATAGGCACAGCTTCAAGAGCAGTAAGTAGACATGTAACCGAGAGAAAATAACATTGCTGTAGGATGGTACTCCACCTCATCTGAAATAAAGGTGTAATTATAGAAAGGTCCTGAAAAGATGTTTTCAAACTGTATATACATGAATTCCCAAAGCCACATTAGTAATATATTAAATTTCAAGAAGTTTAATACAACAAAAGAATTCTAGGAAAAGGATTAAAACAGGTTATAACATAAAAATAATGCTCAAAATATAGCACTAAAGAAAATCAAGGGAGAAATGCTTCTCACTAAAATTAAAAAGGAAATAAAATTTTAACAGTTTATATAGTATAAGAAAACAATTGGTTAATTATAAAAGCTTCAAATAAAGATGGCAATGAAGGACTCAAAATTTAAAAAAATAAATGGCCCATGTTTTAGAAAGGGAGAATAAGAGAAAAAAATTCACTTTTTTCCCTCAATTAAGATATTAGAGAGCCAAAATTACTTCTGGATATAAGATTTAATTAGCTTCAACTTAATTTTGTAAAAAGGGTGTTCTATGGGCACAAGTTGATTAAAAGAAACAAATAACTAGTTACAAATATTCTCTTAACCTTACTAATCATTACCATAGCCAATAGTCATTTGCTAAAATTATTTCTAGTCAATAATTTTTCAAATAAATAGATCAATAAAATATCTAGCAGGATGTAACAGGATTGAGACAAACAAGGAACAACTATTGCTGGTCCCACAATATGATTCAAATTTTCCTTATTCGGCTTCCATTCCAGAGGCTCTCAGTAGCTCCAGAGGGTCTATTACAAGAATTAAAATGATGCCCAACCCTAGCTGATTTGGTTCAGTGGATAGAGCATCAGCCTTCGAACTAAAGGGTCCCCAAGTTCGATTCCAGTCAGGGGCACATGCCTGAATTTCAGGTTCTGTCCCCAGTAGGTGGCATACAGGAAGCAGCCCATCAATAATTGTCATCATTGATATTTCTATCTCTCCCTCTCTCTTTCTCTCTGAAATCAATAAAAATATTTTTTAAAAGTAATCTATACTAGTAAAAGGGTAATATGCTAATTAGACCAAACATTTTCTGAGTAACAACTGAACAGCAGGCTGCAAAGGGTGACCAGGCCAGCAGGGGGGTTAGTGAGGGCTGACCAGGCTGGCACGAGACAGTCAATCAATGATTCCCTCTCATCATTGATGTTTCTAACTCTCCCTCTCTCTCTCCCTTCATCTCTGAAATCAATAAAACATATATTAAAAATAAATAAATAAGCTGAGAAACAAAATAGGTCCAAAGCCATGGATGCATGGGACAGAATGACAGATCTCAGGGGGTATGGGGGAGATGGGAAGAGATTAACCAAGGAACATATATGCATATATGCATTGCTCATGGACACAGACAATAGTGTGCGGAATCCCTGGGGTGGGGGCTGGGTGAAGAAGGGTTAAGGAGCAGGGGGAGGGGGACAGTTGTAATATTGTCAACAATTTTTTAAAAAGCACTAGTAGCAAAAGAGTTACGATACTTTGTCCCTAAGTGATACAACAAAAAATTCAAAATCTTGGAAAACATATAATTGGTAGAAAAAAATCATAATTTGTTTCTTATCTTCCTTCTAATAATCCCAAAAGATTGATTGACTCTTTAGATCCTTCCCCTCTCCAATTTACATTCCCTGAATTTCAGTTTCCTTTTCTCAAAACTATTTCAAGTTACTTTCTCCACAGATATAATAGCAACTAAACCATTTCACATGACAAGTATAGAGTATATTCATATAGTATTTCAAATGAAAGTCTGGAATAAAATAAAATACTGGTATACCTAAGTAAGTTAAGCAAGAACTAGTAAAGTTAAAAAAAAAACAAAAACCCTAGTATAGTAAGAAGAAATTTCAAGATAGATAGCAGTCAAATGGCTAAAGAATGAAAACCATAACTTCTGACTAACAAGGAAGGCAAAAGTGTCCCTCATGTGATCATACTGAGGTTAAATGTATATTGAGATGGATTATACTTTTCATCAAAAATTTACTTCATAACCCTGGCCGGGTGGCTCAGTTAATTGGAGTGTTGTACTGTACACCAAAAAGTTTCAAGTTCGATTCTCAGTGAGGACACATACTCAGCTTGCAGGCTCGATCCCCAGGGGGCAGGTACAAGAGGCAACTGATTGATCCATGTTTATCTCCCAACTCTTGTCTCTCTCTCTCTCTCTCTTTCTCTCTCTCTCTCTCTCTCTCTCTCTCTCTCCCCTCTCTTTTCTCCCTTCTCTCTCTCTCTAAACATATCCTCAAATGAGGAAGTGAGAATTAAAAAAACAACACATTTACTTCCTAGCTTTGCACAGTGGCAGTATTGGAGCCCATGAGGTTTATCCAAGGCACGATTATTGATAACTGAAAAATTTTTTTACTTCCAATGATTATGTGATACCCTTGGGATAACTAACTTATCTCTCTGTCTTTTTAGTGCCTTACATAAAGCAAGTGCCCCCCCCCCAAAAAAAAGATAGCTCTATTTTAACACATCTATAAATTGCACACACAAAAATCTATTAGCATTTATGAGTAATTTTAAAAATAATCAGAATAAATCCCAATAGAGACAGAAAGGCTTCTATAATGAATCATGGGATAAAAGTAAAAAAACAAAAAACACAATTTATTATTTATTTTCTTCTGTAGACATGGTCAGACTTAGAAGTTGTACCATGGAAAATTACCAAAGCGTCTATGACTGGTTATCATGGCTTACCAGTTCTCAGAGATAAAAGAGAAAAAGATCCATACTCTGGAAGGTAATTCTATTTGCTGCCAATAGTTACATCTTCCCTTCCTCCTCAACAACAAAAGCCCAGTTTTATTCAGGGTAGCTGCATTTTCCTGCTTCCCTGGTAACCTGAGGTTAAGGATGTCTCTCCAAAAGGAGAGCATACATCCTTCTTTGTTTTTGCCTCGATGCCTGGAACTTGGCTATGATGGTTAGAGCCCTAGCAGCTCTCTCAGACTATAAGGACCAGGGCCATACCCTACAGATAGCAGATCAAAGAATTAGAAAAAGCTTAGGTCCTTGATGCCTTCGTGAAGCTACCACACCTAACCTAGACTGCCTGCTTCAAGAATTATTTCACATGAAAAAATAGATACTATGTGTTTAAGTCATCATTAAGTCTGTTTTTCTTTTTTTGGCTTCTTAACTGATCACTTACCTTCAGATAAATTAAGAATTTTTATCTCCTTTTCACAGATGAGGCAACTGAGATCTCTCTCCAGATGACTTGCACAATATCAAATTAATAAGGAGTTGGTCCTGGCTCCAAGCTCAATGCTTTTTCACTAAAAATGGACTCTTAACAGGATCTAAATGTAAAAAAATAAAAACATTAAATATAAACATAAATGTAGGCATATTACAGTGGTAATGGCATGACAGTGTATGCATTTGTACATCCTCTTTAAAAAAGTACTAAGTGGTTATGATGTGGAAGAAGACTAAATTCTATCATATTCCAGTAGTGAAGGGAGAGAGCTATCTACACTAATAAAAGAGAAACATGGTAATTGGCGTATGACCGCTACCCTTTTCATTGGCTGATCAGCAAGATATGCAAATTAACTGTCAGCCAAGATGGCGGCCGGCAGCCAGGCAGCTTGAAACTAACATGAGGCTTGCTTGCCTCAGTGACGGAGGAAACCAACATTCCCCGCCTGCCGTTGCAGGCCTCTGAGCCTGCGGTTTCAGAAACATTTTAACAAATACTACCAGACTTCAGCCAGCAGATTCGCAACATTGTAAGCAAAGGCCAGAAACCTACTTTCAGCCGCGGAGGCCTAAGAGCTGGAGCCAAGCCTCAAAGCTAAAGCTGGCCCAGAATAAAAAAAAAAAAGAAAAAGAAAAAAAGGAGCGGTTGGGAGCTTCAGTCACCCCCAGCCTGAAAACAGCCCTCAGCCCCTCACCCAGACTGGCCAGGCACCCCAGTGGGGACTCCCCACCCTGATCCAGGACACCCTTCAGGGAAAACCAGACAGCCCCACCCGTGCACCAGGCCTCTACCCTATAAAGGGTAATATGCCTCCCAGCACCGGGATCAGCACTTAGTTACTGGCAGTGCTCAAACCAGTTAGCGACGGGCTATCAGGCCTCCCAGCACCGGGATCAGCATGACAGGGGGCAGCACCCAAATCCCCTGATCGCCCTGCGGCTCTGTGTGTGACAGGGGGCGGTGCCCAACCCCCCCACCCCCCACGGGCCCTGCTCTGTGTGTGACGGGATAGAGCCATAACCTCCCCATCGGCCCTGCCCTGAGTGTGAGAGTGGCGGCACCCGAACCCCCTGATCAGCCCTGCTCTGTGGGTGATAGAGGGCGGTGCCCCAACCCCCTGATTGGCCCTGCTCTGTGCGTGACAGGGTACAGAGCCCCAACCCCCCTGATGGGTCCTGCTCTGTGAGTGACAGGGGGCAGTGCCCCAACCCCCTGATTGGCCTGCTCTGTGCATGACAGGGGGTGGCACCGCAACCTCCCCATCGACCCTGCCTTTAGTGTGACAGGGGGCGGTGCCCCAACCCCCCAATCGGCCCTACCCTGAGCCCGACCAGGGGCTGCACCTAGGGATTGGGCCTGCCCTCTGCCACCCAGGAGCAGGTCTAAGCCAGCAGGTCGTTATCTCCCGAGGGGTCCCAGACTGCGAGAGGGCACAGGCCGGGCTGAGGGACACCCCGCCCCCAGCGCACAAATTTTTGTGCACCGGGCCTCTAGTATTAAATAAACAGAATAAAAAATGGAATAGACAAAGATAGTGATTATGGTACCCAGGTTTTACTGTATTGCTCCCTTTTTAAATAAATAAGAAGAACTCCAACTAAAAGTTTATTTTTCTCAGCAATAAGACTTCAAGATATAGGGTAAGTTTTCCCATTAAATCCCTAACTGGAATCTTTCTTCACCTTTACCACTACTTTTAAAAATTAACTTTGGCCCCAGTCTGTCACAAAGATCAGTAATAAAGCAAAATATCTCAAATTCTTTTTTGAAACCCCACTACCTAACTATAAAATTCAAAGCAGTTAGCTCATGTGCAAACTCATTAGTGAACATAATTATTTCTAAGCAGCCTGTAAGAAAATAAGATGTGCTCAAATTCTAAGAACAGATATATTTCTTTACTCTTATGGCATATTTAACATAAAAATCTTAAGCAGAAGAGTAACCATATGCATGTCATATGTGGGAAAGGCATATGACTTTTACCACACCATGGTCAAAATTAAACAACAGATTGAAACCTAACCACTCCTATGTACTAGAACATTACCTGTCCCTCTGAGTCTCTCAATTTTTCTACCTATAAAATTAAACTAATACTTCTTTGTAAGTTTTTGATTGGATGAAAAGAAGAATGAATACAGTGTGAGTAGATAATACACGGCAATAGTAAATGCTCAATAAATATTAATACCCTTCCTGTCTTAAAAACGAAATCGTTATATATTGAAATAATGAAAATCGGTTCTGTTAAAAAGCAATAAACCAGTTTGACATACAACCTTTAAATGTCATTTTTTGAAGGGGCATGTTAGCACTCGCTGAGCATTGCCATAACCTGGGCCCGGATGCAGCTATAGGCCAATGAAAAGAACACAGCCAAGGAGAAGAAATACAATCTCTTCCTCTCTGACATTAAACCAGATTTTGCAAGAGGCCCAGGTGTCTTTCTCCAAGGCACTGCCCTGAGCCAAGAAACCTGGGTTGCTGCTTGTTACTGTCAATGTCATAATGCTAACAGTGAAAAGGAGTGGGGTAGAGAAAACATGGCTTCCAAGTTTCTCCATGGTAGCAGTAATGAACACAACTGGTCCCCTGATGCTCAACTCCGTTTTTCCCTTTGAAAATGAGAGTCGATGGGGAAGTGAGGTTCAAAATAAAATACCAGCTGGGTTGAACTTCAACCCTTCCCTGTACGAAGATATCAGTATAGATGTTAGTGTTTCTCATGCTCATATCAGCAAAAAAGGACATCAATCCAGGAATCCATTACATGGCCTTTTTTCCCAAGTAACAATCAGTTACAGTATCCTTGATAATAGAGAATTCTGGGACCAAAAATTATCTTAGAGATGGTTTGGTTCAGACCTTACTTTTATAAAAGTTTGTAAAACACAGGAAGGTTAACTGATTTGGCCAAGGTCATTTGGTAGAGCCAGGATTGGAATCTGCCTATCAAATTCTAATTAAGGCCCTAGCCAGTTTGGCTCAGTGGATAGAGCATAGGCCTGTGGACTAAAGGGTCCTGGTTCGATTCTGGTCAAGAGCACATGCCCAGGTTGCAAGCTCAATCACCAATAGGGGGTGTGCAAGAGGCAGCCAATCAATTATTCTCTCTCATTGTTGATGTTTCTATCTCTCTCTCCCTCTCCCTTCCTCTCTGAAATCAATAAAAAAAAATCTTAAAGAATATTTTAAAAAATTCTAATTAAACATATTTTTTACCATATCATGGTGGGGTTTTCTTTTATATTTTAGATTGAAAATCATTAAAGTGACTACAGTTTTTCCTTTTCCTAATACATTATTTGAAATTGTTAGGAGCCTGCTTTCTAACGTCTATAAGCTAGTTGCATATATTGAACATAAAAATACCAAATTTCCCCTTTCTAGACCTTCAGTTACTAAGAAAGAGTTCATCATGTATCATGCCAAATATAGTTAACTCAATTACTCACAATACTTAAAAGATTATCTACTTTAAGGATTATTTTAAATATTTAAAAATCCTACACTTGATTCCTCCAGCTACCCAATATTTACAAGACTATTTTGCACATCTAAGTCATCCAAAAAGTGCTTAGAAAGTGGAAAGCAATTTAAATATTATTCTAAATAACACAAAATTGGTTTAGTATAGAGATATACACAACAAATCCAAAAACAAAAAGACACTGGTGTTACTGATACTTTAAAGTTTAGAGTCTAAACTATATCAATAACTAGTGTTTTTGTTTTGTTTTTTGTTGGTTTGTTTGTTTTTAATTGATCTTTCAAAGACAGAAAGGGAGAGAGAGAGAAAAAAACATCCATCAGCCACCTCCCACATGCCCCACCCCCACACCCCACCTGGGCATGTGCCCTTCAGTGCAGGGGACAACACTCCAACCAACTAAGCCACACTGACCAGGACTCAATAACTAGTGTTTTGAAAGTTATCCTTATTGCCTTCATTGTGCATTACATTTTAACTGGGCTCTACAGACCATAAACCAGCTTGCCAAAAATCATGCTGAGTGAGTATATACAAAATGTGTGATGTGAATAATAACTCTCTCAGGAGATCAGAGAAAAGTAAATACAACATGGACCTGACCCTTGCAAGATGAGTAAAATTAGGATAGGTGCTGTAGAACAGAATGAGTAACCACAAGGAGACAGAAATAAATTTTTCACTCATACTACAAAGTTGGACCAGATCATGGAGAGTTTAAAGACCAAAATGAGAACTAGAAGTTTCATTTTCACCCTAATAACAAGAGTGGTATTATTTGAGATTTCATTTCTAATTCTTAATGTCCACATTAGCTTCTTTTTAAAAAAATTCTCGACCCTACTAATTGAGGAATGTTTGTTGACACTTTTTTTGTTTAACTTGTTTGTTTTGTAAAACAAGAACTCACACTTGGATTAAATCAGGATAAATTCTGAGACAATTTCTATGAGGGGTAAGATGCTAGAATCTGGATATTGCTTGACTCTAATTATTCATCAGAATTTACCAGGGAAGACCATAAGAAACAAATAATTTATATAGGTTGTACAAGAAGCTATAGATATTCTGATCTAAATCTGATCTAGTCATGTTACTTTAAGAATTCCTTAAAGCAACTGTCTCATCAATTCTAAATCCACAATCTCCTTCAAACAACTATCAGAAATATTTGCATTTAACCTCACTCTCCCTCCAAGTTTTTTTTTAAACAAGATAATATATCATTTGTTGTTCATATTCATCCATGGATTTAAGAGCCTCAATAAAAGGCAGCGATGGCAGACAGCACTTACTCAATTGTGTAAAATGTACATTATCCAATTTAGGAGTTTAGTGGAGAGCATCACCCGCAATAACCACATTTCCTCGCTGAGTTAGTACATAGCAAGTGCAACAAGGAAATACCATTTTCTCATATTCTGAAACTGAAAGAGCTCACCACACACCCAACAATTTGTCACTTAAGGGAAAACAATAACACAAATGACACGGACTTTCTCCTCTCCTAAGTGTCAGGGGTTTCTACCTTAACAGAACGGGCAGAAGAGCAGGATTCACCGGCCTAGCTTTGCTCGGCAGCACGGGGGAGTTAGAGGGAGGAGGAGGTGAGCATTAGCCGGGAATTTGTGGGTACACCCACTTCAACAGTTGGCACCTCCGTCACCCATCAACCTGCCAAGGCCAGGCTGGAACCACGCCTGGGTCTCGGCCCAGCACCCACCCCCACTCCCCCAACCCCCCGCC
>NW_006282606.1:38933-40400 GCF_000327345.1 Myotis davidii | reverse complement strand
TGCCTGTCACCCTCATCGACCCCAAAGAAAGCCTGGGTGCCCTGCAGCGAATGGAGAGGAGGCAAAGACTCCCCCCCACACACACACCCCCGCCGCAAGTTCGAGCTGGAAGCCCCCTTCCACCCATGCCTTCCCACAGTGCGGCCCCAACCCATCCTCAGTACCCCGGCAAGGCAGACCTTACCTCAGGGTCCGCCCCAGCCTCCCGCGGTACGATCCGCACCCACCTCGAGATCACGGGCCTCACCTAGTCCCAGTTTCGACCCCCGAATCTCCGCCAGCTGAATGCCTGCCCCGCACAGACCTGTCGCGTCTTGCCAGCTTCCAGTTTGCAGCTTAGCTCTGTACCTCTGCCCACAGTGCGCGCCCGCCTCCTCGCTGCCTTGGCAACAGCCCCCGCCCCCAGGCAGCGGCGATTGGTCCGACTGGGATGGCGGAGGCGCTGATTGGCTGGTGCGGAGACGATTCTTCGCAGCGGGTAGCGCGTCCACCCTGAAGCCTAGGGGAAGTTGAGCCAAGAGGGACGTGGCGCTCGGCTACGCGGGCGGGGAAGCCGCGCCCCTTCCTTCGTTTGCTTTCAAGGGGAAGCCTGTAGAGCAAGGTTTGGGCGGGTGAGCCGCTGTCCCGGGAGAGGCCGCCCCTTAGTTACTGGCAGTGCCCAAACCAGTTAGCGAAGGGCTGTCAGGCCCATTTCCTCCCACGGGCCTCTTTGGGGTCTCACACCCGCGAGCCTCCTCCCCACCCACCTCCCTGATGCTGGGCCCTCGGCCACTGAGGCTTGGCTGCTTTTTACTCCACCTTCTCTCACCCATCTGCGGACTTATCTCTTATCTCTATGTCCATCGCCCTCATAGAACTGAGGCATCTACTCCAACCATCATTTTAATGATGGGGAAGCTGAAGCTCAAAGATATACGTGGCTCGAGGGTTAGAGAAGCTCTTGGAACACCAAGACTTGTTTCAAAGCTTGAAAGTCTCTGAGCCGTAGTTTTCTCCCTTGTGAAAATGGCATCATCTATTTCACAGTTGTTAGTGAAGATTACATGAGATAATATTCCAGAAAACCAATACAGACCTGTTGCATCAGGGGGCAGACACTCAACACAGGAGCTACTGTGGCAGGCACTGGCCATATACGAAGAAATGGCATCGCAGATCTGGCGCCAACAAAGCAATACTTGGCTTCCCCCAAGTGGGACACAGGCCCCACCACCACCTGAGAGCGACAGCCCACCAGAGCGACAGCCCACCAAATCGCAGCCAATGCTGTGCAGGCCCCATGGTGCAAAATGCAACCCACAGCCCAGCCCAGCCCAGAAATGGTGGCTGTGGGTGTCGGGTAATGATGTCATGTAGCAATGCCTGGCTTCCTTTCCCTAGCAACTAGCCTCCTTGCAGTTTCTTCAGCCCAGAAACACAACTTGCTTTATAGCCAGGTGCAAACATTTTACACTTTAACCAAATGTC
>NW_006282606.1:18796-38751 GCF_000327345.1 Myotis davidii | reverse complement strand
GTTGACCTCTTATGCTCTGGTTTTTAATTTCAGGGAGCTGTATCCCCTAGTACAGTGGTCGGCAAACTGCGGCCCCTTGAGTGTGGCTCTTCCACAAAATATCACATGCGGGCGTGCACGTACAGTTTGATTGAAACTTCGTGGCCCATGTGCAGAAGTCGGTTTTTGGCCTGGACGAGTCTATTTTGAAGAAGTGGCGTTAGAAGAAGTGGGGAGGTGGTGTCAGTCGGTGGGGCAACATGGCGCAGGTGGGCCGCGGGATACACAGCACAGGGGAGGTACATTGTTTTGAGGTACTTTCACTGAGGTCGACCCCTTCCAACTCTCCCATCCACACTCGTCTATCTGAAACAAGTATACAAGACGAGTGTGGATGGAAGAGTTGGAAGGGGTCAACCTCAGCGAACATACCTCAATCAGATTGAGGACGTTTTTAGCAAAGGCCAGCTTAGGAGTATCCTAATTAAGTTAATAACCTCTCCAAAGAAATTTCAATCGTTGTACTGTTGATATTTGGCTCTGTTGACTAATGAGTTTGCCAACCACTGGTGTAAGATCAGAAGGTAATACCACATCCCAACACTGTGGAAAAGACTGAGTTGTGAATACATTAAAGGCAGGAACTATCTTCTACTTTTTTATTACCTGTTATCTACCACAGGGTCATCATTTTTTATTATCAATTTTTTTCTTATTCCTTCCCTCTGGTTCATTAGTAAAATAAGTTGCATATAAAAGTCAACTCCCTTGCCTTTCTTTTCTTCTCTTCCACTCACCTGACCAAAACCCAGCCCTGGGTGAACCCCAAATATGCCTTATCCTTGTCTGTACCACTATAGCTCTGCAGAAGAAACATCATTAGTTCCATGTCTCTAAAATCATGGTCATCAACTTCAGACAGAATCTAATCGCTGCCTAACAATCCTCCAATGTTTCTTCAGCATGCTTTCTCTTCCATGCTCTCAAAAGCCATTCCACACTTCTCCTTGCACCTCAGATGCCCTGTTTCTCTTCCCACTCATTAGCAGCTGACCCTAGTCAGCTTTGTTGAAAACCTCCTTGTTGAGAACCTCCTTGTACAAGTTAAATAACTCTCTCTTTTAAAGCAGGGTTCCTTGACAGCAACACTATTGACACTTTGGGCCAAAGTTTTGTTGTGGGGAATTTATTTTTGGTTTTGGGGTTTTTTAAAATATATTTTTATTGATTTCAGAGAGGAAGTGAGAGGGAGAGAGATAGAAACATCAATGATGAGAGAGAATCATTGATCGACTACCTCCTGCACACTCCCTATTGGGGATCGAGCCTGCAACCCAGACATGTGCCTGACCTGGAATTGAACCTGTGACCTCCTGGTTCATAGGTCAATGCTCAACCACTGAGCTACACAGCCAGGCTGTTGTGGGGAATTGTTTTGAGCATTATAGAATGTTAGCAGCATCCCTGGTATCTATACTCTAGAATCTAGGTGCCAATAACACCAACTCCAGACTGTGTCAACCAAAAATATCTCTGGACATTGCCAGATATCCATTGAAGAGTAAAACCTCCCCTAGTTGAGAACCATTGATTTAAAACAGCAGAAATCAATTCCAGCTAACATAATGAAAAGGGGGATTTATTGAGAGGATAAAGGAGTAACTCATAGACTGATTGGAGAAAGAATCCCAGAGTCAGGAGATCTTGAGCCTCTTTTCTCGAAGTGATAATTAGGCTATCTCCCTCTGTCTTTGGGTATTCCTTTTAAGTTTCAATTTCTCAGTAGGAAGAATCTAAGTCCTGTTTAGGTGAGGCATTCACTCCTGTTGCCTGGGAAACAGAGTCTATAACTAGAATCAAGCTGGGAAGAAATGTTCAACAGAAAGCAAGATGAAACAACAACAACCAAAGGAATAGCCACCATACTTTCCCCATATTCTGTACCTGTATAAGCTAAAGTGACATGAAACCTAACTACAGAGGCTTCAATGAACTGGAATTTATTTTTCTATGTCTGGAGCTAGGTAGTTGTTGACATTAATTCAGCTGCTAAGCAATATCATCACCACCTCTTTCCTTTCCTCAGCTCTGGCTTTTTATGTTCAAGCTTATCGAAAGTTGAAAGATGGCTGTCATAACTCCTGACATCATGAATCAGTCACATTCAAAAGTAGAAAAACAGGGAGGAGGAAAGCAGCAAAGGGACCTTTTATGTGAAAAGTTCCTTCTCCTTTAATCAGCAAAGGAAAAGCTTTCACTCAATAACCTTTAAGTTCCATTGACCAGAAATAGGTTAAATGGCCATTCTCTTAGCTGCAAGATAATGTGCTGCTCACATCCTCCTTCAGGAAGGAACTGGCTGCCCAGCTGTGAGGAATGTGGTTAACCGACAGCATGCTCCTGTTACCTGCTTCAGGGTCCACTCAGCTCTAGAGCCCAAGTTACACTCTTCTTGGGGAGAGTCCCAGCCAGTGAATTAGTAATCAAGGGCCTTTTCTAACCCAGAACTCCAGTAACGGTCAGTCTTTGCTCTGGAGCTCCCCATTGGGCTGGCAAAGACTTTGTCAGGTTTGTATCACTGTCTGCAACCTCCCTTTACACAATTCAGCTTATACCTCTTTTCCTTTTATAAGCACTACTAGAGGCCCGATGCACGAAATTCATGCAAGGGGCTCGGCCCTCACAGCCCGGATGCTTTGTGGCCAAGCTGCCACATGGCCCCACGGCCCTGCCCACTGGTCATTCTGGAAGGTCATTCTTGGTTTATTTGATTGATTTTAGAGAGAGAGTGTTTATGCTTATTAGACATCCGGTCTAATTAGCATATTAGCTCTTTATTATATAGGACTAGAGGCCCAGTGCATGAAATTCGTGCAGAGAAGGGGGGTCCCTCAGTCCAGCCTGCGCCCTCTCTTTTTTTATATATTTTTTATTGATTTTTTACAGAGAGGAAGGGAGAGAGAGATAGAGAGTTAGAAACATCGATGAGAGAGAAACATCGATCAGCTACCTCCTGCACATCTCCCACTGGGGATGTGTCCGCAACCCGGGTACATGCCCTTGACTGGAATCGAACCTGGGACCTTTAAGTCCGCAGGCCAAAGCCTGCGCCCTCTCTTAATCTGGGACCCCTAGGGGGACGTCCAGCTGCTGGTTTATGCCCAATCCCTGCAGTCAGACATCTGGCAGTTGAACATCTCTCTCACAATCCAGGACCGCTCACTCCTAACTGCTCGCCTGCCTTCTCGTCCCTAACTGCTTGCCTGCCTGCCTGCCTGCTCGCTCCTTACCACTCAGCTCACTGCTCCTTTGCGCTGCCATGGAGGCAGGAGAGGCTCCCACCACCACTGCTGTGTTCACTAGCTGTGAGCCCAGCTTCTGACTGAGCAGTGTTCCCGCTGTTGGAGCACACTGACAACCCTGGTGGTCAGTGCACATCATAGCGACTGGTCATTCCATCATAATGGTCGTTTAGGCTTTTATATATATAGATTCCCTGATAAACATATACACCCAACTCTGTCTTAGCATCTTCTTTCTAGAGAACCTACTCAGTATTCTATCTTTCTAATTTCAGTAAATGGTATGCACACAGCTGCTCAAGCCAAAACCCTGTGAATCATCCCTCATTCTTAGTTTTTCTTCATATATACATCCCTGATTCTTAGTTTTCCTTCATACATACATCCATGATTCTTAGTTTTCCTTCATCTAAACCAGTGTTTCTCAACCTTCTAGTCCTTTAAATACAATTCCTCATGTTGTGACCCAATCATAAAATTATTTTCATTGCTACTTCATAACTGTAATGTTGCTACTGTTATGAGTCATAATGTAAATATCTGATATGCAGGATGGTCTTAGGCGACCCCTGTGAAAGGGTCATTTGACCGCCAAAGGGGTCGCGACCCACAAGTTGAGAACCACTGATCTAAACCATCATCAAGGTTCTTCATGATGTCTTCTATCTTTCTGTTTAACCTCACTTCTCACTGCCCTCCTTCTCAATCACAATATCCTAGCCTTACTGGATATTTTGTCCTTAGAACTTATTCCCAGCTAAGGCCTTTGCCCAAGCTGTTCTGACTTCAGTAGACCACTATTTCCCCTACATTTTACATGGCTAGATCCTTCTCGTTCATTAGAACTTAATTCTCTCCCATTATTCTCCCTAATGAATAGTATAGTATGTGTGTGTATATATGTATGTATATGAAATTCACTTACATATATATATGTATACATATATATGGACTTTTTTCTTAATTTTTTTTGTCAATCTCTCTCACTGGACCATAAGATCCATGAGAGTATAAACCATATTTGGGTTGTTTATCACTATTTAATCAGAACCTAGCATAGCACAGTGTCTGATGCATATTAATGGGTAATCAATACATATTTGTTGAATGAATGAATAAGAATAAAAGGAAAATCACCTATAATTAGATAATTCTTAGATTCTTAGGTTGTTGGGGATTTTTTTTCTCTCAATGGTTTGGCAAAGGGATTTGATTTTTGTTTTTATCTTTTTTCTTTAGAAAGAGAATGGAAATTGTATCCTCTGTTTGCTGATATTATAGTAACTAGTATATATAAGATAACTATTAATAACAGTAAATCATGGCCCTGGCCAGGTAACTCAATTGGTCATCACGATATGCCAAGGTTGCAGGTTCAATCCCAAGTCAAGATACATGCAAGAATCAACAAATGAATACATAAATAAGTGGAGCAACAAATCAATTTTTCTCTCTCTCTCTAAAATCAATCAATAAATTTTTTAAAAAGAACAGTAAATTATAACATCTAGGTCCATTTTACAATGACCATAATTGCAAGAATCCCATACTTTAAAATTAGACTATCCCTACCAAAAAAGTTTTATAATGTTCTAAGAATAATACTACTACTCCCACTCAGAAATTTTAATTTTAAAAACAGAATAAACTAGAAACAAACTAGTAGGAAGAATCCTGAACTATATGTTTCATGATAATAAGAATTTAGTGAGAATAAAGTTCAGTTGTCCTGTAGTAAGGAACATTATCAAATAAATATTGGGTGCTATACTAATGATTTTTATTTCCTTTCAGCAAAACCCTTAAAATGTGCAATGACTGAGGTTATATAAATCTTATTTCTAATCTCTGGACTTTCATTTAATGAAGTTAAAATAAGCTAACTTCTCACTCTCCGTAAGAAATAGTGCATCCAGCCCTAACTGGTTTGGCTCAGTGGATAGAGCATCGGCCTGCGGACTCAAGGGTCCCCGGTTTGATTCCGGTCAAAGGCATGTATCTTGGTTGTGGACACATCCCCAGTGGGGAGTTTGCGGGAGGCAGCTGATCAATGTTTCTCTCTCATCTATGTTTCTAACTCTCTATCCCTCTCCCTTCCTCTCTGTAAAAAATCAATAAAATATATTTTTTTTTAAAAAAAGAAAGAAATAGTACATCCAGAGAACAGAGTCTCTTCAGAGATCTCTTATAAAATTTTATTATGATAAAAGTTAGCCTTAACCCCCTCCCCGGCAGAAACGTGTATACTCGTTTTCACAAAATGTTCTTTTTCAGTCGTCGACGAGTATACTAAGAAAATATGGTAAAAAAAAATACAGTTTATAGGAAGACGAGTTACAAACTGTTTTCATAACCAGCATCAAAAATACTATATAGAACCAAAATAAAAAAGATAGTCTGAAAAAGAAACGTTTTTAACAAAAAAATTATTGGGGAAGGGGTTAAATACCTGGAAAACTGAGTCTATACCTCTGACTCACTCTACAGAGATCTAAATTATGTATTTAAATCTCCGTTTCTAACTTTAATGATTCATTTTAAAATCTGTTTTGCAGACATTTTCTTATGAAATCATGAACTTTCCCAAACAAACTCATTCTTTTGTGATGCCATACATATTCTATCTTCTCATTGCCCATTCCAGGTTGCAGTCCTAGGATGAGATTAACATGTGATGTCACGAGGGGATGATACAAAGAAATATGCAAAGGAGGAATGAGTTGTTACTCCAAGATGGTAGGGCAATGCATGGTGTCATAAAGGGTGTGGCCAGGTAGCCTTCAAAAGAGAAGGGGAAGATTGTTGGTATAGTTCAAGATATCACAAAGAGAGGGGTAAAACTTGATGCTTAAAGGGATAGGCAAACTCTGAAATCACTAGAGGGTGGGGGAAAATAGTACTTCACAAGAGGAAGGAGGTAGAGCCTATATCTGGGAAATCAGTAATGTCAGAGGGGATGGAACATCCTTCATTCCTTCAAGTATTACATCACATAAAACTGGAAAAGTTTTAGGACAAAGGTCACAAATGATGCCTAGGGGTAGACTCAGCCCATAAACATGTTTTGTTGGCCAGTCTTAGGTTGGGCTGGGTTTTTTCTCCAATTAGTTATCAAATTGAGAGTTTCCATAATAACCAGAATTTCTGGCTTCTCTTGAAAATGTTGGAGTTCTGAGAACCCTTGACCTACATTCCTAGCTGACAGTGACTGGCTGGAGCAAAGGAACAGCTTCCGTCTTTGGACAGGGCAGATACTCTTAGTTTACCTGTCCTCACTCAATCAGCTTTACTCATATTATCCACCTAGCACTTGCAGGTATCTAAGTTTGTGACACTGTTTTGGGAATTTCATATAACAAAGAAGTGAGTCAGTGTGGAGAAAATATGTTGTGGGAGGGGAAGGCAACCTGTGACACCAGAAGGTATGCAGACCTTGGAAACTCATTGTGATAAGGATAGAAGAGCAGGATTTTATATCCTGCCATTTTTATCCCAAGAACATTCTTGCTGATCCTGTCACTCTGAACTTAGAACATTTTGTCCCTATTTTGTATTTGAGAACTTTGCAGTCTATGCATTTATCAAGGAATTAATTCATAAGATACTTTCCAAAAAATTCACTAATATTGGCCTAATTCTTATTATATGTTTATTATCAAATATCCTTGGTATCAGACATCCCTGGTCGAGTTTAAAACAAATTTCATTATACCCCAAATGGTTTAAATTATTATTTCTCCGAAAGATAAGATATTCCATAACATCAACCAGCTATTTGTCCTTGGAGCATCTTATTCTCCTTACAGCCTGTATGCCCTAGCTCAGGCAGCTTCTTTTCTTAAAATGTCTTTCTCTCTCACTAAATTCCTAGTCATTCTTACAAGAACAAGTGAAGAAATCACTCCCCCTAACCACACTCTCCTATCTTTAAGAAACAACTCCTGCTGGGCAGTGTTGCTCAATGGTTGAGCTTAGACTGTTACAGTTAAGCCCCTCTTGTACTGGGGAAATGGAACCAACTGTGGTCGAGGGTAGTTAGGGTACGGGGCAAGTTAATATTAGTAGTTGGGGAAACGGGGCAAGTTGATATTAGTAGCTAGGGAAACGGGGCAAGTTGATATTAGTAGCTAGAGCAACTGGGCAAGTTGATTAATGAATACCTTGGTAATGGGGCAGTGTTGATTAATGTATCCCAGGTAACTTTGTGTGTGTTTAGCCAACCGTTGTATGGTTTTGGGGAATAAAAGGCTGGCCTAGAACCAGGGTCAAGGCTGCCATAGGAGAATACGCCTACGGCAGTCGCTGGCCAGCTTTCAATAAATCCTCACTTGCTGCTTAAGACCTAATTGGTGTTGGTGGTCTTACTCTCCCAAACATTGGTCCATAACAAGACCTATGAACCTTGGAAGTCACGGTTTGATTCACAGTCAGGGCGCATGCCCAGGTTGCAAGCTTGATCCCCGGTGTGAGGTGTGCAGGAGGCAGCCGATCAGTGATTCTCTCACATCATTGATGTTTCAATCTCTCTCTCCCTTTCCCTTCCTCCCTGAAATCAATAAAAATATATTTTTTAAAGAGAAACAACTCCTCCCTTGGGCTCTCATAGAATTTTAAAGATATATTTAGTAAAGAACTCATACCCATACCTTTGTTACAAAACTGCAGTAGGTTTTCCTTTATAATTTATTGACCTCCTTTGGTAGAATTAAAGAAGTTGAGTTACTAAAAGGCAGAATTTTTGTGTATTAAGGGCCTGGCATCTAAAGACATTTAATAAATATCTGTGCATGAATCGTCATAAGCAGGTATAGAAATTGGTTAGGTCAAAAGGTTATGGAGTAGGGCCATGATGGGACATACTGTTATGCAATAAAAAGTTGTCATAAGGGGATGGAGCAAAATATGTTGTCATGAGAAAAATCTATGAAAATTTACCTAATGCCACTAGTCTGAAAGTGTTGGATACAACAGGAAGAGGAGCTGGACCCTAGAGTGACACCATCTAGGCCACTAGAGTCATACTAGTCTCTTGTCCAGATAAGCATTAACATCTACCACAGTTCTCTCAGTTGCTGACAACAATGTTGTCTACCTGTCAATACAACTTTGGGTAACACATTGTATTGAGATGGTATTGGCTGGGATTCTGCCTGGACTATAAGCTGGTTTCTGAACTGATATGATTGGACAGGTCAACAGGTCTAATCTTAGATATGGGTTCCAGGCTATGAATTGGTTTGGCATTTTCCTTGGCTATGAAATTAACCTTTAATTGAAATCATGAGCTAGGTCAAACCACAGACTGTGATCGAAATTCAAGGATAAAAGAGCTAAACCCATGCTGGCACCTTGATCTTAGACTCTCCAGACTCCAGAACTGTAAGCAATAGATTTCTGTTGTTTATAAGCTACCGAGTCTGTGTTATTTTGATATAGCAGCCCAAATGGACTAAGAAAATACAAGTCAAATAAGATTAACTTTTATGTTTTTATCCTGTAGTATGCTCTTTAATATGTTGGAACAAACTAGCACCTTACTAATGTTAATGGCAGTGGTTCTCTCTCACGTAAATGAAATCAAAGGTATTTTATAATAATACTAAGATGTTATTTATGTTAACATGCAATGGATTCATCATTGCTAACTTTAAATAAATCAATTAAAATGTCTTTTTAAAAATGTCTTTAAAGTTTTCTTGGCTCAATTTCCAATATGAAAGTATAAATGTAAAGTAATCTGAAGGCCAAAAATCTGAGAATTTCTACCCTGGCCAGTGTGGCTCAGTTGGTTGGCATTGTCCCATGCATGGAGTGGTCCCTAGTTCCATTCCTGGTCAGGCCACATGTCTGGGTTTTGGGCTTGATCTCTAGTGGGAAGATGTGCCGGGGCAGCCGATCCATGTGTCTCTCTCTCTCTCCCTAAAATCAACAAAAAACATATTTTTTGAAAATCAAAGACTGATATTTCCTTTCTGGAGAGAATGTTGAAGAGAAACTAAAGGAAAGTCTAGGGGCAGAGGAGTCTCCAGCTACAAAAACTAGGTTTGGGTTGTTTTATGTTCAAAGTTGAGGGTGAGGGGGAAAGTCAGGGAGCAACTGCCATAAGGGTACTAATACAGGGGACAGAGATAGGGAGAGGGAAGTTTAAAGATCTTTTTCTCTTTGCCCTGATGGGTGTGGCTCAGTTGGTTGGGTGTCATCCTTGCACCGAAGGTTACCAATTCAATTCCCAATTAGGACACTTGCCTGGGTTTTGGGATCAACCCTCAGTGGGGGGCATGCAGCCAATCAATGTTACACTCTCACATCCATGTTTCTCCCTCTCACTCCCTCTCTCTCTAAAACTCAATTTAAAACATAAATAGATTTTTTTTCTGTATTCTTTACACTTCTAATTATATTTTGATTTATATATTTGTTTGTTTTTGATATATTTTTATTGATTTCAGAGAGAGAGAGAAACATCAATGATGAAAATAATTAGGATGAGCGGACATTGGGGGATAAGGACACATTTGTAATATCTTATTCAATAAAGGGGAAAAAATAAAATAAAATAAAAACAAAAAAAAGAAAATAGTTGATTGGCTGCCTTCTCCACACTGGAGATTGAGCCCACAACCCAGGCATGTGTCCTGACTGGGAATCGAGCTGTGACCTCCCAGTTCATAGGTCAACGCTCAACTACTAAGCTACACCTGCTGAGCTATATTTGTTTCCTATAATGTGACACTCAGAGATCAGACCAACTCAACCAGTATGAAGCCTCATTTGCTCAACTAGACCATGAAAGACTGTTTTTGCTGGCTTGCTAAAGTCAAAACACTAAATTCCTGACATGATAAGCATTCATTAGATGGTTGTCGTAGGGAACTGAATTGTATCTACTTAAACTCCCTCGCTTTATAGCAGCATGTTTTTGTACAAGTTTTCCTTTCTGGGCCTCAATTTTCTCATCTGTAAAATAGGGCACTTAAGTAAATGACAATTGCAGGCCTTTATTGAGAAATTACTCTCTTCCAGGTACTATGTTTTATCTCCACGGTCCTGTGTAATTCTTACAACAATCCAAAAGATAGTACTATTATTATTTTCATTTTATACATGAGAAATTTGCAGCACAAAGAAGTTAGGCATCTTGCTCAAGGGTTAGTGCCAGGATTCAAAGCCCGGGAGTCAGGTTCTAAAGGTCCCCTACCACTAACACTGTAATCTCCCCATGGTGCGTGCCCACTGCAGCTGAAAGGATTTTCTATGGCTTCTCCTTCGTTTATCATTAGCTGCAAATTCAAACTAGTTATTGCATCTGAAAGGCTGAGCCTGCACATGTGCTGGAAAATGAGTATCTTCCACTCACAGTTTTTTTTATTCTTTTTAATATATTTTTTATTGATTTTTTACAGAGAGGAAGGGAGAGGGAGAGGAATAGAGAGTTAGAAACATAGATGAGAGAGAAACATTGATTTGGCTGCCTCTTGCACACTCCCTACTGGGAATGTACCCGCAACCAAGGTACATGCCCTTGACAGGAATCAAACCTGAGACCCTTCAGTCTGCAGGCCGACGCTCTATCCACTGAGCCAAACCGGTTAGGGCCCACTCACAGTTTTTAGAGTGGGAAGTGACTCTGCCTCTCTCAAGTCTCATCAAGGTTCCCCTAACACAAGAAGTGGGTCCAAAAGCTAAGCAGCCAAAATTCCAACTGTCCACTCTTACCACTTGCTGTGGTCTTTTAAGGAGAAGGGTAAGTGTGGACTAGGGAGAAGATTACCTGGGCTCTGCCACTTACTACCTCTACAATCTTGGACAAGTTATATAGCCTCTCTGTGCCTCAGTTTCCTACCATAACACATACCTCATAGAGTTATTATGAAGATTAAATGACAATATTTATTTGGAAAGTACTTCTAACAGTATCTGGCACGTGTTAAGTGTTATATAAAAATATGTGAATAGCCTGGCTGGTGTTGCTTAAACCCATGAACCAGAGGTCACCAGATCTATTCTCAGTCAGGGCACATGCCCGGGATTGCAGGTTCAATCCCCAGTAGGGGGCATACAGGAGGTAGCCAATCAATGGTTCTTGCTCATGGATGTTTCTATCTCTCTATCCCTCTCTCTCTCAAATTAATTTTTTTGAAGATATGTGAATAATCTCGCTATCTAGCATATCCATTTTCAAGTAGTATGTTCAGAAACACTAATGCTAAGTATATAATAATGTTATGAATTTCTCAAAGGAAGAAGAGTGGGGAGGGACATGGTATAGTATTTATTTTTAAAAAAGGATGAGTGCTATAGTTTTTCACCACCACTGCCTTCCACATTCCCTAGTTGTATGGAACTTCTGTTGAGGACACCTGACATCCTTACTCATGTTGCCTGCACAGAGGATGGACACTTGTTCAGGTTCCATTGTAAAATCTCTCTCCATAGCCTGCTTTGCGCTCCTGAGAGTGCCCCCCTCTCTCCTAAATGCTGCAGATCTGCTCCTTTGCTCCCTCCCTGCCCCCACAGCCCTGCACTAGTGGGAGGATTTCCCAGCTGCCCAATGCCTGGCTTGCTAACAACAACTCAGTTCTACCAAGCATGACCTCTGCCCTCAAATCACTCACAGACCAAGAGGATGAGTACTGGGTAATTTTGAAACCAGCTATTTTGGCTACATATGAAAACTTGTCCTGCTTTCTTGTGGTTCTGTAGCATAATTTAAAACCATACCTCTGACCATAATCAGTCAGTTATGACTTGTGTCAAGCCACCCAGAAAAATAATACTAGTAATTTCCTTAGAGGAAATTATGTTATACCAACATCTTCTGTGGCTTATTTGGGTGCATTTTCATTTTGGTTTATTCTGGTGAAGATTCATTTAGATAGAATTTAGGCTGCATGATATTGTAGAAAGTATCCTTAGCGAGGAGTCAAGCATCTTGGGAGTTTAATCCTAGCTCTGGCCTTATGACAGAGGGGGTGAGTTGCTTTACTTCTTTGAGAACATTCAGTGGTATGGAAAATGGCAAATACTTTTTGATGCTCTCAGAATCAAAAGTATACTCTCCTACTGAGTCAAGCGAGCATTGGGACTGGATACGAACTAGTCTAATCCCTCATTTTGCAGAGAACAAAATGAGGCTAATGGTGATGAAGTGGCTTACCAAAGTCAGACATCTAGCTGAGATCAAAATCAAGACTATGTGATGGCCCTAGCCAGTTTGGCTCAGTAGATAGAGCCTCGGCCTCTGGACCAAAGGGCCCCAGGTTCAATTCTGGTCAAGGGCATGTACCTTGATTGCAGGCTCCTCCCTGGCCCGGGCCCTGGTCAGGACTCATGCAGGAGGCAACCAATGGATGTGTTATTCTCACATCAGTGTTTTTCTTTGTCTTTCCCTCTCTCTTCCATTCTCCCTAAAAGTCAATGGAAAAATATCTTTGGGTGAGGATTAACACACACACACATACACACACACACACACACGCACGCACGCACGCACGCACACACAGACTATGTGATGAAGAACTGTACTTTGTTGTATGCTAGACCCCAAGCCATTGTGTGCCTATTGGTTACTATGTAGCAGCAAACGATAATAGGCTTAGCTTAATAGAATTTTCTTTCTTGAAGTGATTTACTTTGAGAGATTATAAGCTTTTATCTTGTTGATTGTAATAATTTAAACTTTGAACAGCTTTAAATATTATTCGTGGGATAGAGAAAAAGTAAAACTTTCCGAAAAATGAAAATGTTTTAATTTTGTAATTCAAAAGACACTTAGCACACAGGGAAAAAAAGGGGGGATATTCAAGTGTGTTTAGTACTTAAGAATTATGACAGGATTTCCTTGAAAGAGAAAACAATAGGGACAAGTTTTCAAGACTTCAAGATTTTTTTAACCATTAAAGCAGTGGTACTTAATTTTCTTCTGACATGTTGCACATCATTCTTGTGTAACACCACTCATCTAAAGATTATTGATGAGTTTTAATCTTGTCTACAATTAAGTTTCAAATAATCCATTTATTTTAATTTTTCTCTGTTTTTCAGATGAGCAAATCAAAATTTTCAAAAATAAGATTCTTTCACAAGCTCTGCCTGCCTCTTATTTCAGCAAATTCAAGTCTGAATAAGACTTCTAAGTGTCCTCAGATTCAAATCTAGCCTTTCCTGTAACAGGAATGGTGATGCCATTATGATATGGTGAGATCTCCTAACCCCGTGGTCGGCAAACTGCGGCTCGAGAGCCACATGTGGTTCTTTGGCCCCTTGAGTGTGGCTCTTCCTAAGCCTTAGGAGTACCCTAATTAAGTTAATAACAACTTACCTACCTATATAATTTAAGTTTAAAAAATTTGGCTCTCAAAAGGAATTTCAATCGTTGTACTGTTGATATTTGGCTCTATTGACTGATGAGTTTGCCGACCACTGTCCTAACCCCAGAGAAATCACCTACCACCATCTCTTCATCACCGTGGGTTCTCTTCCCACCCGCCCAGCCAATTTCCCGTCAGTCCCCCTGCTTTGCTTTTGGACTGCTTACGTTCAACCACCTTTTCCTCTCAGCTTCAGTCTACCTCTGACAGGATACCTAGCTAAAACAGCAGTTTAGCCAGTGCCGTGGCTGGACCTGCTCTGGACTAGTCGGGGAGGGGATTTAGACCCCCATTTTTACCCCATCCTGACCTCTGTCTGGGTATAAGGGAACAAAACAAAGGCTTGCTCCAGTCCCTAGATATGGAGTGCTTGGGCAGCAAGTATTAGGTTCTGGAATGGAAACTTATAACCCCCAAAAGAAAAAAGGATAATAAATATATTATTGATGAATCCTTGTTAAAAATAGAGGTATTACTGAAAGTGGTTGTGCATTGTCCGTAGTTTTGTTACTCAAAGTGTGGTCTAGGGACCAGGATACTCAACATCACCTGGGAGCATCTCAGGCCCCACCCCAGGCCAGAGGATCTAAATCGGTATTTAAATAAGGCCGCTAGGTAATTTGTGTGCATGCTGTCTAAGGGTAAGTCTGGATTTATCTGTTCTTTCTTATGAAAGGCCTCAGAGTGACCAGGGCCTGAGAGACGGACTTGGACTACCCAAAATGCATAGAAGCCAAATGCTAATCTAACCATCCAGAGAGACATCACTGCCACAGGACTTGCATATTTGAAGGCTGAATGCCAGCTCATTTCTCCCTGTTGGCAAACTTAAGCCAGGAGGCTAGTCCTCCTCAGGTTGCCAGGTGAACTGGGAATGTTTACTCTCTCCTAAATGACCAGTCTTTCTCTGGGTACATGAATGACAGTCTTCTTCTTTGCTTCTGAAAAGCAATCTTATTTTCCTCATTTTCTCAAACTTGGGCTCTGGCCAGTTTGGCTCAGTGGATAGAGTGTCAGCCGGAGGACTGAAGGGTCCCAAATTCAATTCAAGATCAGGGTACATACCCCGATCATGCTGGAGGCAACCAACCAGTCAGTGTTTCTTTCTCACATCGATGTTTTGTTTTGTTTTGTTTTGTTTCTCTCCCTTCCTCTCTCTAGGCATGTGAGAATTAAAAAAAAAAAAAAAAAGGCAGAAACTGAGATGATAAGTAAGTGTTCAAGGTCATACATTTAGTAGTAGGGGATCAGAATTCTGGCTGGTTCCCAAGCCTGCAATATACATGCCACCTGTTTGGCCTTATCCTCAGGCAACCTGGGAAGCTGCTCTGCAAGTTGCATTTTCCAGATGAATAACTGACTCATTTTCCGGCTCCTTCATGTGGTTCATGTGTCACGTGTCAACCTCATCATTGTGGTTACTGTCATTTTCATCACCATCAGTTAACATTTGTTAAAAAGCTCTCATGGTGCTGGACACTACAATTTTAATTCCCTACATGCAGCTTCTCCCGGCATACTCTCCCTTTTTAAATAATCACTTTGCTAAGAATATAGTGTTTCCTTTTGAAAGTCTGACAAACCACAAGCAGGTGCTGAGGTTGTTTGTTTTAGTGCTGGAAGCTGGAGAAAAAACACGAGCTTCAGTTATTCACCATACACAACATTAGAACAATGGATGCCCTGCTTTCCTACTTCATGCTTAATGACTACAAAGATCAAGATAAATCCTTTCAACCAGAGAAACAATAAATCCAAAGGAACTTAATCTGTGGTCTATTACTGCTCAGTGTTGAATGCCTGTGCTTTTATTCTAGCCTGATTTTTTTTTCTTCAGATTCCAAAATGCTAAAATTTATTCTTGAAATTTAGAATTTTGCTGCCTAACTTTCTGATCATGGATATTTATATCAGTCAGTAAATGACAATGTAGAGGAAGCCAGTCCTATATTTGAATTTTAGTTAATACACTTACCAGCTGGGTCACTTCATGAATGTTACTTAACTTCACTGAGCTTTAGTTAACCTACCTTTTTAAAAGATGTTCATAAACTCTTAAGAGAGATCTTATTTTTCTAAATACATACTGAGTGAAATGATATGATGGCTAGAATTTGCTTCAACATGATCCAAGTATGGGGAGAAAGTGGGTGGGTATATAGTTGAAATAACACTGGCCATGTGTTGATTGTTGAAGTTGGACAATGGGTACCCAGGAATACATTCTCTCTACTTTTGTATATGTTTGACATTTTTAAATTAAAAGAATGGGATAAAGTTAATGGATATTTTTGAATATTAAAAAATATAAGTGAGGGTCAGAGCGGCTGGGGAGAGGTCAATGGGGGGAAAAGGAGACATATGTAATACTTTAAAAAATAAAGAATTAAAATTAAAATATATATATATATCTTAGAGGCCCGGTGCACAAAAATTTGTGCACTTGGGGGGAAAGGGGGTCCCTCAGCCTGGCCTGTGCCCTCTCGCAGTCTGGGACTCCTCGGGAGATAACAACCTGCTGGCTTAGGCCTGCTCCGGGGTGGCAGAGGGCAGGCCCAATCCCTAGGTGCAGCCCCTGGTCAGGCTCAGGGTAGGGCCGATTGGGGTGTTGGGGCACCACCCCCTGTCATGCACAGAGCAGGGCCAATAGGGGAGTTGGGGCACCGCCCCCTGTCCCACTCAGGGCAGGGTGGATCAGGGGGTTGGGGCACCGCCCTCTATCACCCACAGAGCAGGGCCGATCAGGTGGTTGGGGCACCGCCACTCTCACACTCAGGGCAGGGCCGATGGGGAGGTTATGGCTCTACCCCATCACACACAGAGCAGGGCCCCTGGGGGGCGGGGGGGGGGGGTTGGGGCACTGCACCCTGTCACACACAGAGCAGGGTGGATAGGGAAGTTGTGGCCCCACCCCCTGTCACACACAGAGCTGGAGGGCGATCAGGGGGTTTGGGCGCTGCCCCCTGTCACGCTGATCCCGGTGCCGGGAGACCTCTCAGCTCCGCTGATCCCAGTGCTTGGAGGCATATTACCCTTTTACTATATAGAATAGAGGCCTGGTGCATGGGTGGGGGCTGGCTGGTTTGCCCTGAAGGATGTCCTGGATCAGGGGGGGGGTCCCCACTGTGGTGCCTGGCCAGCCTAGATGAGGGGATGATGACTGTTTGCAGCTGGTCACACACCCTTCAGGGTGGGGGTCCCCACTGGGGTGCCTGGCCAGTCTGGGGGAGGGGCTGAGGGCTGTTTTCAGGCTGGTGGGTGACTGAAGCTCCCAACTGCTTCTTTTTTTCTTTTTCTTTTTTATTCTGGGCCAGCTTTAGCTCTGAGGCTCCAGCTCTTAGGCCTCAGTTCCTGAAAGCAGGTATCTGGTTTGTTTCAGTTCTATAATCAAAACTCTGTATCAACTCCAGCTCTGAGATCCCAGCGGCTGAAAGCTGGTTTCTGGGGGTTTGTTTAGTGTCTATATTTGTTACAATGTTTGAAACTGCAGGTCAGAGGCTGGAAACTGCAGGTCAGAGGCTGGCAGGGCAGACGGGGAACGTTGGAGTCCTCCGTCACTGAAGCAAGCAAGCCTCATGTTAGTTTCAAGCTGCCTGGCTGCTAGCCACCATCTTGGCTGGCAGTTAATTTGCATATCTCGCTGATTAGCCGATGGGAAGGGTAGCGGTCATACACCAATTACCATGTTTCTCTTTTATTGGGTAGGATATATATGCTTTAGTCTGGAATAATAGCAGCCAGTTTCAAGCAGTTATTACATATCAGATGACATTCAGAACATTATCTTGTTTAATTATCACAGCAGTTACATGAGTTTTGTGTTATTATTTCCATTTTAGAAATGAGAAAAATGAGACACAGAGAATCTAAGCAACTCACACAAGGAATTACGGAGTATTGGTACAAAACTAGCCCAGGGTTATCTTACCTAATAATAGACAAACATGCAAATTGACTGTACCTTTGCTATGCCCCCAATCCATGCCCACCAGCCAATCAGAGTGACTATATGCAAATTAACCCAACCAAGATGGTGGCCAGCAGCCATGGAGCTGGAGCAAATAGGAGGCTTGTTGCCCCAGCGATGGAAGAAGCCAAACTTCCCGGCAGCTGCTGCCTCCTCTCAAGGCAACAAAGTTTCAATTATAGAAGGTAAATAAACCCCAAATACCTGCTTCCAGTCACCATGGCTACAGAGCTGGAGCAAATAAAAAAATAAATTAAAAAAGGAAAGGCTGGGAGCTTCGGTCACCAGGGAGCTTGGTCAGACTGAAAACAGCCATCAGTCCCTCACCCAGGCTGGCCAGGCAGCCCAGCAGGACCCCTACTCTGATAAAGGACACCCTTCAGGGCAAACCAGTCGGCCCCCACCCGTGCACCAGGCCTCAATTCTATATAATAAAAGGGTAATATTCAAATTGACCCTAACAGCAGAACGACTGGGAATGACTGGTCACTATGACACACGCTGGGCAACGGTTTGAGGCTGCAACTTCCTCTGGCATGGGTCCACTGTGAGACACAAATTTTTGTGCACTAGGTCTCTAGTAATAAATATAAAGTACTTATGGTTAACAGTGTACTCCCACTTTAAAAAACACACACCAAACAAACTACATTTTATTATTAAGGCATTTTTTATGATAGTGAGAGATTATTTCAAAAAGTGACACTCAATAGAGAGGTGCAAAGAGTCAAACAAAGAGAGAGAGAGGGAGAGAGAGAGAGACATCAGGAAAACCAACAATTGGGAGACGATAAGAAGAGATGGGTTTTCTTCATTTGACATCAAATCTCATTTCCAGCTTCTCTACCCTCCTCCGCATTCTGGGAGACAGGCCTCTTTCACTCACTGCTGGACGACTTTCCCTCAGTCTCCTGGTTGCTCTAAGAAAGGAGAGACACTGGCAGTTGGTTGGAGGGCAGGAGGAGGGCAGGTTTCAACTCCCTGCTGTCTGATGTCAGGCTGTGAATTGGCTATGGTGGTGTTGGTGTTACTCTACCTAAGGACATAGCCCCTGTCTGGTTGACTTTCTTATGGTCAAAATGACAACCACCTCTACAGCCATAGCCCTTGCTGTGTTCTGGTAACTTATCTTTCCCTTTACTCTTCAGCAGTAGCTCCCTATTATGACTTATCTTTAGAGGCCTCTCCATCTTCATCAATTTCCCTTACTTCTCCTCACCCCTTTGTACATAGTCCCTTTATTAAACTCTCTTCAATTACTCATAAGTTTGTGCCTTGTATTTTATTTTGGAACAAGAAAGATACAAACATATAACAAACAAACAATCAAATCCATGGAACAGTAAGCTAATGTGTGCAAGTTGAGTTATTAACAACAATTCAGGTTTGAAAACAATGTCTGTGAAGCAGAAAGAACCTGGGTCCCTCACAGCCTAAGCTACCAGCACCCAAGGCTTCCCTGAGGGAGCTTCATGTCTCTGGACTCTCCATGGGTGCCCATGGCTCCTTGCACACTCCACGCTAAGATGCAGTCGTGACCATGTGGACTAAGAGGGAGGAAACAAAACTGCCTTTGAAAGAAGATAGTTCTGAGCCAACTCTTACCTGAGCATCATCTTCTAGTTGAAGGTGGTGAGTAGAAAAAGAGGAGCTTTCCAGGGAGTGCTGAGCACCAGAGAATGCTCTCCTATCCATGGATAGGAGGTGTCTGCAGGAGCAGGGGTGGAACCTGATGACCAAGAGAGGCTTATCAAGATGCTGGTCAGGCCCTGTGACTTTCTGCCCAAGGGACACTGGCCAATGAGATTCTGGAGATGTGAGACAAGGGCCTCACGAGATGCTTCTCACTTGCCCTAAGTCCAATGACTTATCTCTTCCTCTCTACATCTTACCCCATCTGGTCCCCGTCCTGTGAGGAATGCTTGAACTGGAGCCTGTCACTGCCTGCTGTGGGCGTGTTCAGGCAGCCCATCCAACAGGCAATGTGAGCTTGCATATCTAAAGAAGAGTTTGCTTGGCATTCAGGGCCCTGCATGGCCTGGCTCATCTGATCTGTTTCCATTTACTCCCAAGAGTAATGAATTCACATTAGATTATTTCAGAGAACACAAGAGTATATAAAATAAAAATATAAAGACTCCCTAATCTCAATCACCAATAGCAACCAATGTTTACAGTTCCCATTTTAACTCTTTTACAAGTTATTTTATAGCTTTGCGTAATGAAACCTCCTTTTTAGTTGTGACTTATCAATATCAACACCTGTGTAAACTGTGTTCCCTTTTAGCAGATAAAGAATTTAGCCAGTTAGATATGAAGGAGGTTAGTTGGTGGGGA
>NW_006282606.1:5533-17617 GCF_000327345.1 Myotis davidii | reverse complement strand
CTAAGTGCTTCTGTTTCAAATACAATGTTAAGCAGAATTTGTTGAGATATGATTCATTTATGCTTGTCACTGAAATCATCTTTTTAAATTCTTTCCTCCATGTTTAACTAGCTATCTGCTCTTAAGACATAAACATTTTAAATTACATGATTAATACATGGATTTATGTTTGTAAAAATCTCAGAGTATGCAGAAATAATTCAGGAAATAGTGAATGCCGAAACCGGTTTGGCTCAGTGGATAGAGCGTCAGCGTGCGGGCTGAAAGGTCCCAGGTTCGATTCCGGACAAAGGCATGTACCTCGGTTGTAGGCACATCCCCAGTGGGGGGTGTGCAGGAGGCAGCTGATTGATGTATCTCTCTCATCGATGTTTCTAACTCTCTATCTCTCTCCCTTCCTCTCTGTGAAAAATCAATAAAATATATTTTAAAAAAAAAAGAAGAGGAAGAAGAAGAAAAAGGTAAAGATACTAGTTATGAACACGAAGTATGCATCTATCAACAAGTGAATCTAAGAATCAAGTGAATAAATAATCTGATGAACAGAATGAACTGGTGATTATAATAGAATCAGGGACATAGAAAGGGAATGGACTGCCTATTCTTGGCGGGGATGCGGGAAGAGACTGGACAAAAATCGTGCACGTATGGATGAGGACAATGGGTAGGGAGCGAAGGCGGAGGGTGGGGTGGGAACTGGGAGGAGGGGAGTTATGGGGGGAAAAAAGAGGAACAAATGTAATAATCTGAACAATAAAGATTTAATAAAAATTAAAAAGAAGAATTTAGCACACCACAGGCACTACTTATCACCTCTCTCTCCCCAGGGCATTTATTAGCTAGATTTCTTTCACCTGATGTGGGGACAACCAGTGTTTTCAGCTTTACCTCCTATGACTTCCTTTCATGTGCCCATGCAGCAATCAAGTTGAGTTACATGGCATTTCCTTAAGAACTTAACTATGAAGCATTTGAAACAATTAGAGAAACTTATTCATTCATTTCTGTGTTTACCCAACTCTACTAGTGCTGTGTGCCTATAATGTGCCAGATCCAGGCCGGGAAGATGCTGTGGACAAATTCGACCAGAGGACTTTTCAGAGGCCCAATTTCCTGGACTGTGCTTATCTAAGGATATCATTTTCCCTAAACCCAGACAACCCAACTCATTTATTGAAGCTTTTACCCTGTAGAATGCCCCCATCCACAGCCTAAGCATGAATCTAAAGGCCCTATGTCTGAGATAAACATAGGGAATCTACTTTTTCTATCCAATCAGGTAAAACAATTACCGAATGACTACTTACGGTTTTGGACAGGGATTCTTTTATTTTTAAATTATTAAGTATTACCTCAGAAGTCAATAATATATTAGAGGCTTCACATGTATTAACCGCTGACATTTATAAAATATTTAGTCATATTTTGCACCTGGCTGAGTGCTTTTCATCTGTTTTCTAATTTATTCCCCCCACTATGATCCTATGAGCGGGTGATTTCACCACATTTTACAATGAATTAACAGAGGCTTGGAGAGGAGAGCTATAGAACCAGGACTTCAGACCCGGATTTGTCTGATTGGGACAACGATTCTTTCTGTTGCAATGAAGTTTAAAGGAAAAGCATTCAAGAAAGAAATTCAGATCACATGAGAAATTTATTGGTAATGTCAAGGACGAAGGAGAGGTATAACTTTCAGACTAATGCTTTCTCTGAGAAAAACTAGAACAGCCAGATTAAAAACAACCTATTTGAAGAGATTGGGGAATCACTGAAGCATTTTGGGGCTGAGTCTTGGAGAAGACTAGATACTTTCCAAGCCTGGCAGGGCAGCAGTGAGTCTCAAAATTACTTCAGACTAATCAGGACAGAGGCTCTCATCACTGTCCCAGACTGCTTCCCGACATGGCCAGGGTTTCCCCAGGAAGGCCTTCTCCAGGTTCATTCCCCTCAGGAGTGTCCTGCAGCGCCCTCTGGAGAACGAGCCTCAGGGTGTGTCTCCGCTTCCACCATCGCTGCCTGAAGGAGCCAACAAAGAAGTAAATGATGGGGTTGGCACCGCTGTTGACACAGGACAGAGGTACTGAAATCATGGAAACATGAAAGAGGGCACTAGATTTATTTGGTAACTTGAAAAAGAGGAACCGGAGATGCCGAAGGGCAGGCCACAGAGGAGGAAGACCAGCACAGTGAGCACGAGGGTCACGTAGAGCCTGGTGGGTGGCACCCGGTGGGAGCCACACAGCAGTCTGGTCATCAGGGCCAGGCTGGACCCAGAAAGAAGCACAAATAACAAAATCAGCCAGGACACAGTGATGAAATCAAATACATGATACACATAAGGGTTTAAAAAATTCAACTGGAGGATGGAGGACCTTTTACCCAGCATGCTCAGCAGCAGGGATAGGGCCCAGAGTAGGGCACACATGACAGCAGACAGGTGTCTGGGGCGGCGGCAGCGGTACCAGATGGGCCACAAGACAGACAAGCAGCGCTCCATGCTGATGGCGCTGAGAAAGCTCAGGCCTGAGATGTAGGCAAAGATTGACACCGAGAAGACAAATCTGATCATTACTCTATGGAAAAAACTGAAGTTGAAAAGTAAAACTAGCAGATGTATAAACCGGCAGCAGAGGAAGAGGAAGTCGGCCCCCGCCAGGTGGAGGATGTAGACAGAGAAGGCGTTCCTGCGCATGCGGAAGCCCAGGAGCCAGAGCACCACTGCGTTCCCTGCCAGCCCCACCAGGATCGCCATGACTGTCAGTAATGAAAGGATTATGTGTTCTGTATAATGTAGATGAAAGGCCTGATCAGTTCCATTGGTTGATGTGAGGTTGGTCTCCCCGGCTGTGACAGTCATATCCGTGCTCAGAAACGCTGCAGTTGTGGGCCTGGAAATAAAACAAGACTTGAGCACCTGCTCTATGACCACTGACCCTCTGGCCACCCTGTCTGTGGCGAATGGAGGCTTCCAGAGATTAAGATTCTTTCTGAACCACACGGTCTTGGAGTCCTGGATCCTGAATTTAAACCCAGTTCTCTCTGAATCTTAGAGCCTGGGCTGTTTCTACTGCAACACAGACCCTCTATGTCCAACCTCTCCACTCACCATAGAGCCCATGACGTGCCCTGGAGGCAGGAGGAGAAGAGTCTGCCCAGGTCCTGTGGATGGCAGCAGGGTCCTGAGTTCCCCAGTGCTTGTGCTCTGGGACAGTGGCTTTGTTTGACAGCAGGCTGTCAGAAGCCCCAGGGCAATCTCAGTGACTGAGAGTGGTCTACTCACCAGGGAGAAAGGAGGTTATGATTTATAACTCTTGAAGGGAATGAGACCCCTTGTTAGGACAGAGTAAGGACCCCCAACGCTTTTGCATTAGAAATGTCCCAGTGGGTCATCTCTATGAGGATAGACAGTAATTACTCTTCCCATTGTTGTGTCCCCAGGGCCTAAATCTGTGTAGGAATACCATGGGCCTGTCAATAAAATTTTAATCCACGAATGAATGCATGAATGAATGAACGAATGAAGAAGAAAATTTGGATTTAATCCTATATAATAAAAGCCTAGTATGCTATGTGTCCAACTGTTCCTTCGACTGCTCGACCAGTTGCTATGTCAGGCACTGACAACCAGGAGGCAGATACTCTGACCGGTAGGTTAGCTTGCTGCTGGGGTCCAGCCGATCAGGACTGGACTAGACAGGCTGGAAATGCTCTGGAGCCCTCCTGCAGCCCCTCCCCACCCCGATCATGAACTGGGTGGTCCCGCAGCCTGGCCTGGGCCCTCTTGCAATCTGGATCCTTCAGGGAATGTCGGATTGCCAGTATTGACCCGATCCCCACAGGCCAGGCCAAGGGACCCCACTGGTGCATGAATCTGTGCAATGGCCATCTAGTATAATATAATATTTTTTTAATGAAGAATTTTAAATATTAAGACATAAGTTAACACTTTTAACTCCACCATCAAAAAACACATATATAACAAAAATAAAATTCCATTTGTAAGTTTTCATTCTGTGCAAAGCTCTTGTGTGTTTGAAATAATTTTTTTATGCCTGCAGACATCTCCTATCCAGGTAGGAGAGGATTCAGGACTGAATTAAATTTCTCTGCATTTTAGACGAGAAAGAAGCCATTTTGAGAGGAGAGAGACAGAGGCGGCAAAGGGTTTGAATAGAGGTAGTTGAGACAGAAATACAGAAGGGGCATTATTAACTAGTTCCTATGATATGTGTGATAGGAAAGCCACTCATTGTCCCTACATGTAATTTGGAGTAGAGATTTCTTTGCAGATCAAAGCATTTGTATAAGATAATTCTGGTGGTGGTGGAATTAAGAAGTGCTTAGTTCTTTGGATGAAAAGAGACCAGCTCTTGCAGAATTTAGGTGAGAAACATAAATCTACCCACACGTAGGTGAAGAGTAGTAGCTGGTGAGTGCTTACATGGTATTACCTCTTTTAATTCTCCAAATAGCCCTATGAGGCCAGTACTATGCTTTCTCCCATCTGGCACATAGGAAAAGACAAGCACAAGGAGGCTGAATGACATGCTCCAGTTCTCACGTGCACAAGTGGAAGAGCCTGGAATTGAACCCACAGGCCTGTGTCAGAGTCTTCAGCTTTCCCCTGCCTTGCAGCCCCACTACCAGGGTGATGTGTCCAGTACACATGGGGGGTGAGGGCAGAAAGCAAGTAAACTCAGGGACAAATCTAAAATGGGAACTCATCTGTATGTTTTATTGGATTAGAATAAGCAAATTTGGTAAATAACAAGGAAGTGAAGCTTATCCAGTGTGGAAGAAGTGGGTGGAATCCACCTGAGAACAGACCTGAGATTCCAGGAACTCCTTCTTCCCTCTGGACAGGCCCAATCAGTCAATTCTTGCCTGGTTCAGCCAGCACAGGCTCCCCCAGGAGAATCGAACCCGCTACTCTTGAGTCTGTGGGCTGCCGCTCTAACCACTGAGTCAAACCTGCTAGCTCTTGTGTCCCTTTTTAAACTCAAACCTCAATAGTGACGACAAGATCTGTCTGGATTTTGTCTTTTTTTCATAGTTGTTGTTCACTATTGTATCCTTGGCACTGAGCACATGTTCCTTAAAGACCATCTGCTATAATATCATCCTTTAACTCAGGAAGAAGCTGAGGCTGAAAGAGCCAAAGGATTTCCCTGAGATCACAGGTGAACAGCAGGTCCAATGCCAGCCCTGGCCTCCTGGAGCCCAGCCTGAGGTTTCCCACTGTTCTCTGCCTCATTGTGGGATCAGCACCTGAGTGAAATCTCCATGTGAGCTCAGAACATGAGAGAGCTTCAGGAGTGAGGAAAATGCTACTTGGTCTAAATACCCATTTCCTTCTCTCTCACATAATAGTTCTGAGAGTTTTAGATGAGAAAATGGATTCTAATCCCAGTTTCCATTCCCATTTGATGGCACCATGTGACCAGGTGGTAGCCAATGGGAGGTGAGCACAAGTGATGTAACCAATTTTAGGCTGTGCTTTTCCTTCTCCTCTTCTCCTCTGGATGGAATGCTGATGAGTCTGGGAGCCCTGCATGAGAATAAAGTCATCTCTCTAGGGATGTGGAGCAGTGATTTGAAAGAGCACAGGTGTCTGATGCCTTGAAGTCACCAGTCAAGTTCTAGTAAGCTCTCTTGCATTTCTTTCTAGGGCTACCAAAATCATAAATTGAAATTCTTTAAAATATTTGTATACAACCACCTTGAAAAATAATGTGCAGTCCATCCTCAAGGCATTTATGATGAGACATATTATTTTTAAGATGTAACACCCAGTAGGGGGGTGCCAACAGATCAAATAAATGAAATGTAATAACAAGTTGATGTAATCACAGTGAGAGAGAAAAAGTCCCAGGAAAAGCAACTAAGAAGAGGCTATAAGAAAAATGGATTCTCTTCATTTGACGTCAAATTTCATTTCCAGCTTCTCTACCCTCCGCTGCATCCTGGGAGGACACATCTCTTTGCCTCACCACTGCCCCCTTTCCTTCTGGCTCCTGGTTGTTCTCAGGAAAGGGTGACACTGACAGCTGATTGGAGGGCAGATGACAGTGATTGAGGTTTTAACTTCCTGCCTCTCTGCTGTCCAGCTGTGAGTTTGCCATGGTGGTGTTACTCTACCTAAGGAGATAGCTCCTGTCTGTTGGCCTTTTTTTTCGGTCATAGTGACAACCAGCGCTACAGACACAGCCTTCTTATGTTCTGGCAACTTATCGTTCTCTTTACACTTAAGGAAGCGCAAGGGCATATCTCCCTATTATGATTTACAGTGGGGCCTTGACTTACAAGTGTCCCGACTAACGAGTTTTTCAAGATACGAGCCGTCTCTCGGCCGATTTTTTGCTTTGAGTTGCAAACTAAAATTCGGGTTACGAGCCAGCTTCAGATACCCCACTGCTAGTTGGCACAGCAAACGTCACAGTGAACGCCACAACATCAGCCCAGCATTACGTGTCTCACTCGTTCACTTTAAGATTTGACATACGAGTAATTTGAGTTATGAGCTCCGTCACGGAACGAATTAAACTCGTAAGTCAAGGCCCCACTGTATCTTTAGGGGCCTCTGTATCCTTTATTGGTTTCCCTTAGTCCTGCTCACCCTTTGTACACAGTCTTTTTATTAAAATCTCTAAAATTGCCCTATTTTTTTGTGCCTTGTGTTTTTGGCTGGGATAGGAATGATACATGCGTAAAACAAACAAATTAACAAACAACCTCATAGAACAGCAAGGTAATGTGTAAAATCTGAGGTTATTAACAATAATTCAGTTTGAAAACAATGTCTGTGAAGCAGAAAGAACCTGGGTCCCTCACAGCCTAAGCTACCAGCACCCAAAGCTTCCCTGAGGGAGCTTCATGTCTCTGGACTCTCCTTCATGGGTGCCCATGGCTCCTTGCATGCTCCACCCCAAGATGCAATCATGAGCATGTGGACTAAGAGGGAGAAAACAAAACTGCCTTTGAGAGAAGGTAGTTCTGAGCCGACTCTTACCTGAGCGCCATCTTGTAGTTGAAAGTGGTGAGTAGAAAAAGAGGAGCTTTCCAGGGAGTGCTGAGCACCAGAGAATGCTCTCCTACCCCTGGATAGGAGGTGTCTGCAGGAGCAGGGGTGGAACCTGATGACCAAGAGAGGCTTATCAAGATGCTGGGCAGCCCCTGTGACTTCCTGCCCAAGGGACACTGGCCAATGAGATTCTGGAGATGTGAGACAAGGGCCTCACGAGATGCTTCTCTCTTGTCCTGAGTCCAATGACTTATCTCTTCCTCTCTCCATTTTACCTCATCTGGCCCCCCTCCCTGTGAAGAATGTTTAAATTGGATCCTGTCACTACCTATAGTGAGCCTGTGCACTTTAACAGCTGTTAGCTAGCTCAATTTTGAAAATGAAATGTATTTTAATGAACACTGCCTTTAAAATTATTCAAAGTGTGTGTATACATTTTTTGGGACACCTTCTATTACCCAAAGGGGAAAGATCAGTAAGGCTTTAAGGGGTTAAAAAAATCCTTTTGGCCGAAACCGGTTTGGCTCAGTGGATAGAGCGTCGGCCTGCGGACTGAAAGGTCCCAGGTTCGATTCCGGTCAAGGGCATGTACCTGGGTTGCACGCACTTCCCCAGTGGGGGATGTGCAGGAGGCAGCTGATTGATGTTTCTCTCTCATTGATGTTTCTAACTATCTCTCTCCCTTCCTCTCTGTAAAAAATCAATAAAATATATATTTAAAAAAAAATTTAAAAAATCCTTTTGGACTTGGAATTTCAGCATCCCACATCTCTTTGAGAAGAATATTAAATCTCTGGACTTTCTCCCTCAGAGAAAGCACACATACACATACACAGAATTTTGCATTTCATTTCAAGAAGCTTGTGAATCTCCTGAAGCCACCTACAAAATCCTGGCCTAGGTAAGACAAGGGAGAATATTTCAGGGTCTCAGGGAATCACCAGGTTGGGGTAAATGGTGTTCACCAGGATAATACAGATTCAGCAAAAGTCTCAGGGTACACAGAGTCCAGTCACCACCTGCCCAGGGCCTGTAGACCATTTTGATTGGAGAGTGGGTCTCAGGGAGTCATCAGGGTGGAGCTAGTGGAGTTCACCAGGATAATGCAGGCTCAGATTTGGGCATGTGGGGAGAGGGCTCAACACAGGGACAGTGGTGGCCATCCCTCCAGCCCTCTCCCTGAAGCCACACAACCCAGTTTCTCTCTGTATGTCTCTGGCACACCTTCCCACCCCACCCAACCCCACCCCCCAGCTTGACAGAATTCCTTGAGAATTTTTTGTTGTTGTCTTGTTTTAATATGTTTTTATTGGCTTTCAGACAGAGAAAGGCAGAGGGAGAAAGAGATAGAAACATCCTATCTAATAAAGAGGGAATATGCTAATTGATCCTAATGCTGTTGCAAAGATGGCGGCGCCCACAGTCAATAAGGAGGGAATATGCTAATTGACTGCCCCGCCCTCAAAAGGCAGCGCCCACAGCCACAAGATGGCAGTGCCCAGTCCCCTCAGCTCTGCCAGGGTGGCAGGTGCACAGCAAGGCCAGGCCCGCCCCCAGGTGGGCCCGGCCGCTTTGCGTGCCTGTCTCTGGAGACCCCCAATCCCCTCAGCCCCCCAGCTACCCAGGGCTGGCACGAAGTGCAGGCAAGGCTCGAATGGTGGCTGCCCAGCTGACTCCCAAGGCATAGGCAAGCCTCGGATGTTGGCTGCCCAGCGGCCCAGGGCCACCCAAGGCTCAGGTAACCAGGGCTGGCCAAGTCTTGCGCTGCCGGCAGTGGCAGCAGCAGAGATGTGATGGGGTTCTTAACTTCCCCTGATCACCGGGTTGTCTCCCACCCCTGAGAGCTCCTGGGCTGTGAGAGGAGGCAGGCCGGGGTGAGGAATCCCCATTCCAGTGCATGAATTTTCATGCACTGGGCCTCTAGTCCTATATAATAAAAGCCTAATATGCTAAGTTTCCGGTCGTCCAGTCATCCATTCAACCAATCAAAGCATAATATGCTAATGATATGTTAAGGCGGCTCAACTGCTTGCTATGACGTGCACTGACCACCAAGGGGAAGACACTCTGACTGGTAGGTTAGGTTGTTGCTGGGGTCGGGCTGATCAGGACTGAGCGAGATGGGCCAGACATGCCCTGGAGCCCTCCTGAGGTCCCTCCCCAGCCCTGATTGTGCACTGGTGGAGTCCCTTGTCCTGGCCTGCACCCTCTCACAGTCCAGGACCCCTCTGGGGATGTCAGAGAGCTGGTTTTGGCCCGATCTCACTCAAAGCAGGAGCTGCCCCCTGGTGGTCAGTGCACTCCCACATGGGGAGTGCCGCTCAGCCAGAAGCAATTATTAGTTTCTTGTGTATCTTTCCAGAGGTACTCTTTATATAAATAATAGGAGAATGATTGAGTGACTTTGCTATAAAATGCATACTTGATATATGCAAAACTCCATGTTTATCTGTTTATAAAAGAAACACAAGAAGGAGAATATGTTCACATTCCTATGTATTACCTATATAAAGAGTACCTCTGGAAAGATACACAAGAAACTAATAATAGCAGTTACCTATCAGAGAATGTGGGAATTGAGCAGATGAGGGACAGAAAGGAGACTTTTCTCTGTACACTTAAAAAAAATTTAAACCATGTGAATGTATTTCATAGTCAATAAAGGAAATAAATAAATACATAACCAAAACAAAATATAGCCCATGCCCAAGCCATAAATAGATGTGCACTCCTAATTAAATGGAAAGCATGGCAAATACTGGCTTGCTTTTGTTAGAATTTTAGAGTTACAAATTTAAGAGATGTGCATATGCACACGTGTGCACAGCACATATAGGTAGGTATTGAGAAAAACAAAAGCAGCTCCTGACATCCAGTTGCTGACCTGGCACTACCAGCTGCTGGGCCTTGGAGTTGCTATGAGCTGGCCTGGCACTCACAGCTCAGTGTTGATGTTCTATTTCATATGAAGTATTTCACAGCACATCAACATCAAGCAAGGCCACTCTGTGACCATAATGGATCTAGACAAAAACAAGACCACTCCATAATCAGGTCTGAATACAGACAAAACCTGAACATTTTTCAAGCCATAAAATTCCACACATCTTGCTGTCCTGGCTAATGTGACTGATGCTGCTTTTCCAATTATAGCTTTAGCCTCACTCTAGTCTTTCCTTCCTACAGATAGGATTTATTGATAAAATTGTCCCCACTTTCTAACAGCACCCAATCCAGAGTGCACCCCCTCTTCTTTGTACCTTCCTCAAAATCACCCAACCAAAGCTCAAGTCCTAAATGAGTCCTTTCTAACACCTTCTTCCTGAGATGCCCCGTGGTTCCCCATGGTATATGTTCTCTCCCGCTGCAATGAGTTATAAACCAAACTTGTTCAAATACAGGAGTGTTCCTAGGTCTTTGGCTGAAGGTCATTGAGAGTGTATATGACATAAAAGTTAGATAATTTTTGGTTTAGCTTGGCATTTCAACACTAAATTCTGCTATAGGGAAACCTGGATTCAAATCTCTCCTAGCCCAGTCAGCCCACGACCACCAGGGACAAGACAAAAGGCTCTGACCTCTTACTATGAGGGAGACTGCACACTATAGAAGCTATGGGGCATCTCCCCAAACAGAGGAAACTATAGACTCATTAAAGGATTTGAGCAAAAGGCACACTTTTAGGTGTAATTGAGGGAAGCAGTGTTTTTGATGAGCTCACAGTGAAGCAGAGCTATCTGTCATAGGTTTCCATCAAATTTGGACTGCTAATGGACCAAGGGGCCTGCTTCCTGGAATATTACAAAAGTTAATCTACGGAATGTTATAGACAGAAATTATCTGAAACTCCTCACCTACAGCGGAAATCAAGGCAGACTCTCTGTATCAAAGTGACTTAAAACCTCTTGGCAAAAGTAAGGTATTTCCTTTTTACTGATATAATCTCAAACAACAAAGTTTCTGACACTCATGGCATATCACAAGTCAGGTGGATCAGCACAGATATGGGGGTTCAGTGGGGGTGGATGTTTAAATGACAGCTCAAAAGTGTCTTCAAGATTTCTCCCTCCTTTCTCCCCCACCAATAAGGAGGCTCCAGTAGAGGCCCCTGAGTAAAGTCCTAAATAAAGAGACCTCCAAGTAAGGCTCCTGGTCTAGAAATGCAGATATGCTTAAGACCATAGCCTGCTTACAAGGGGCCTGAGTCCTTGACTAAAGCTCCCTTCAGAGACTACAGTGTGCATTAAGTCTAGTGGGAACAGCTTTGCCTGGTGAGGCCTGCCAAGTAAAGCCTTTGTGAACTGCTCACAGTTCGGCCTGAAAAATCACAGGTAGACTTTGGGCCAGGAGCTCACACACACACACACACACACACACACAAATACATACATATATTCACAAATACATACACACACACAATCAACAACCCCAATAGAAAAATGGACAAAGGTTGTGATCAAATGGTCCACACACATACACACAAAAAGAAAAGTTGAATGATTCTTAAATTCTTTTTTTGATTCTTAAATTCTTAAACACATGAAATGATGTTCAGTCTCACTCATAATAAGAGAAATGCAAATTAAACCTGCACTCAGATAACACTTTTTCACTTAACACGCTGTGATGGTGAAGAAATGGAGAAACAGATGCTCTCTTATATGAGGGGGTATACATCAATACTGCCTCTACAGAGAGCAATTTGACAACTTCTATCAAGAGACAGATATCTTTGACCAGCAAATATATTCTAGGAATTTATCCTGTAGGTAGACTCACACAGCTGGGGAATAACATATACACAAGAGTTTTTATTCATTGCCATTTATTTTTTATAATCACAAAAGACTGGAAACCACCTGACAATAAGGGCCTGGTTAAACAAAATATAGTACATCCATACCCAGAAATACTATGCAGCCATTCAGAAGATATCTCATTAAGTTTCAAAAGCAAATGCAAAACAGTGTGTGTAGTATACAGTTTGTATGATAGTACAGAGGAAATAACATATACTTTTTAAATTGATTTTTACAAGGAATGGAAGAGAGAACCATCAA
>NW_006282606.1:0-1357 GCF_000327345.1 Myotis davidii | reverse complement strand
CTCAACCTCAGTCTTCAGGTGGTTGCGGAAGCAGCTGCTCTTCAGTTGACGGCAGCTCCTCTGGTGGGTGCTGTTCACAGCTGTGGTGGCTCTTCTGGCTGGTGGGAGGCGGTTTCACGTACAGCTGCTGTTCCTTAGCAGAGGGTATGGTCCTCAGGAGATTCCTGTTGCTTGGATCTGCTTTCCAGGGGAGTTCTGCCCTTCCCGGCTGCAAACCGTCTCACCAGCTGAGCCCTTTCGCCAATTCGGGGTGGGTGCTATTAGTTTCAGCTGCTCACTCCATTTGCTCCGGGACACGACCTGGGACGCGTCTGCCTATATCGCCGCCATCTTCAGATCTCCATAAACGTCTCTGATTCTTAAATTCTTAAACACATGAAATGATGTTCAGTCTCACTCATAATAAGAGAAATGCAAATTAAACCTGCACTCAGATAACACTTTTTCACTTAACACGCTGTGATGGTGAAGAAATGGAGAAACAGATGCTCTCTTATATGAGGGGGTATACATCAATACTGCCTCTACAGAGAGCAATTTGACAACTTCTATCAAGAGACAGATATCTTTGACCAGCAAATATATTCTAGGAATTTATCCTGTAGGTAGACTCACACAGCTGGGGAATAACATATACACAAGAGTTTTTATTCATTGCCATTTATTTTTTATAATCACAAAAGACTGGAAACCACCTGACAATAAGGGCCTGGTTAAACAAAATATAGTACATCCATACCCAGAAATACTATGCAGCCATTCAGAAGATATCTCATTAAGTTTCAAAAGCAAATGCAAAACAGTGTGTGTAGTATACAGTTTGTATGATAGTACAGAGGAAATAACATATACTTTTTAAATTGATTTTTACAAGGAATGGAAGAGAGAACCATCCAATCAGCTGCCTCCTGCAGGTCCCCTACTGGGCATGTGCCCTGACCAGGAATCAAACCGGCAACCTTTCAGTGCACTGGTGAGGCCCAACCAGCATTGGTTTCAGAGAGAAAACTGGGTAGCTGGTAACAGATATGAAAAAAGTTTTCATTGTATACTGTTTTAGACCTTCTGAATTTTGAACCGTTTTGAATGCATATCAACTTTAAAAAAAATAAGAAAAGATAACAAGCAAACAAACCAATCACAAAAACTCTGATGTCAGACTGCTTGGGCGTAATCCTTTCATCATTGCTTACTGGTTGTGTGAGCTTAGACAAATTACTTAACCTTGTTCCTTTCCTCATCTATAAAATGGGTATAATGGTATCATCAACTTCAGAGTTGTGAGAATCAAGGGAGATAAGGAAAATCAAATATTTAGATCAGTAACAGAGACTCTAGAGCAGCGGTTCTCAACCTT
>NW_006282605.1:937065-983344 GCF_000327345.1 Myotis davidii | reverse complement strand
AAAAAAAAAAAAAAAAAAAAAAAAAGAACTTATGAGAACACAGATTGTTCCTAAAGCTCTGCAGAGAAGGAATTCCATAAACAATCTCAGAAACTCATCCCATTTTAATATCAGGAAGTTCCTTCTTCGACATAGGCAAAATGCATTTTATTTTATTTTTAAATATATTTTATTGTTTTTTTACAGAGAAGAAAGGATAGGGATAGAGAGTTAGAAACATCGATCAGCTGTTTCTAACACCCTGCACACCCACTACTGGGTATGTGCCTGCAACCAAGGTACATGCCCTTGACCGGAATCAAATCTGGGACCCTTCAGTCCGCAGGCCAAAGCTCTATCCACTGAGCCAAACCGGTTAGGGTGGCAAAATGCATTTTAGCTCTACATGTCTTTGGAAATCAAAAAAATAAACCCAAACAATTTAATTTGTAAAAAGACACTTGCACTATCATATTATTACATGATAGTAATAATTTTCTTAGAATGTCTGTAGAACACACATGCTATTGAGAATGAAATTAAAACATCAGTTTAATTTTCTGGTATATTTGAAGTTTAATATTTAACCTTAAATATTCTTCTTTTAGGTTGAAAAGTTAGATTGAGATTATCTTACAGAGATTAAGCAATTTTTAAAACTGAAACTAAAGATATGCTATGCTAATAGTTTTAATAAGCATGAAGGTAAAAACAGATCTACTATTTTTATGGGGCGGGGGATAAAGAAAATCTGCTCTGTGTTTGCAAAAAGGAGCATTAGCTCTGCACTGGCAAAGCGGAGTCTATATTTCTTTATCACCTACTATCTAAGAATTTCAAATATTTGACCAATGAAGGAATGATGCTTACAATGATTTTCATACATGCCAGTGATCTCTAGGCTGATGAAGCAGGCAATGAAAGTGGAAGAAAGTGTTTATTCAAGATGCAGACAATAATTTAAAATGAGAATAATCAGCATATTCAGTATTATTCCTGAAGCCATCACAAACATAAAATAAAAAGAGGCGAAAAGATAGTTTAGAATTTTAAAAGCATAACTATCAATATTTAATTCCCAGTATAACAGTGAAGTAGGCATGGGCATGCAAAAGGACACAGAGAAGAAATATGAAAGAAATAGTTAAGGAAAGATTCCCTTAGATACAGATTTAAAGCAAAGATTGATGTTTTATTTTATTCTTTGCAATATAAATTGAAATTTAACTGCATGTTATTTAGAGTTGTTCTTTAAAAAATAAATCTCTTCCTAATGTGTAAAAACAGGGAATTTGTGGTCATATATTAATTCCCAGTCCTAAGAACATCTTCATTTAAATAGGCAAATATATGACTTCCTATTATCATCCAAAAGTAACAGTTACATGTCAGTAGCTTTCATATAATGATTTTCTTCTTTGTGCTTCACAAATATCTTAAAAGATAGGTATTACTGTTAGAGTGGGCAGTTAGTTAGATATTAACAAAACAGGAGAGAGCAAATGGAACTGAATCTGATTAAGCCTAATTAGGAAAAAAACAGCTTTACATCCCTCCCAGGGAGTAACTAGTAACCGACATCGTTTTGCCAAATAGAACAAAACATCTGACCAGGCAGGAAAGATGGCTTTTAATTTTACTAAGCTCATGTACAATGGAAACTGAATGACAAAGTGGAACATGAGGCACCCCAGTAGGAGCCAAAGTGGCCTAGGGAAATCTGGGGAAAAGGATTAGATTGGAGGACACAAATCCCAGAAAATCCAGGAAAGATATTAGGTAGGAGGAGAGCATAAGGATCTGAAAATGCAGGAGAGAGATTGGATAGTTTGAAAGAAAGCCTATTCCTTCCCAAACCCAAGGAAATATAAGGAATTGTAACAAAGACCTCAGGGCAACCACTACCCTCTCGACTGCCCACTCTCTGACTCTCTGAGAGTATCCTGTTGCTTTTCAGTCTAATAAATCTCGCCACTATCACTTAAAACACTTCCTTCATGAGTGTCCCTGAAATTATTTTCCCAAAATACCACAGAAGAACCTATTTCTTCCAGTTACATTACTATATCCACTTTATACTGTATATGAGAAAACGGAAGCTGGAGAGGTTTGTAAATTGTAGAGATCACAGAGCAATGAAGTGGCCTTTAGGATTTGAATCCAAGATTTATCCAATACTTAAGCTGTTTCTCTAATACACTCATATATTTCAGGTATTACTAAAAAAAATGTAAAAATACCATCAAAATATTCACACAGCTTTAGTTTAAGCTGTACTAATAAAATTATAGATTAAAAATTCCATGAAGGAGGCAAATTAATATCCAGTTATATATTAAATATGAAGCTGAGAAGTATATAGCTAATGTTCTCTGAATCTGTGGACACAAATACATTTTTTGTCTTGCTTGTTTTTTTATTTTAAAATATCTGATGTACTAAATATCATAATGTTCAACTTATTTTAAAATGTTATTTATAATAGATTAATTTTAAGAATCAGACAGAAAAGTTCTTTAGAACACAAATTAGTAAAATACAGGTCCTAGGTTTCTATCTAGTGTTACATCTAAATTTTAACAGCTTACTTTTGAACAGCACATTAGAGGATAAAGTAGCATTTCCCAAAATGTGTTTTTTCCAAAAACACCTTTCCAACAAGAATGCTGGCTGGAGGTCAGATAAGTTTAGGAAACACAGTGACATATGTCTACTTGGAGAATCACAAAACATATTAGCACTTTATAGATCAAGAGATCTTTAAATGAAGAAACCTATTTCCTGGTATAACTTAACACTTTTCAAATGGAAGCAACAAAGGAACCCCCGCCCCCCATAATATCTATTAACATCCACCAAAATAGTGTTGGAAAAAATTGGTTATCTTTAGTCCTCAAGCAAATCCTTTGAAAGGGACAACCTCTTCCTTACTTTTCCTTTCTTCTCTTTCTTTCTTCTCTTTCTTTCTTTCTTTCTTTCTTTCTTTCATCTTTCTTTTCTTCTTTTTGACACCTATATAGAGCACTAGGCTAATAAGTAGCAGAGCAAGAACTTACACTCAGATCTTCAGACTATGTCCAGAGATCATTTTTTTCCCCACTTTTCACTTGGCTACAGTTCTTTATCCCCAGCAGTACCTTAGTGCTCCATTTATTTTTAATCCAAGTGTCCCATGCTGAAGGAAATTGCTTGTGTTCCTACTTCATGCAATACTTTAGGATTCTGTTCCAATTTTATGAGAGAAGTCTTGATAACAGAATTGCTGTGTTAAATATTTGTTTAAAGCTAAAGCAGAAAACCACTCATGAGTAACACAGGCAGTTAAATGGTACCATCTGGAGCAAGAGGCATCTGTAAGTATCCTTATTTAAGAACCAGTTTACAAATAATAACAGATCCCCTAGAATTAAGCAGTTAGCTCCTTTGTCATGTATAACAACATTCAAGAGAAATAATTTGCTTCATTGCTTTTGAATCTTTGGATACAAATACCAAAACATTTTGGCTCTTTCCTTAGAAGTACCAAGATGAGGATCTCTTAAGTCAATAATATTAAAAGTAACATATAACCCAGTTCTTGCTCTCCAGTTTCATAGACACAGACAAGAAATAAAGTTTCATATTTAGAAGAAGAGCAAGGAAATTAAACTGATCTAGGTTATGACTCAAGAAAGAAGCGATACATTTTGGGGGGAAAAAAAGAATCAAAGGAGTCACCTTATAACAAATAGAAATATGGTATAAGTTAAACAAAGTTTCTAGTCATTATTTGTTGTAAATTATGTTTTCACTTTACATTTATGTCTTCATAGCTTCATCAAAATCAGATTTTAATTATGTTATATTGTGTATAGCATATCATGTGTGCTCAATAAATATTTGTAGAATAAATCCCAATAAAAACAAAGATAGAGACATAAGAGTGCAATAAAAGAGTCTTTATATCTTCATGGAAAGAAATGCAAAACAATTCTCAATCCAATGGGGTTACAGCTCCTTAGGGCAATGTTTTCCTGTTGTAAAATGATAATATTTGTACTGAGCACTGCACCCTAAGGTAAATAGACAGCTGCTGCTAAGACCAAAGAAGGTTGTCCAGGGGCAGTTAGTGGAGATGCTCTGACCACTGAAGTGGACTGCTAGGCCATACCCAGGCCTGGGAGGATCAAAATCTCTGCAAGCTGTGTACGAGAATCCAAAATATTTTTCTTTCATTTAGATCTATACTTTAATTGTACAGACCTCATTGAAAGCAATTTTTTTTGTGTAAATTTATTTGTACTTCTCCCTTAAGTTAGCACTGAACAAGTGTATTAAAATGAAGGACTTTAGGCTTATTTATAGAACCCCAATAATCCCTATGTCTATTATCATCACAAAATACTTTTTGTTTCTCTGTAGAAAAAAACAACTTTTTAAGGCCAAATTATACCCCAAAAACATTTGTAACATTTTAATGAACTTATATCTTTTACTATCACATTATCCTCAAGTATAACGTAAATTTCATATTCTAAATCTCACACTCTCCTAAAAAGAGGAAGTCATCAGTGTCTTTGAGAATTGAAGGAGGTGAGGTAATGAGGAGAGGTACAATGAGAACTTTAAGACAGTAAAGAACTGTAAATACTGTACAGCAAATGAACAAACCACCCAAGAACATATATTTTCATAGATGAATATGAAGAATAATATTAGAGTGCTCTTCAGTCTCCTCACCTTCATGTGTAAATAATCAAAGTTTCTCTTCTTTTTTTTCTCTTAATAGTTAATTTGTAATACTTAATCATAAAAATATTATGGTAAACTAGTGGCCTGGTACACAAAATTTGTGCACGGGGCAGGGGGCGTGGGGGTTCCTCAGCCCGGCCTGCACCCTCTTCAATCTGGGACCCCTCAGGAGATGTCCAACTGCCGGTTTAAACTGGCAGTCAGACATCCCTCTCAAAATCTGGGACTGCTGGCTCCTAACTGCTCACCTGCCTGCCTGCCTGATTGGCCCTAACCACTCTGCCTGCCAGCCTGCTTGGCCCCAACTGCCCCCACCCACTGGCCTGCTTGCCCCCAACTGTCCCCCCCAGCCAGCCTGATCACCCCCAACTGTCCCCCCACCAGCCTGATTGCCCACAACTGAACCCCCACTGATGGCCTGCTTGCCCCAAACGGGCCCCACCTGCCAGCCTGCTCACCCCCAACTGCCCCCTCCCGTTGGCCTAATCACCTCCAATGGCCCTCACCCACCTGATCACCCACAACTGCCGCCCCATCCTGGCCTGATCACCCACAACTGCCCTCCCCTCTTGGCCCCTAACCGCCTCTACCTTGGCCCTGTCACCATGGCTTTGTCCAGAACATCCAGAAAGTCTCCTGGTAGGTTTCCTAGTCTAATTAGCATATTACCCTTTTATTAGTATAGATAGAGGCCTGGTGAATGGGTGGGACTGGCTGGTATGCCCTGAAGGGTGTCCTGGATCAGGGTGGGTGTTCCCTTTGGGGGCAGGTGGCCTGGGAGAGGGGCCTGTGGTGGTTTGCAGGCTAGCCATGCCCCTATGGGGTGAAGTTCCCCGCTGGGGGGGCATGTCCAGCCTGGATAAGGGGCTGAGGGCCATTTTCAGGCTGGCCACACCCCCTCCCACATGGGCGGCCCCGCTGGGGTGCCTGGCCAGCCTGGGTGAGGGGCTGATGGCTGTTTGCAGGCTGGCCATGCCCCCTAGCAGGGACCCTCACACCATGGGGGCATGGCCAGCCTGGGTAAGAGTCTGAGAGCCGTTTTCAGGCTGGCCACACCCCATTCAGGATGAGGGTCCCTGCTGGGGTGCCTGCCCAGCCTGGATGAGGGGCTGAGGGTCATTTACAAGCTGGCCATGCCCCCCAGCGGGGACGCTCACCCCAATGGTGGCATAGCCAGCCTAGGTGAGGGGCTGAGGGCCATTTGCAGGCCCCTCCCTCGGCAGCCGGCCCAGGCGACCCAAGCCTCCTGCTTGCTCTGGCCTGCTCTGTGTCCACCGCCCACAGGCCCCTCCTTTGGCACCAGCCAGAGCAGGTGGGAAACTTAGCTTCCTCTGTCGCTGGGGGTGACCCAACCCTCCTGCCTGCTCCAGCTGGCTTCGTGGCCGCTGCCATCTTTGTCCCGCTAATTTGCATATTCCCTCCTGATTGGTTGTGGGGGCTTTCACGGAGGTACGGTCAGTTTACATATTTGTCTATTATTAGTGTAGATAATTAGCCAGAAGTACATTTTGTTTTAATAACAGCTGTCTGATATTGCATCTTAAGTGTTTTCTCATAAAATTTTCTGTTTTTGCATGGTGTGGGTATATTTGGTGTGTGTATATTTGAGAAGATATTCACTGTACCAATATATCTCAAAAGAACAATGCTCTAGAATTTATATCAATCTAAATCCATTTTCTTAGTGGAAAGAGCATTCTTTTCTTTACCACACTCAGGTCCATTTTTGTTTCTTCCCTGATCCCTTTGCCCCTTGAAAACCTCCAGTTATTATGCATAGATAGCATAAAGGCCTTTCCAAGTCTTTTTAAAAAAATATGTTTCTATTGATTCTATAGAGAGAGAGAGAGAAAAAAACATTGATTCATTGACTGGCTGCCTCCTGTATGTCCCCTGCTGGAGAGTGAGCCGCAACCTTGGCATGTGTCTTGACTGGGAATCAAACCAGTGATCTCCTGGTACATGGGAAGAGGCTCAACCAGCTAAGCCACACCAGGCAGGCTTCAAGTATTATTATAATTATTATTATTATTATTATTATTTTAATCCTCACCAGAGGATGTTTTATTGCTTTTAGAGAAAGAATGGGGAAAGAGAGAGAGAGAGAAACATCCATTAGCCACCTCCTGCATGCACCCTGACTGAGGATCATACACACAACCTGGGTATGTGCCCTGACTGAGAATCGAACCCACAACCTTTCAGTGTACAGGATGTCATTCCAACCAACTGAACCACATTGGCCAAGGCTTTCATTATTTTAATTTTCTATTTACTACAGATACTGACTAAAGACTAGATAAACAGATACAGGAACATCTTTGCTATGTAAATTTCATCTTTCTTCTCAGGTCCTTTCCCATCACTGGAATTTTATGCTGTGCCATATAAATACAATTATTTAAATCTAGTTAATAGAATGAAAGGAACACAGAAGGAAGAGTTAATAGATCAGTTTCAATTCAAAATAGTGACAGAATAGTCTGGAATAGCTAAGCAGCTCAGCTTTATCCCATTTCCTCTTCTCTGTCTCTGTCCCATCAAATCTCTTGCCCAACTTAGAGGACCTGAGGGAATCTGAAATGCTGAAAGTTACTTTGGGAGCAAGAAAAGGGTGGGATTGTGAAAAATTCCCAAAAGTCTAGTTTCATCAAACATCCTTCTTGTTCAGTAGTGGTGCTTCAGTGATTAAGTGCCCCTAGGGCCTAGGTGACTTATCCGTGATACCATTATTGTACTTTTAACTTTTTCAGAGTACTTTCACTTTTTTTTCCATCTCATAGTTTCACATTTTTGGGGTACCTGGAGTGACTATACCATTATTATGCTTATAGCTTACACAAAACTTTCTATTTTTGTTGCATTTAAGATGTCCTTTGTATGCTGTGACAGATTTAGGCAATTTGAGCAAAGAGAACGAAAACATTCACAAAGATATTTGCAAATAGGTACAATAAGCTAGCTTTGCATAAGCTACTAGGAATCAAAAATTTTCATGTACAAAATGAATAACTGCATAATGCAGTCTTTAAATATTGAGGGGAGAAGCTCTCTAAAAATGCAAAGCAACTTGGGCACCATCTTTTTTCTTTTTTGCACAAATCCCTTAGAAGCTTTCATAAACTAATCTTTCTTCCTCAAGATAATTGCATTTAAAGAAGCTTGCAAAAAGTTAAATAATTGATTTGTATGGGCTTACATAAAAACAACTTATACCTGTTCATCATGGTGGAAGGGAGGTTGTAAATATGAAGCATTTATTATACCTGGATGGTGTTAATGAGCAGACTTTCTGATATTCATGCAATTTTCTTTTGTACAATAATATATACATTAAATTATTCATTTTTAATTGTGGAGGTTGACTGAGTTGGACTTGATATTTTTAGGTCCAACACATTTTTAGTTACATTTTTTGTATTAACTTGTAAAATAGAGTTCTAGATTGTAACATGAAAATTAACTTCCTCAGAATAAAAGTAATGTCATGATCAGGATCTGATTCCTCTAGTGACTATATACTTTCCACAGAAAGGGTGAAATATGCATATACACACACAACTCACCTGCCTTATAAGTTCTTATGTAATTGTGTGAGTAGGGAAGGAGTTAAGTCAGACCATTTAGTTTCTAAATTATGTCTGGTTTAAATGAAATTTATTTGAAAAAACCTGAATCTTTTCAATTTATTTGAAGAAGATATACTCATATTACTTAATAGAAATCACTTATTTAACACTTAATTATATGTCAGGCTCTGCACTAAGAATTTTACATGTGAAAGTTCATTTAATTACATCAAGAACCGAATGAGATATGTTCTATCATTGTGCTCATTGCACAGATGAAAAAACAAGACCCAGAGAGTTTAAGGGATCAAACCTTGTCAGGCTCAGAGACTGCACCCTGAACACACCCTATACATACTGTCTCTAGGCAAACCTTAGAGGCATGTTTTATGCCAGATGTATTACATGTACTTGAAATATAGAAAACATGCCCGATTACAATATATTGTAGATGAAGGGCAGAATCGGACCCAGGAGAGCTGAGATGATATGTCTTATTCACTCACTGTTTTTCTCTATCACCTAGTGAACTAAGTAGGCATTTAATCAATTGGGTGAATGAATAAACCTCACCAAATAATCATTGGTGCTTCTTGTTAGAGTGAAAGTTCCAGGTTTCTAATAATGACCCTGTTAGTTCCACTGGTGATAAAAACAGAAATTATCAGTTCATTTTATAAATATAAATACCTGGGCAAACTAAATGAAAAAAGAACAGGAAGGTCAAAGAAAAATTGCAAAGGGTGGGGTTTTGCCTCAATATACTGATCAAAGCTTCCCTCTAACTCTAAAATTCTGGAATTCTGTGGGGGATAAAATATGATCAGCTTTTCTCTAGATTCACTCTCTCCTCTCCCTTTTATCCTCTCTTGCCACCAGGCGTGTTTTTTGGAATAAATAACTCAGATCAACTGCTTTTTCTCTTTTTTAGTTTTTGTTGTTGTTTTCCCTAGAAGTGGAAAGCAATAGAAATTCCAACAGTGTTCCATTTATTTAGACATGCAACAAAAATATCTATTTCATCTTTTTTCAATCCTCCTACATCCCCATCTTTAACTCATAAGCCATTTTATTGAGAAATAAATGTAATCAGACAACACCACCTCATTTTTACAGATTCAACGGTCTAACTGCCAATGACCCCATGTATTTGGCCTCCTCTCTACCTTTCCTCCTGCTAAGGAATAGCCTCGCCTTGTTATCTGAATTCATCCCTCTTGCCTATTTAAAGACAATTGTCCTGAAATTATCCTTTCAATCTTCTGTACCATTAATTTTTCTCTCGCTCTAAAACCATTTCCATCAGCTTACAAACAGGCTTTAGGTGTATCCATTTTAAAGGAGGAAAAAAACCTCATTTGATCCTATATCTATTCCTCTACTACAACAAAACTTCTTGGTTAAGTATATCAAGAAGTCTCAACACTTTCACCTCCCATTCTTACCTAACATCACTAACATGTTTAACAAGGTTTTAAAACTCCTTTGCACTTAGAAAAAAAAAAAACATTCTAATTCCTTACCATGACCTACAATATTTTAAAGAATCTGGTTCCTAGATACCTTTCCACCCTTCATCCCACACATAATGCTCTGCACACTTCCTTCTGCCCCTTAAAAAGCCAAGTTCTCCCCTATTTTAGGTCCATTGCCTGCTTATGTTTTTCATGGAGCACTTAACTCTGCATCTGTGAAATAGCTAGTTACCTTGTTCTGGTCATATTAAATATCATCTCTTTAGAGAGCCTTTCATGCCTTCACCTCACTGTATAATAGACTGTGTTAGTTATTGATAGCTGCGTAACAAAACACCCCAAAAGGTAGTGGTTTAAAACAGCAATGACGTGTATCAATAATCATATGTTTCTCTTACCATTTCAATTAGAAAAGGCTGGGTTGGCTCTTCTAACTCAGGATCTTGAAGTTGCAGTTACATGTCAGCTGGGGCTACAGTCATCTGAAGGCCTGCCTGAGGCTGGTCATCCCCCCGCCATGGTGGCTCAAACACATGGCTACCAAATTGATGTGGGCAAGTTGGTTCCTCTCCAGTAGGATTTCTGGAAAATTGTTTGTGTGTCTTCACAATGTGGAGGATGGCTTTCTCCAGAACAAGCAGTCCAAGAGATCGAGGCTGAAACGGAAATGACTGACATGGCCTCAGATATTACACCATTTTCTATTGATCTTATTGACTACCCCTAATGAAATATGGAGAGGTGTATACAATGATGTGAGTACTGAGAGGTCACTTTGGAGCTTGCTGTATTTTGTTGTCATTTTACTTAAATTTTGTCATTCTCTCCTCCATTTTGAGCAAGGATTCTTTTTCTTTTTTAAAAATATATTTTATTGATTCTTTACAGAGAGGAAGGGAGAGGGATAAAGAATTAGAAACATCAACCAGCTGCCTCCTGCACACTCCCCACTGGGTATGTGCCCGCAACCAAGGCACATGCCCTTGACTGGAATCTAACCTGGGACCCTTGAGTCCACAGGCCGACTCTCTATCCACTGAGCCAAACTGGGTAGGGCAAGATTCTTTGGTAGTCTACTAAGCTTGCTCATGGCAGAATAGAACAGTGTGTCTTGTTCAGCACTTGTTCTGATTACTAGCATGCAGAGGCTGGGAGAACAGGAAAAAGAAGTATTTCTTAGATTCTCTTGTAGCTAAGTTTCAGAACATGATTTAGTTTTACGTATTCAAGTATATTGGCATAAATTCCTATTTTGGAACCTAGTAACATGTAAAAACAGGCAGATAAGATCAATATTACTGACCCGCAATATTACTGATATGGTTTCTGCCAGATATGGCTATTGTGAAGCAAGCAGTTACAAGAGCATCTCCTGATTCAGCAAATTTCTGACTATACAGAAGCAACAGCTCTCTGGGCACTCCCTTACAATAGTATGATTTTTGGAGCTGTTATAGCACTCACACTGAGTCTCTTTTTTCAGATTTCCCAGTGATTTAAAAGCTACCATTATCTTTAATAAATCACTTTTTGCTCTCCTTAGTTAGAGTTCTGTTTTCTGTAATTAAAAACCCTGACCATCTTGAGTTGCATTAGCTGAATCAGCCAAAATAATACCTTGGCAATCTCAGATGCGTGTGTGTGCATGCACGCATGTCTTACATAAAAATGACTAAAATTACTATAACACCAATCTCACCTGTAAAGATCAGTGCCTACAGGAATATTCCTCTCTTGATTCCCTTTTCTGCTCCATTCAACTAATACTTCCCATGACTCTCTTTTATGCCTGGTTTTGTTTTCCTGTTCCACTTAACTAGTAATTCCTCTTCCTCTCTCTTATGCCCAAGTTAACCCATAATAGGAAAGTTAATAGTAGCAAGGAAGACAATGATTAAAAACTGTGTTCATTTAACACAGCCCAGTCCTTCAGTTCCAGTGCAATTTTTATCTGGAAAACAAGGACATCCCAAGCTCAGACACTTGTCCCCCTTTCCTTTCCTTGACCCCAAGCTACTTAATTCTTGTCTCTGCTGTAATAATATTTTTAGGAAGGGATCAGTAAAAATTTATTTTGAAATATAAACTCATTTAACTTCAGTACTCAAAAGTCATCATTAGCATTCATATGCTTATAGATAGATTTAAATATAGAAAAATATATCTAAAATTTAGGCATCTATGGGTTTTCAGGGAGAAATATAAATAAAAAGAATAGTGTAAATAGTAAAGCAGGAATTTTTTTTACCCAATTTCCACTTCCTTCTTTCTTGTACTTATTAGCTATTAAAGGTCCTAGAAAAATCTCAGAAGTAACCATGTGCTTGTGGAACCCACATGATATTGGGACTATGTTAAGGAATTAAACAGGAACACCTGCAATGACTGTTATAATGCTCTCTGTAGGAAATGCCATGGCCTCCTTGTTTCTGCCCAGTGGGGCAGCTGTTTTCAGTTGGACTTTTTCCAACAAAGAGACCTTAAAACACTGCTCCTACAGCCTCAACACGCATAAAGAAAGCAGACAAAGATTTCCAGGGATGTGATGACAGAGAACTGTAGCATCACACAACGCCAGCCAGCATTTGGCAGAGCATAATGGAGAAGAGTAAAATCGCCCATAGTACTCAACTGATAAAGACTCAGTACTTAAAGACTGCTTTGAAGGCGTGTGTAATAAAATATCAGTGTAATGGGGTGCCTGGAATGCCTGGTGAGGCAGAGCTTTCATTTGTTTTACTGAGTTGAGTACCAGCTGCTTCTCTGTTTAGGTAGAGGTAAAAAAGTCATCTTAACGCAATTCTTCTCTACTCTGTACAGCTACACCAAGCATGTCAAACTCAGAGGCTAACATGGGCCAAATAAACAAGGTTTAAGTTTGTGGGGGCCACAAAGAAACAAAAGCTTCTAATTTTCATAGAACTATAGGTTTATTTCTATAGAGACATGCTGAATACAAAGGGCTAAATAAATGAGTAATCGTTAACATAAAATAATAAAACATTTTAATAAAAATTAATATTTTTTCTTGAACACTAACTTACCAGACACTGAATAACTACACAAATTAATAAGCATAACGCAAATGAACCTATTTTTCTTGTTCTCCAAAAGCAAAATATTTCCTGTTGTGCACACCAAACAAGTCAGTACAAGACTAATGATGTGGCAATTGGCTGCTAAAATATTTGCTGTATAGCATTAGTGGAGAGAAATGGTGCACCTGTGCACAAGATATGTAAGGGAAATGAATGCAACATGATTATACTAGTAGTAATCAATCATTAGTGAACGTTGTAGTTCGTTATTAATAATTATGTATAACAGGATATTGTAAAAATTAAGTTACAAAATTATATTGGCTGGGCCGCAAAAATATTTGTTGTGGGTCACATGCAGCCCGCAGGCCATGAGTTTGACATGCTTGAGCTGAACAGTTATACAAATGTAAAGGTTCCTTAAGGAGGGAAGGCTAACATTGTCCTGGTTTATGACTGTAGAAAGAGTGACAGAAAGCTATAAATCTGGGGCTCAAGTTTAAAGCACAAGCATAATTTTCACAAAGATCTGAACCACCTAATGGAACATCACTAGGGAACCAATAATATTCAATAGTAACTGTGGTATAAAGATGCAATGAACCTGGTCAGTGTGGCTCAGTGGTTGAGCATCAACCCATGAATCGAAAGGTCACTGGTTCAATTCCCAGTCAGGGCACATGCTGGGGATGTGGGTTCTATCCCCAGGTTGGAGCATGTAGGAGGCAGCTAATCCATGTCTCTCTCATCGATGTTTCTATCTCTGTATCGTTCTCACTTCCTTTCTTTCTAAAATAAAAAAACAAACAAACATATTTTAAAGGTGCAATGAACTGACTGGACCTTTCTGGTATCTCTTCTCTCCACCTTCCTTCAGAGTCAGAGCTGACTTGTGGTCCAGAGAATACCTTTCAGGTCCACTGTCTTCCTAGCATGGCTTGCGTTTGTATGCAGACTGCTTTGCATTATATTATAGAAATACTAGTGACCTGGTGCATGAAATTCGTGCACACTAAAAGGGAATTAATTAGAGGAAATATTTTAATATTGCTATTTGCCCTTTCTCTATAATAGAAGTGTCAGAGATGAAAGAAAATTAGTAAAATGTATATAAAAATCTTCCTCCTGTCAGAATCTGGGGTGCACCATGGGAACCAGAGTCAAGTCCCTGTCCACCCACATGCACCTCAAAATCTCGCAAGACCCAGACCCGGCCGCGCCCGGCCCAGCACCAGGGTGGAGGTCATGGCCTGACATCCCCTGGCCGGGGCTGGGGGGGTGCCTTGAGGTCCCCTGGCCCAGGCCAGGGGGCACGGCCTGAGGTCCCCCATCAAGTCCCACCAGGCAGGGGGTGCAGCCTGAGGTCCCCCATCAAGCTCCACCAGGCAGGAGACACGGCCTGAGTTCCCCCATCAAGCCCTGCCAGGTGGGGGGCAAGGCCTGAGGTCTCCCAGGCTGGCGTCAGGGTGGGGGGTGTGGCCTGAGGTCCCCTGTCAAGCCCCATCAGGCAGGGGCCACAGCCTCAGGTCCCCTGCCCCGGCTCAGGTCCCTGCTGATTGCTCATTAAGGCTCTCACAATCTGGGACTGCTGACTCCTAACTGCTTGCCTGCCTTTCTGCTTGATTGCTCCTAACCCAGGGGTGGGCAAACTTTTTGACTCGAGGGCCACAATAGGTTCTTAAACTGGACCGGAGGGCCGGAACAAAAACATGGATGGAGTGTTTGTGTGAACTAATATAAATTCAAAGTAAACATCATTAAATAAAAGGATATGGTCTTTTTTTTTTTTTTTTTTTAGTTTTATTCATTTCAAACGGACCGGATCCGGCCCGCGGGCTGTAGTTTGCCCACAGCTGGTCTAACCGCTCCCCTGCCAGCCCAATTGCCCACAACTGCCTGCTCCTATTGTAAACTGCCTCCTTTGCCGAGACCCGCCTCCTCCGCACAAGATGGCGGAGACTCCAGGACCAGCCTCCTCCACACTGTGCAGATCTGTGGGACCCCCAGGCCTCACCATGTGGAGGGGCCACCATGCCCCACCTGTGCTGTGTGCACAGCCATCTTGTGGTGACCATCTTGCGGCGGCCATCTTGTGGTGGCCATCTTGTGACTATGTCGCATGAGGCTTTATTTATATAGGATGATAATACAGATGATGCTAATGACATAAAGAAACTAAACCCCAAACCCGAAACCTAAAAATTTCTAAAGGCAGTTTTTACAGACTTAAGGCAATTACTTCAGAATTTTAGGGTATGGTTAGGGTTTAAGAAACTTGGTGTGGTGAACAGACCCTAGGATGACCCCTAATTATTTCCACCTCCTGATGTCTCCTTATGTTCATGCTTTTATGTAACCTCCCTTCCTCGAATGTATGTAGGATCTGTGACTTGCTTCTAACCAAGAGAATATGGCAATGGTTATAAGATGTCAGTCTCATGATTATATTACACTAGAGGCCCAATCCACGAAATTAGTGCAAGAGTAGGCCTTCCTTCCTCCGGCTGCTAGCACCAGCTTCCCTCTGGCACTCAGAACCCAGGCTTCTCTTGAATCCCTGGCTTCATCCAGAAGGTCATCAGGAAGGACATCTGGTCTAATTAGCATATTATGCTTTTATTATTATAGATTATACAAGACTCAGGGTTGGAGAGTGGAGACAGAGAGTCTCCTTTCTGGCTTGATGAAGCAGCTGTGTTAAGGGAGTCTATGTAGCAAGGAACTGGGGGTGGCCACTAGTGACTGCACATGTCCTCTAGGGCCTGAGGGTGGCCTCCAAAGTACAGCCAGCAAAGCCAGATTCTGTCATACAGCTATAAGGAAATGAATTCTGCCAAAAAGCTAAAGAGCTTCACAGTGGATTCTTCCCCAAGTAAAACACAGCCTAGTGGATGCCTCAATTGCAGCCTTGTCAAGCCCTACACAGAAGACCCACTACACCTTGCCCAGACTCTTTATGCACAGAAACTGTGAAATAATATGTATTCTTATAAGGCACCAAGTTTGAAATAAATTGTTACACAGCAATAGAAATCATTACATTTGGGAAACCTCCGCTGAGGATGTCCCTGACCTGGCAGGCTTCCCCTTAGACAGGCAGATGACCCTTGCCATGATCCAAATGTTTCCTGCGAGAAAACTGGGATCCTAAAGGAGCCTCACTGGGAAACTTCCTCCAGCCTAATATTTTTTCATAAATTTTAGTGAAAATGTATTTCTTGAGCTTATTTCATAAAGTATCTATATATATATATATATAAAAGCCTAATTGACCGAACGACCAGTCAACTGGTCACTATGGCGCGCACTGACCACCAGTGGGCAGATGCTCAACACAGGAGCTGCCCCCTGGTGGCCAGTGCACTCCCACAGCCAACCTCCTGCGGTCCTTCCCCCTGGCTGGTCCTGATCAGCCCCTATAGGACTGGGCGAGATGGCCCTGATTGGTTCCAATTGCAGGCCAGGCCAAGGAACCCCACCCATACACGAATTTGTGCACTGGGCCTCTAGTAAATCTATAATAGAGATTTATATCTATAATAGCTATATTTTATCAGTTTTCAGAACTCCAAGGAACTAATCTATGTCTCTTTCTTTGGTGGCAGAAAGCACATAGCTCCTAGAGTTATAGAGTACAGAGTATTATATACTGACCATTATATATTATACGTTGTATGCCCCCAAATTCATATGTTGAAAGTGTACCCTCCAATGTGATGGTATTAAAGGTGGGGCCTTGGGAAAGTAATAGGGATTCAGTGAGGACAGGTGGAACCCTCATGAATGGGATAAGTGCTCTTATCACAGTCATGAGAGACCTTCCTTTCTCTGCTCTGTTCTCCATCATGTAAGGATAAAATGAGAAGTTGGTAGCCTGCCACCCAGAAAAGGATTCTAGCTAGAACTTGACCATGCTGGCATCCTAATCTTGGACTTCTAGCCTCCAAAAATGTGATAAACACATTTCTGTTGTTTGTAAGCAACTTAGCCTATGATGTTTTTATTATAGTAGCTTAATAAACTGAAAAACAGGTAATAGAAATAAAGCTCTAAGTAAAGGAAAAAATGCTGAAAAAGCAAAGGAGGAACATTTGCCTAAGCCCCACTTGCTCTCCTTTGTGGTTCTCATCTGTTAAAAATTCCTAGCAATCCTCAAAGGAGCAGAGTGCATAAGAAATCCACGTGACTGGCACGGAAACAATGCCATTTTGAAGGGAAGAGCAGCTGCAGCTAGGAGCGCAGCCTCACCACCACCCCGACTGGCCTTGGATGTCCTGCTGGACCACACAGTGAGCCACAGTCACACCACCCCTGGACCCCCGCCACACTGCTCCCTCCTCCCTCCCAGCTATAGTGAGTTGCAGAGTTGTGGGCCAGTAAGGCAGCAGGCTCTGGGACCACACAGAGAGTTGCACACCAGTGGGACTTCGCAGGTGACTCTTGCCATGGGAGCCAGGACTCCAAGCAAATCCACAACAGCTTGCATGACAAGGTTGAAAGTGAGTCACATAGTCAGACAATCATGTGAGGAGGCTCCATCCACCAACCGGATAATAACATTCAAGACCCAACTACATCAGGAGAACCCAAATAACTCAAGTAAGAGGCTTACTTAGAACACCCAGTTCAGGAGATCTGAGAGGCTGCACTACTGGGTCCCACAAAATATGTACTATATACGACCACCCCCCAAAATCTGGGTATATAGCAGTTTGATCTAAGACAAGTTTTGGTGAGGATGTGGAGAAAAGGGAACCCTCATACACTGCTAGTGGGAATGGAGACTAGTGCAGCCACTGTGGAAAACAGTATGGAGTTTCCTCAAATAAAAAATTGATCTCCCATTTGACCCAGGGATCACACTTCTAGGAATATATCCTAAGAAATCAGAACCACCAATCAGAAGGAATATATGCACCCCTATGTTCATAGCAGCATAATTTACAATAGCCAAGATTTGGAAACATCCTAAGTGACCATCAGCAGATGAATGGATTAAAAAACTGTGGCACATCTATATAATGGAATACTACCCAGCTGTAAAGAAGAAAGAACTCTTACTATTTGCAACATCACAGATGGACCTGGAGATGAAATAAGCCAATCAGAGAAAGATAAGTATCACATGATCTCACTCATAGTGGAATCTAATAAACAATATAAACTGATGAACAAAAATAGACCCAGAGACATAGAAGCATCAAATAGACTGTTCAACCTCAGAGGGAAGGCAGGAGAGAGGGGATGGTAAGAAGAGTTCAACCAATGAACTCACATGCATGACCCATGGACACAGACAATAGGGTGTTGAAGGTTTGGGGTGGGGGATGGGGCAAGGTGGGAGAGGTCAAAGGGGAAAAAGGGGGACATATGTAACTTTCAACAATAATATTTTTTTAAAAATCTATATTATATTGGATTATGCATAAAGGAGACATTAAGTGTGATAGAATAGAAATCCTGCTCATATTCACAAGGACTCAGTGATTAATTGGAGAAATCCTCAGACATTATCAGATACATACCCTTCATATGTAATTTATATGTGGTCAGTGGTATATATTTTCAATATAATCATTTCAATAATTTTTATTACCTATCACAAGAAGTCATCCTTATTCCCAACATCCCAGTATCACCCCATCAGAGATCTTAGTTCATGGTAGGAATAGGCCTCAGATTTTTATCATTCCACTAAAGCCCCCATATCCTCACTTCCTAAGTTTCTGAGAAAAATTCTGGAAAGTCTCTCTCCTCTCCAGTTTCTCTGTTTTCCCCCTCCACAAGTTTCGACTTAAAGAGAAAACCCGAAGACAGTAGAGTGGGAGCAGGAGTTGTCTTTTGGGGTCCTAACGACCTTAGCAGTTGGCGCATCAATGTGGCCAAAAACTCCACAAGGCAAGGAATTGAGAACTCGAAAGACAATACCTAGCAACCTCATTGAGTTTCAGCAAGAAGTGAGCAGTGTCTTCCAACATCACTGGTGACAACACAACACAAATTAATCTAGTATCAGTGGAAAGTCTTGCCCCTTCATCCCAAGTTAAATACTTCCTCCCCATAGCTATTTTTATATATAGAGTCCTTAACTAGTGGTCAATGTCTCACTGTTAGCATCAAGTGTTCAGAAGGAACAAAACCAGGTAGGCAGTGACATTAACATAACACTGTTGGTTCTGTCTGAATGTGTCACAAGTTTTGAATGCTTCAGGGAAAAGAGAGGAAGATAACTGTTTTAGTAGAAACAGTAGGTGGTAGAATAGAAAAATAAACAGGTAGGTAAACTCTTGAAACTAGAGGGGCAGTGCATTTAATTCTGCCGTTGCAAGCTTCTATCCTGCTTCTGGATCACTGCCTAGCCTCTGACCTCTCTCAGACGGACCCCCTGGCAACAGGTATTGCCACTGCCTTTTGGGATATGGGTCAATAACAGTTCCCACTTCCCAGTCCTTCAGGGGAGGGAAATCCTCAGTTTTATTGCTATTGGGGTGATGATTTTCTGTTTTGCCAAGCTGGATGTCTGGATTCATTTTTTTTTCCTGAATTCATTTTTGTCCCAAAGGAAACATTGGTTTTCAAGGTGATTCAATTCTACTAGACTGTACAGATTTTGTGACATTATTGGATTAAATAGGCCTTATGGGTTTACCTTTGGAACCCGGACATCATTTATAACTTTTCTATGGGGAAAATGCATTTCAAGCTCTAAATTACCAGATCTACAAAAAGCTCATTAGTAAACCAGTAGTGACTTTTCTTTTCTTTGCCCGAGAGAGAAGCAACCACACCAATATGAATTGCATTCTCATAACTAAATTCTTTTATCAGTTGGAATGCTTTCTGTAAGTAACAGGAGATCCTGCTAACTGCAGCTGAAACAATAAGGACATTTATTATGACATTCAGCAAGAAGTCCATAGAGAAACAGGTCTAAGAATTGGCTCAGCAACCTAACAATGCCTTAAAGTACCTAAGCTCTTTCTAACCTTCGGCTTTGCCATGCTCTGCATGTCATCAATCTCTCTCATCCCCAGCCCCAAGGCAGCAGCAAATCTATGCATTAAATCCTCATAACAACATCCAAGGGCCTGAAAAGAAGGGGGATTGAGGTGTTTTCTCCTCATACATATTTATTTTACCAGGAAGAAACCTTTCCCAGAAGCCTTACAAAACAGACTTTCTTTTAAGTCTTGTTGACCAGAACTCAGTTACATCCAAACTCCTGGTGAAAGGGGAATGAGATGATGACCTACATCCTTCATGTTTCATGCCCTGGCCTACGAGTGGGCTTGTCTCTCTGAGCACATTCTCCCCAAAGTTCAACAAAATTACAGTTTCAGCAGGCAAGAAGAGGGGACTGGTTGTTCGTAGGTAACCAATAGCATATATCACTCCAATTTTACTCCATTTTATTTCCTCTTGCTTAAGAGGTTCACTCCAGATTAGTAACATATGGCACTGGGCTACAAAGATGAGACTTTGCTGGGATACAAAGTACATTAACAAAATGTGTGCTAAATTGCAATGCTATGGTTGTGCTGCATACTCGATGCTATGAAATCATATTTCTGAATAGACAGTATACATAACACAGTGTCATTTTGGATGTTAGAGTAATTCAGTGAACTTAAAGACATACACTGTGGAAAGCTCCCTAGTGCTAATTATGCTCACTTTCACTGATCTATGTCCAATGAGCCAAAAGATAATTCCATGTGGAATTCACATATAAACAAGAATGTTAGTTAATATGTGACTTACCATACATTGAGATTGTAGTAGCTTTTCAATGATTAGTGACCCAGAAGATCTTTGTCCAGGGCCTATTTATAATGTTGTTGTTTATCCCTCAAAATAATACCCCTTGAATTAAAGTCAATATAAAACCAACAACACAATCACCAAAGACACCCTTCACCGGTAATACTCCCAGATATCCTATTTAGTAAAGATCATTATTACTCTTTTTATAAAGATAAGATTTTATATCACAAGGGTATGTAAAAGTAATTCATGATTTAGAAAACATATCTTAAGTCACCTTCTTTGTCTCGACATGGCATTATAACTCCAACCATAGGCCCCAAAGAGAAGAGAGTTAGGTTCCAATATCTACTCAACACAAGTGAAATAATCTAATCTAGGCTGGGTTATAGCCAGTCTCACTTATATATGTCTAAAGCAAAGCTATGGCACTTAAATATTTAGAACTGCACAATCAATGTTCTACTAGGAAATTTCCCACAAATGCAACATGGTCCATAAAAGAATGGATATCCCTTCCCTAAACCATATTCTAACTTGAAACTTTATGGTAAAATCAAGGTCTGAGAGAAGGTATTCCCTCTGTATCACCTCTCTCCCTTAACTTTGAAATGTCATGTATTAATGAAAAATGTGTGCTATTATGACATTCTTTGATTTACCTCTCTTCTTGTGTGGGGCACGTCAAAGAAAATCATAACACGCATTTCAATAGTTCTTTCTTCCTAAACTTTAGTTGGAGAATAAAGAGAAAAACGATTGTCAAAAAAGGTCATCTTCTCATTTCATTGAATTTTAATGTGTATCTGACAGTGAAGAAAGCAATTATTAAAGAATAGTTAATATAACTTTTCTTTGTGCACAAAATCAAAGGAAGAGGAGAAGAAAATAAAGAGAAGTACACAGAACACTGAAATGGGAAAGACATATTTTTTAACTATAGTGAAAATTGTCTGACAAGTTTCAGTCAATGGCAAGTAAAGCAATCTTAAAATTAGGAATAAAAAATATTGAGGTGAGGTGACCTAAAGCTGTCCATATCACCTCAGTTTGAACCCCCATGTTTGTGTTGTTTGCAATAAAGTTTCTAACATTGCATTGTTTTGTCAAATTTGAATTACGGTCTTAATCAGTTTATCAGTACTTTTTAATTTGGTGTTCAGCACCAGGCTTGGCTCTGTGTTAGGGAATACAGGGGGCCTGCAAACACAAAGCCTGCTTAAAATGGTTCACACCATAGTTGAGGAGATGACTATCACACTTGAAACAATACAGCACAGTGCAGGTGCTATATCAATAAAATGCCAACTTTACATGTGATCTAAAATGTACACACATTTATACATTTCTAATATTGTATTTCTAATCTGCTTTCCTGTTTTGGCTTTCTGTATGTATAGTTCCTCTCCATTACCTTGGCTATTGATTTTTTTAAAAAATGTGGGTGAAGGCCTAATGTACTGTAGATTTTGTCTAAAGCTGGTGTGTGTGACATTCTCTGCCTGCCTTTACAAAGCCAAAATAAAAGTGAGCTAGAGTATTCCTAAACTTTTTATAATGTGACTAACTTTCTGCTTGCTTAAGAATTGTTTGGAATTACTTCTCAGGAAAGAACAGACGTTACTAAAGCTGACAAACTAATTGGGCTTTGCACCGTTCTGTCAATACATGGGAAAGCTTCTGTCTATCCAGACACCCTGCCAGAAAAGAACAAAAGGTTTTCACTCACATACAAAGCAAGAGTTCATTTAGTTTTTTTGAATTCTATTTTCAACTCTATGTTCATTAATCTTTATCTATTTTTCCCAATTATGTTCTTTTAGGTGCTTTACTTTTTAAAGATACGTGTAATTGCAAAATTAAATAAATATTTGTGCTTAATTAGATGTGGATACAGGTAGCTTATTATGATCTTGCAAAAAAAAACACCTCAAAGTAACTCAATGTTCAGATTCCAAGAATACTATATCTACTTAACAAAGTGAAATATTTAGCTGTAATTGTTTCCTTTCCCATCCAAGAACTAACCAACTAACTAAATATAGGCTTTATTAATCATTTCTACATCATACCTCAACTTTAATGTGGAAATCTTAGCAAACAAAAATCTTTCACTAAGAACCTATTCAAAATATTTTCTTCCTGAAACAGAAATTTGAATTAAAGATACATAGTAAGAAATCTCTACTTAGTGAATCTATTATGTATTAATAGATAAATATTTAGGAAATGGTTTAGTCTCATTGAAAATAAATGACCTTAATATTCTTTATTTCTTCCCATATTATTGTGAAATCATATTTTAATTGTTCAATAATTGCTATCTTACCTATAAAAGAAAACTGCCTTTTTAAAAAAGTAGGCCAAATAAAATAGGCCAACTTGTTTATGAAGCAAAGTATTTTCATCCACTTACTCATAGTTCTTGGCTTTTAACAAGATGTCTGTGACATCTGAAATGGAAATATTCACTCTATAATTACACAGCTTTAAATATATATATTTTCATATATATTCATCATTACATTTTTTAGGTGAGCTTATTTGAATAGTGTAGTCTATCCATTAAATTGAGGAATATATTCAATTGGATCTAAGATTCATAAGAATATCCTCATATGACATTGGAACTTTTTCCTGGAAAATGTTTGTACATAGTTTTAAAGTTGCAATACTTTTGTGTATAGTTAAGAACTTTTGGCCATTTATTCTAAGTAAGTTCCCATTTGCAGAACAAAGGTAATTCATACCCTGATCATGGTCCCTAATAACTAAATTATAAAGAGATTACACTCTACAGGTGATAAATGACCTGTATAAACAATACATTTTTAATGCTGTGCTGTAAGGTAAGAAGGTGAAATTTATAAAATTTTAGTTTGAGAGGTAGAAAATTTCAAATGATTTACAGCTTTTCTATGAAAACTGTTTAGCCTAATCTCCTTTAAGTTTAAACTTTCTTGTGGCCCTAATGAAATTAAAAATGGTTTCCAAAAAAAGATTATATTTTTAGTTAACAAAATCCTTTTACCATTATGACACATATTTATATTAGGGCATTTAATTACTATTTAATTTATTACAATAAATATCATGGGTTTACCACTCTATTTCTTACATTTCTTGCATTGTTTGGGAAACATAGCTATCAAAATACAAAATAATACCTGTAATCCTAGATAATAATTAACCCCAAAATCTTAGTGATTTACAAAACAAACATGAATTTTTTTCTCACTCATCAATCTATGTATGTAAAGCAGGTCACTTGGTCAAGCCCCCATTTACGTGGTGGGAAAATATACTCTACTGAAGTATCAAACAGACCGTCAAACTTCAGAGGGAAGGCAGGGGAGAGAGGTGGGGTAAGAGATCAATCAAAGGACTTGGTTTGCATACATATAAGCATAACCAATAGACACAGACACTAGGAGGGGTGAGGGCATGTATATGGGAGGGTGGTGCTGGGGAGAGATCAATTGGGGGAAAAGGAGACATATGTAATACTATATGTAATACTTGAAATAATAAAGAATTTTAAAAAAGAAAATATACTCTACCTACCATAGTAGGAGATAATAAAATTTATTTGGCAAAGCTTTTTAGTGTATAATTTTCTTTATTTTAATATATTTTTATTTATCTCAGAGAGGAAGGGAGAGGGAGAGAGAGATAGAACTATCAATGATGAGAATCATTGATCAGCTGCCTCCTGCACACCCCCCACTGAGGATTGATCCCACAACCTGGGCACGTGCCCTGACCTGGAATTTACGCTCAACCACTGAACCATGCTGGCTGGGCAAGTGTATGATTTTCTAATAGGAAAGGAATGAAGAACTGGGTATAATAATATTCCATAAAATCTTCATAATATTTTATAATAGAGACTAGAGGCCCCATGCACGAATATATTCCAAGAAACTAGAAACACTAATCAGAAAGGATATATGCACCCCTATGTTCATAGCAGTGCAATTTACAATAGCTAAGATTTGGAAACAGCCCAAGTGCCTATCAGCAGATGAGTGGATAAAAAAGCTGTGGTACATTGACACAATGGAATAATACACAGCTATACAAATAAAGAACTCTTACCATTTGCAACAGCATAGATGGACCTGGAGAGTATTATGTTAAGTGAAATAATTCAGTCAGAGAAAGGTAAGTATTACATGATCTCATTCATTTGTGGAATCTAATGAACAAAATAAACTGATAAATAAAATAGATCCAGAGACTAGAAGCATGGAACAGGCTGATGAATTTCAGAGGGAAAGCAGGGAGTGGGGGGTGAGGGGGTGAGAGGAGCAATTAGCTGGGGAATTTATATGCATATATGCATAACTGATGGACACAGATAATAGAGTGGTGAAGGCCTGGGAGGAGTAGGTTTGTGATGAAGGGGGTCAGTGGGGAAAAAAATCACAAACAAACAAAGGAAAAATTTATAATACTTTCAACAATAAAGATAAATTTAAAAATTAAAAAGAAATGATAATAAAATATTTGATGACTCCAAAGAGAATGAAAAACTTTTTAACCATTTGCCCTTATAACTTCATTGTCCACTACATCACTACCCAATAGCTAAATTTGACTATTCCCTTTTTCCAAAATTTACTTTAGGCCTACCTTTCACATGTTTTTCTAGGATCATTCTCTCCCGTCTTCCATAACATTTACTCCTATTAAGAATTTAACTTCAAGGCCTCAATACAATTTTCTTGACCAACTTTTTCTATTACTCCTAAGACATTGAATTTCCATTGCTCTTGTGTTTCTCTGATTGTAATATCATAATCTAATTTCTGCATTATTTATTAGCATTTATGGAATACCTGCTATATGTCTGCCATCAGAAGCTCAGTTTGTTTTGCATATTTGTTGTATTTTAGTGAATTGTAAGCTGCCTGAGATCTAAGTATGTCACCTTCCTCCTCTTTGTGGGACCTAGTACATTCCCTTTACACAGAAAGTGCTCTATAAATATTCAAATGCAAAATAGTTTTGTGGGAAAAGGTCTCAATGATTCTTATTCATTTTGCCCAGGAATTTTCACAAAATGATGTAAAATTTTACTTTAATCTTCAGCAAAATCACCTGGATCACAGACACACAATAAACTGGTACGGGTTGTTATAGACAATTGAATTATTTTGAGCTAGGAAAAGATTGTACCAGTTGCGTTAAGGTATTTAAAATGAAAAATAGAACCTCATTTGTCTAGAATAGTTTGGTGTAGATGTGCATAACAGTTGTGACCCATCCAGACTATTATGTTTCTATCTTAAAGATATTTCAACATTCAAATAATAAATGATAAACTAACAAAAATGAGGACATACATACAAACATTATTTGAATACAGACACCTACATAAATTATTAACTACTTTTACTTATATAAAACAATAAAGTGGCCAAAAGTTTATTTTTATAAAAATTTTTTTATCCACTTTGATGTTTTTTCTTATCTTCCTTAACCACAGTGTTCATATGCCACTAATTGCTCAAAAATATAGAGTAGCCCATTATTTCTTCATGGGTACAGAATGTTAAAGCTAGAAAAGACTAGAAACCATTGAATTTTATCTGTTCATTTTATGGACTAGCAATTGAGGCACATAGAAATCATTACTGAAGTCTCATAACCTATCAGAATTTAACTGTGACAAGTCTCCTGACTCCCAATGTAATGTTTTTTTCTATTTTACCATCCTATACTTTTATTTTTATTTAGTCATTTTTAAAATCTTTATTGTTTAAAGTATTACATATTTCTCCCTTTTTTCTCCACTGACCCTTTCTAGACCCCCTTGTACCCCCACCAAAGGCTTTCACCACCCCATTGTCTGTGTCCATGGGTTATGCATATATGAATACAAGTTCTTTGCTTGATCTCTTTCCACCCACCTGCCCTCCCCCCATTCCCTCTGAGATTCAACAGTCTGTTGAAAGTTTCTATGTCTCTAGACCTATTTTTTTTTGGAGGTTCCACCGAGATGGACCTATCAGTTCATTTTGTTCATTAGATTCCACATATCAGTGAGATCATGTGATAGCTGTATTCCTAGGACTGGATTATTTCACTTAGCATAATACTTTTCAGGTCCCTCCATGCCATCTCAAAGGGTAAAAGATCCTTCTTTTTTACTGCTGCATAGTATTTCATGGTGTAAATGTACCACAGCTTTTTTTATCCACTCATCTACTGATGGGCACTTGGGCTGTTTCCAAATCTTAGCTGTTGTAAATTGTGTTGCTATGAACATAAGGGTGCATACATTCTTTCTTACTGGGTCAAATGGCAAGTGAAAAGGATCTCACTGTATGGGAGAACATATTTGGCAATTATACATCTGATAAAGGGTTAATGTCCAAAATATATAAGGGAATCACACAACTTAACAGGAAGATAAACAATCAAATCAAAAAAAATGGGCAAAAGACCTAAATAGACACTTCTCAAAAGTGGACACATAGATGCCCAAGAGATATGAAAAAATGTTCAAGGTCACTGATCATCAGAGAGATGCAAATTAAAACAACAATGATGTATCACCTTACACCTGTCAGAATGGCTACCATCAATAAATCAACAAATGATAAGTGCTGGCGAGCAAAAAAATACCCCTAGTACACTGCTGGTGGGAATGCAGACTGGTGCAGCCATTATGGAAAACAGTATGGAGTTTCCTCAAAAAATTAAATATGGAACTGCCATCCTATAATTTTTATAACTCTTCTGTTTTTATATGATCTCTATAATTATAACTACCTGAACTTAGTTTCAACTCTACCCTTAACAAAAATATTTATTCAAGGTGATTTCCTTCTAGCATACATGCACTTTTGTTATGAAGTCTTCCTTTACATTTTCTTCTGCCTAAATTCAAACTCCCTTATGAAATAAACTCCGCTGTTCTAATTCAAAGTGATCTCTTGAGTTTTCAAAAGCAGCATTTGATATGTACATGTATAAAGCTCTGCTAGCTAAGGTACCATGTAAACCCTACTCTTCAGCAGTTGGGAAGGTTAAATATGTTCACATAAACAAAGCAAATGATTGTGAGTGTTATGGCCACATGAGCTGTAGAAACACAGAAAATTAGAGAGTGGTGTAGGTAATATCTTGTCTAAGCCTTTAAAGATGGTAAAATTTCTGGAAATATTAAAGAACAATCAGAGACCAAAGTTAAGCATTTTTCAAAAGACATGAGTTGGAAAGTGCAGAAGGAAGCCTCAAGTAACTTGGCAGGGCCTTAGGATTTGTTAGTAGAATAGTGAGGAACAGTACAAGGTCATAGACAAAATTAGTTTAAGGAAAAAGTGTTTGGACTTTGTTTTATAAGGAATATTAAATTATTAAAAGTATGTGAGCAAGGTAATTTCTTGATGAGAGCTCTGCTTAGGAAGATGAAGCCATCTGGAGTCTACAAAATCAATTGAAGGACAACATGTGCCATAGACCAGTTGGTAGTGGAATGTTGCAAGAACTAGTGAGGGCCTGGACAAGAATAAACAGTGGAAATGAATGCATGGGTTCGAATGTTCAACAACACTAAAATAAAATCGGTAGGATTTGATAACTCATTTGGTATAGGTAAGAGAGCATGAGAGAAATAATTAACAGAAAGCCCATAAACAGAAAAAGAGAAAACAGAAGGACAAGCTAGGATTGCAGAGGAAAATTATTAAATGTTTTTGAAAAATACTGAGTTCTAAATTAAATTCACAACATGCGTTCTATAAAATGTACTGTAAATCAACATGTATATTTTATATATAATAACAATGCATATTACAATCAGCATATTGTTCATTAATTGTTTCAAACATTTCTCTCTTGTCTCTACAATAATACCAGATACTTCTTGAGGAAGAGGGGGGAAAAGGAGTGAGCAGGATGAACTGACATGTCAAAAACTCTTATTTCCTGCACTCAGGTGCAATACACATGCTGTTATTCTCATTTTACAAATAAATTAAAGCTCAGAACTATCCTGTATGTTGTCCACATTGCCAGAGATAATGTAATATGTCCCCAATTTTACTGCATTACAATGGACCTATGAGTATCCATGGTAGAAATTCTAGGAAGTATATATTTGGCTGAATTTAAGGGGAAAAAACATCTTTTCAACAATTAAAATTATAAGTTCAAGAAGAAAACTTCAGGAAAAATATAATGAACTTATGTAGATATGCAATGTACAAGCAAAAGAAATCATAAAATCTTTGTCCCAAATTGTCTCAAGATAATAACTGATATGTGAGAAAGATACACAGCAGCAAAAATTAAATATTATAGCTTTCCCTTCTTCTTTGTGCTAGTGTACACAGTTTTAAAATAGCTTCCTTTTGCTTTTTTTCAAACTTAAATGATAGATTTTCATTTCATAATTTTCCTTACATTTAATATATATTTCTATGAATGTCTGTTGTGTTGGAATTGTATGTTTTTCTTAAATGTAAAAGCAATGATCAAATTTAAGAACTACCTTCTAATTAAGCTTCCAGAAAGTAATTTGTTTGTCAAGATGTATATATATCTTTAGATCACAGACTACCAACGGAATGAATAAATGAAAATACGCTCCACGTGTGCATTTCGCAAGAAAATGAACATTGAAAGTGTTTTGACATTAAGGAACCAAGCGCCACTGCACTTGCACACATAAATTCTTCCTGAGCAAGTTATAAAAGATAATGTAAACTAAAGTTTAGACTTCAAAATTGAAGCGTGCATTCAAATCTTGATATTTTTAAATAACCACACCTACTTGTGAAAAACAAAGTACTAATGGTCAACTAGTCTTGTAAAATCTGAACAAAATTAAAAAAAGGAACTTAGCAAAATCCCAAAGCAAATTATCCTATCTCCTTCTTATTAAAATTATTTGCTTGATTTTTCCTCTTCATTAAGAAAAGGATAGTTTTTTTTATTTTAACATTTATTTAACTTAATTATAGTCTATGGAAAAATATGCATATGAACTGGTTGTAATTTTTCTGTTGTGCCCCTTTAATGTTCATCAGGTTAAATTGTAGTGGCTTGACATGTAGAAATAGCTTGGTCCAAAATAGAAATGGTACCCAATGTAGGGGCCCCGGCCAGAGCACACCAGGTTTTCAAGGCCAGTCTGAATGTGGGAATCCTAATCAGAGTGTTCAAGGCTAATTTGCGATACACAGGTGCAAAAGCAAGGACACAGCAATCTCACTGAATACACTGCGCACGTGTGCCTTTCTATAACGCCAAAATATTGATGTCACTATTTGGCAAGAAGCCATTTTTGTTTTTGAGCTTGTATGAGTTTGTGTATAAATTGCCATTGACCAGTCAGTTGTTGGCTGCATTGTTTTTAATAAAGCATGTCCCACTTGTCTGCTTGTACCCACATGCTCTTCAGATTTCCCTTACCCATGAGGGTCAAGTCCCTGGCTGAGGAGCTTGCCCCTAAACACCAGTGTAAAGTAAAGAAAAGCTACTTTATCAACAGCCAGGTAAATTTCAGCAGCTAACTCCCTTCCAAAAACCCACAGCAAAGTAGGATGAGGTAGGAAGAGTTAAAGGATAAAAATATTTAGAGATTCACAGAGACATAGGCAGAAGTTATTGGCCAACACTTAGTCTAACAGGAGATCTAACCTTCCCCCCACAGCTTCTCCCCCACCCTAGTCAAGATTCTAGCAGATACCTTTTTGAAGAAACCTGTGACTACAATGATACTTGTAACTTGCTCTTTATATTTATCGCAACAGCTCAAGCTGGGCAGATTGGTGATGGGAAGCCTGGGATCCTGTCCTTTATAAGATCTGGGACCAAGGCCAAGGACCTTAAAGGACTGAATTGGGTGTTAATAGCTGGCTCTCTAGGAGGAGGCATGGAGGCCAATTCAGACACTTACCATTTCAGCTGTTTAGGAGTCTGCATCAAGGAAGACTTATATGTCTACCTGTTAATGCTATCTAAAAGCATATTATTATTTTTCAAAGAGAGAAACTGAGATTGAGAGAGGCTAAGAAAATTTCCCAACATTATGTAGAGTGAGTCAAGCCAACATTTGCATTCAGATTCCAGAGTTCACAATCTTTCCACTATTTTAAGAAGTTGTAATATTCCTTGCTCAGATTAAAGTTTTTTTTCTCAAAACAACAAACAAAAACCATTGTTTCTAAATTAGGATTCATCTTTCAATTTCTAATTTGATTTAATATTTTAGCTTATTATTTGAGGTCACAAAATAAATATCTGGATCTTACACTTTCACTTGAACTTAACCTCTACTTTAGTTCTTCTTGACATTTCTGCCTAAATTTAGACAAAATATCCTGTACAATAATACAAATTTTCCCTGATTGATCCTTTCTTATAAAATCTCAACAATAGTATCATTTTTATAAATTCCAATTCTTGACAAAATCTCCAAATAAAAAAAGAAAGAAATTAACCAATTTAGCAAAACTGTTTTAGCTTGAAGTTAATGATACACCCCAAATAAAACACAAAACAATACAAAAATAACAAACATAGAAGAGTTCTCAGATATCAGACAAAATTACAGAATAAAGAGAATAAATAGCAAGTATTTTAAATATTGCTGAAGAAATGAAAAAAAAATCTGAGAGATAATTTAAATTTGTGCAGCTTTCTTATGACCATTTCCAAATACACACCAAAATTAGGAAGGGCACAATTGGTTTAAAACAATCTGGTCACTTGTGAAGAGTGTGGTATATTTAGAAAAACATCCCTCTGTTCATTTAGACTGAGAAGGCTAAAAAGGGCTGATTCCAATGTCATCCTGATATTTGGGGGCTAGCAATCTGAACCTGTGCCAGCAAGAATGTACCAAGTGTACGTTCTTGATAACCTATAATTAAGTCACTGCCTCTTTCCCAGAAACTGGCCTTGCAAAACCTGTTACCTAAATACAGAGGCCATAAACTCTGAACAATGCACAGCCCCGGAGGGCGGGGGTTATTAGTGTTGGCACAAGGCCAGACCTTCAGATATGGTCTCAAGACCCCCAACACCTGGGCCTTTTTTGCAAAGCCCACGAAGGGACCAGAAGCATAATCCATATTTGAGGGGCAAGGACCCCAGAAAGATATAAAAGAGAAGCCCCCTGCATTACTTTACTCAGATTTGGGAAGTTATTCTGCTGAGTCCACAAGGGTAAATAAACAGTGTAACTCCTTTTCTCTAAAGTGTTGCTTGGTTTTTCTCTAATCTTCTGCAACAAGACCAGCAATCATTTTTTTCCCCTTTATTTTATTTTTATTGTTGATACTATTACAGATGTACCCCATTTTCCTTCACTTTGCCTACCTCCACCCAGCCTCCACCCCCCTTGCCTCTGGCCATCATCACACTATTGTCTGTGTCCACGGGCTATGCATATATGTTCTTTGGCTAATCTCTTCACCTTCTTTCATCCATCTCCCTTATCCCCCCTCTCCTCTGACATCTATCAGTCTGTTCCATGTATCCATGCCTCTGATTCTATTTTGTTCATCAGTTTATTTTGTTCATTAGATTCCACATGTAAGTGAGATCATATGGCAAACACAATGAAATAGTACTACACAGCAGTAAAAAAGAAGGAGCTCTTACCTTGTGTGACAGCATGGATAGACCTGGTTATTATTCTAAGTGAAATAAGCAAGTCAGTTAGATCAGTGATTTTGAATGGTTGTGCCACAAGAATTTTTAAAACATGCAATACCTGACTATTTAGTTAGGAGCACTGACCTCTTGTCCCTTAGATTGTCTAATAAAAATATGACAACAGCTGTCCAGTGTGAATGAATCAAAATTATACATATTTTTTGTCAGATTGGTAAAAAATATAAAATATTTTTGGTGTGCCTCTGAAATTTAGTAATTAGTTTATGTGTGCCATGAGATGAAAAATATTGAAAATCACTGAATTCGACTATTAAACTATGCATACACACATACCTAGAAATACATACAAAAAATTAAAGTATAAATTACCATGTTGCCTGGCCAGCATGGCTCAGTGGTTAAGTGTTGATCTGTGAACCAGGAGGTCACAGTTCGATTCCTGGTTGGGGCACATGCCCCCGGGTTGTAGGCTTGATCCCCAGTGTGGGGTGTGCAGGAGGCAGCCGATCAATGATTCTCTTTTGTCATTGATGTTTCTCTCTCTCTCTTCCTCTCCCTTCCTCTCTTAAATCAATAAAAATATATTTAAAAAATAAAAAATTACCATGTTAATATAAAAACAAACTCTAAATCTTCTGTGAATATCATTCAATATATTTATATGACTCAGGGACGTTGTACCAGGTGTAAACAGACTTGATTCTAGGCTGAATTTTACCCCTTAAGAACGGGGTGACTGGAGAAGTTAGTAATAGCCCCGTGCCTCAGTTTTTTAGCTGTAAAGTGAAGGACATGGGATAGATGGTTTCTAAAGTCATTTCCAGCTATATGATTATATATGATTCTTAGACAAGAGGGTGAGAAAATCTATGTGACTGGATTGAATTGCCTTTGTCCTTGGTCCCGAGCGGCTTCAGACTTTAAGGCTGATTCATTACAGCCAGGAAGGAACATTTCCATTTCAGTTTTTGAGGTAATCACCGCCAGGTTTAACCCTTTCAGACTAAATGTTAATTTTCTTATTTTTCCCATACCTCTATAGTTGTTAGTCCAGGACTTTCCTGTAATTAGATGTCAGTCTTTGATTAATTCTGTATTTGCTTCAGGAATTACCTACTTTTAGCACTTAGACCATTTCTAATGCATGTACTTCCTGCCCTATGTGTACTTACTCTTATGTTTTATGCCCTTTCCTTGCACCTAAGCAGCACTTTTTTCAGCTGATAATTCTCTTTAAGAGCCCAAGCTTCCCCTTTAAGATTCAAAAGTTCTGTCTCGATAATGTTCAGAATGATGCACTTCTAGCTCTTTCTCTGTTGTAAACCAGAATCATTTTATGTTAGATATAGAAAATTATATTGTTATTATACATTCTTGTTCCAAAACATTGCTTTAATTTTCCCTAAAATAATATTAATTAGAATTCCTATCATAAAATACATTATAAAAGTTTTAATTATTGGATAGGCAAAATAGGCATGTTCCCCTTACATAACTTGGAGATTATATTACACCTCACAACTAAAGTTATAAAAATATAGAAAAATAACTAGTGTGCACATACTAGTTATTTAAGCAAACGGTAAATTCAATAATGAAGTAAACAAATTCAATAATGAAGTAACTAAATTCAAAGTTTCAAATGGCTTACTCAGATGGTAATTTATTAATGTGCTTTACCACTCAAACACACAGGATATATGAATGTTTTAAGCAGTAAAAGGGATATACAAATGAGAAAGAATACTTTATCTATTTCTTCTTCTTTTTTCTCTTTTCTGTTCTAGAAGTTGTCTCCAGACTGAAGGGGGGGACAGAGGGATGGAATAGTAAATCTTTATTGTATAAAAACTTAAATAGAAAATAATTTTCCTAAGTAAAATCTTTTAATTCTGCACTATTTCATTTAAAATGATATATTTTTAAACCCTAACTTTAATGTCCTCCATAATTTTTAAGGCAGAGTCCCAAGATACTGGCACTAGACAAGAACTCAAGTAGTGAGTAAAGGGTAAGAAACCAACTGTTAGGATTGCTTAAGTAAATAAAACCACATCACAAGTACATAAACACCAATTATTGCCAGGACAGAAGAATATGGGACAGACTGTGCCGATATATTTCTGCTTTCTACACACCTTCTGAAGAAGCAGTTTTAGGTTGTTGGTGTTTTTTGTATGTTATTACCCTACAAGCTATTCTGAGGAAGTGTAGAGGTACAAAGAAAAATAAATTTAACATCATTGAGAGACTGCTTCACAGTCTCTCAATGAAAACCTTTGATGATGGTCTTAAATATCACACACCTCAACTGTTAATTCTGTAAAAATTGTGCCAAATTTTAGTGATTTTGTAGAGTACAATCAATAATTCTAAATATTACTACTTTCTATATAAGAAATTGAAGGTAAATTATAAACTTCCCTGGATAGCATTTTAGAGTGATATAAACAATCAAAATCACTTCCTACTCCCAGTATTCTTTACACAAATTATTAGTTGCATAGTGTAATTTTTAAGAATTTTCTCCTAAAGACATCTTTTTTTAAATTGATTTTAGAGAAAAGAGGGGAGAGAGAGAGAGAGAGAGAGAGAGAGATCAATTGCCTCCAGTACTAGTACACACCACAACCAGAAATGGAACCTGCAACCTGGGTATGTGCCCTGTCAGAGCAGCCAGAGCACAGCTTGAGCACTGGTGCTTTGAGTCCATACATGCTTCTGAATTCTGCTCGACTACGTCAACTGTCAGGGCAGGTTCCTTCTCAAACTCTGCCCATTGCACTAACTGTCAGGGCCAAACCCCTCTGCCAGGGGCTGGACCTTCTTGAACACCGGCTGGTAGACAGAGAAGCCATGAGAAGTTGTGGATGTATAAGAAAGCCTTTATTGTAGAAGCCAGTGGCCATACAGCCATCAGAAAAAAAAAAACAATCTTTCACAGCAAAGTCCCATTTAGGCAGCTGCACACCGGCTGATAACCAAATACATCTTTCCTATAAAGCAGTAGTAGTTTTTGAGCCCACAGCTATTATCTGAGCAGCTGCACGCTGCCCTAGACTCACTGTTTCACATACCAGTGGTACCTGAGCTTTCTGCTCTTGCGTTTCTGGCCTCTCTCCTCTCTCCAGCCTTTCCTGCCCTTCTCTTGCAGCAGCACCTGAGCTCTCCTAGGCAGCCTCAGCAGCTTCTCTAGCCTCACATAGTAGCTGCATCTTCTGTTCCTGCCTTTTCCCCCCAGCACACTAGCTGGTCAGTCTCATATCACTGGTACACCACTTAGACAAAAGAGGCCAATTGCCAACAGTGACATCCGTCATTTGGGTACAGAAGGGCACAGTGTACCATGAGATTGCTGTGGCCTTGCAGCTGTGTAGTCCTTGGACATTCTGACTAAGATTCCCACATTCAGAGTGGCCTTGGCCATCCAGTGTATTAAGAAAAAGCCGTTTCATACTCTGAATTGCCTTGACTGTCCAGCATGGTTCCCACATGCCCTGATCGAGAATGAGACCTGCCACCTTTCTGTGTACGAGACAATGCTCCAACCAAGTGAGCCTCACCAGCCAGGGTGTGTAGTGTAATTAGTTAACAGTGTGCAATATATTACATTTATATGTAGAGTTGTGATTTTTATTTTTATTTTAGATAAAGTTTATTGCACATTAAATCATTTTAAAATAAATACTGTTTACAGTAAGTATCTTTCTAATCATACTATGCCTTTTGTAACATAATTACAGTTGAAATTTCTACAGTTTCATGAGGTCTTTGTGTAAAATTTTAATTTACTGAATATATTTATTGAGAATCTGGTATATGTCAGGTACCTTCAATGTGCCTGAATGAGGCTTTGGACAAATCCTGACTTGAATACTTATTGTTAGGAAATAAAATCCATACTACGTATGAATTATTATTTTATTTAATACAGGATATAGAAATGTGCTGCAATAAAACACACAGACTTTTTGTAATTTAATTATGGTAAAGCAATTTTTAAAATAGACAACCACTTACTAATCCTAAACATTCTCATGACCAATTACCTTTGCATCATCCTGTCAGCTGCATTGAAAATCCAGTTTTCTCATTACTAATAATGCTTTAATTTTATTGCTCTCATTTTATGCGTGATAGCAGTTAAAAATTCTTCACAAGTTGTTGATCAGTTCCACAAAACATTTTGTCTTTCCACTTTACTGTGGCTGAATAATATCCTCTCTGTACATGATGTGCTTGCTCTTTTAGCTCATCTCTTTCTATTTTATTCTCTCTCCTCCCACTTGAGTTTGCTATTATTCTTCTCTACCCACACCCTGTAACACACTTTCCCACCAAACTGGATGCCAGGGCCCCTTTGTACAATCCTGAAAAAAGAACAGTATGTGAAGTACACTTTAATAGCATGCCTTTGCTGAGTATATAAAGGAACTCAGTAGATAGAATTATGTTGCATTTTTCTGTGATATATTGGCATATTGTGATTGTGACATCATTTTCAGGGGACTATACTTTATTATATTTTTCAATGCCTTCACAAAAATTATTTAATAGCAAATTTTTCTATGAGCATATCAACTGAAAAAATGTTTATATTCTTGATGAACTAGAAATTTCCCTGTTATTAAACACTGAACATTGTGTGATTAATTACATTTACTGCCAAGAAACTTGGAGGAAGAAAAGCAATTCAAGCTTTTCTTAGGACCTTAGGTCTTTATAATTTTGGGATACCTGTTTTAGAAAAAAGAATTAAAAATTATGACTACAAATGTAGGTGGAGAACTGTGGAAGAGCCTTACCCAAGTTAGGGCTTTGAATTTTAAGCTTTATTTAGCTACCTGGAAAGTCCACTTCTGCTTGGAACTAAGTTTTATGCCAAACTGCTACTATTTCTCTCCATCATCATATCTTAATGCATTAGAAAACTTCTTATCCTTACATAATTGGAATTAAATTGGTTGGTTAATTGATTTCTGGAAAATATGGAAATTATTTTAAAAATTAAATGCACATAAACAAACATTCTTTAAACTTAAAGCATGCACATATTCATTAATTTGATTGATATCCAAGGCTTTTTATTCAGGTAAAGAAATAAGTGGAAGTTAGTTAAAAGAGGTTTTTCTGTTTAATATCCCACATCCTGACCTTTTATATTTCCATTTTGGAATAATAGTTTTACATTTTCTGTAACTTTTATGAGCTACCTAAAACTTGCTTCAAAATAGGTGAATTAAAGTTATCACTCATGACTATTTGTAGGAAAATTCTGTTTTGTAGATTATTCATAGTAATATTGTAATATATGGCTGATTATCTTGGACCTTTCTGAGTTGCTTCCTTTTGTTACATCTGGGATATGCTATGTAAATAAAATATAATTCATTCTACTCAAACCATATGATAAAGTTTTTATTTATATAATTTCAGACTATGTTGTTCCAACTTTCCAAAATTCTATATAGTTGACAATTGAATATACTTTAGGTGTTATTTCTTACACACATGGATTATTTAAGTATAGTGTACTGAAAAATAGTGGAGGTATATAGATATAGGTTATTGTTTTAATCAGCAGGCAAAACTAGATATGAGTCAATGTTTTAACATAACTTTTGTGTTGTATTTAATACATGCTTTTAAATTTATATAGGAACAAATTATAGAAATATTAACTTTGCCAATCTGTTTTGTCACACAACAATGAACAGCAAATGGTCACAGGTGTCTTCATCCAACCTTGCAGTGTGAAGTTTTAAGAAGCTGTATTAGTGCACACATGTGTACTATCCTTTGAAATCTGCATCCAACCTACAGGACTCAGTTTCAGAATCCAGTGCTATCATTTAAAATAAAAATAGTTTGTTCTTTCATTTGTGCAGCATAACAGAAGAATTTTGATCAGTCAAATGCTGAAGGAACTCATGTCTGCCTTTTGATGAAAGAACTAAATATCATTACCTTAGTTCAAATTTTAGTTGTTCAATAAATTACTTTCCCATATCTTATGTTGAATCATCCAAGCTGGAATGATTTCATTTCTTAACAACCAAAAGATTTTTTGTTTCATAATGTGTGCCTTGCTATGAGTTATAGTAATTGTTAAAACCCATTACTACAAGAAATTTTACTTTTATACCATTTTGCAGGAAAAATATAGCATGGCATTGCAAGAATGATAAAGAACAATTAAATGTTTTAAAATATTTTCTGAATTAAAGTATTAGTTTAGGTTATTGTGAAAATGGTGCCTAAAATAATAGACCTTATAAAACTATTAAATTAGTCCTTGCCTATTTGGATCAGTGCATAGAGCATTGGCCTACGGACCAAAGGGTCCCGGATTTAGTTCCGGTAAAGGGTACTACCTTGGTTGCAGGCTCCTCCCCCGCTAGGGCTCATGCAAGAGGCAACTAATCAATGTGTTTCTCTCACATGAATATTTCTCTCTGTCTTTTCCTCTCTCTTCCGCTCTCCCTAAAAACCAATTGAAAAATATCCTTGGGTGAGGAATAAAAATAAATAAATTAAATAAATAAAAATAAAATAAAACTATTAAATTAATGATCATAAGTTCTTTTTAAATTAGCAATCTTAGGTTCTTTCCTAAACATAGCATAATCATGCAGCTTTATAAACTGTAGTTCCTGAAACTTGGTTATTGCTTACTCTCTGAATGTTTGATAGTGCAATGTTGGAGAAGTACATAAGATGAATAATAAAAAAGGATGGTGGGGATTAAAAGTGATGCCATAATGGAACGGACTAAAATTATTGGTGCTGTTACACCTGGGAAAACTAAAATAAAGAGGAAATAAGGTTGAAATACATTAAAATAGGGCAGGTATTAATAGGCTGAACTTAGGCTTTTCCACTAGCTTCACTGTTGGAAGACATTTAGAAAATGAAGTTAAGAAATGCGTTTTGCCCTAGCAGGTTTTGCTCAGTGGATAGAGCCTGTGGACTGAAGGGTCCCAGGTTTGATTCCTGTCAAGGGCACATACCTCAGTTGTAGGCTCCCGGCCTTGGTCACAGGCATGTAGGAGGCAAACAATCGCTGTGTCTCTCTCACATGGGTGTTTCTCTCTGTCTCTCCCTCTCCCTTCTTCCACTCTCTCTAAAAGGCAATGAAAAAAATATCCTCAGGTGGGGATTTAAAAAAGAAAGAAAGAAATACTTTTTAAGCACTGTTTTTCATAGTGGTTTTGAACGAAGGCGACTCATCACCCATATGAGGTAGTACATAGTAAAAATAGAAAACAATTCAGACAAGATTTCTGTATGTGAAGAGTGATGGTGCACAATTGGCTTATTACAGGAAATGAAGTTTGAGAGAAGTATTTCTGAGCAAAGCAAAGAGAGCAACCATAGCTTGGTGCCTGTGCAACAGAATATTGTGTAGCTAAATAGCATTTTTTTGCAATTATTATGTCTTATTTTTCATTTTGAGAATATAATAGATTTTATATTGTGGGCTATCATGAAGAATATTCAAAATATTGCATACGTTCATTGTGAGTAGTTGCTTCATAATGACTCTTAGGATTTAGGCATTGACTTGACAAATCATGGGTCCAATTTTGGGATCTAGGTTTGTATGAAACAAAATTATCGAGATAGATAGATAGATAGATAGATAGATAGATAGATAGATGCAGATATATATATACATACATACATATATATATATACATATATATACATACATATATATACATATAAAGATATATATGTCATTAAAAACTATAAATGTAACTTTCTAAAAATGCCAGCTCGCCTTTTCCAGTTTGCTATTTGAACGGCCCCAAATTTTCTTTTGTAATTCTTGTGTGTATCTGTCAGGATGGGCTTGCCTATGCTGTCCTAACTAAACAACCCTATTTGTTTCAGTGACTAACACAACATAGTTTACTGTTTGGCTCACTCTGGACAACCAGTGCAGATCAGTTGGGGTTTCCACGTTTCATTATCTTTCAGAGATCAAGCTAATGGATGTTTCAGACACTGTCTGGAATGATGCCTATCACAGAGGCAGCAGGAAAGATAATTCATTAGGGTCCCACTCTGGCAATTATGTGCTCTGGCCCGAAAGTGATCCATACGACTTCTTTCTGCTCATGACTCCGTTAGCCATAACTAGTCACATAGATTCACCTGAGGAAGTTAAATAAGTAGGAAATAAAAGAAAGAAAATCCCACTAGGTAGCCAGAGATCAGAAACAGTTAGTGAACAGCACTAATGATTTCTATACTGTACTTATTGCACCCACCTTATTGTTTTAAAGGCAAGATATGGAAACAGCCTAAGTGCCCAACAGCAAATGAATGGATAAAATAATTATACATTGTGTGAATGTACACAATGGAATACTATGCTGCTGTAAAAGAGAAAGAACACTTGCCATTTGCAATAGCATGGATGGACCTGGAGAGCATTAGGCTCAGGAAATAAGCCAGTCAGAGAAAGTTAAGCATCACATGATCTCACTCATTTGTGGAATCTAATAAACCAAATAAACTGATGATCAAAAATAGACTCAAAGACACAGAAAGAAGCAGGAGCAGACTGTTGAACCTCAGAGGGAGGGGAGGGGAGGGTGGGTAGGAAAAGATCAACCAATTAACTTGTGTGCATATATGGGACACATACAATGGGGTGGTGAGGGTCTGGGGGAGGGGATGGAAGTGGGCTAGAAGAAGTTAATGGGGCAAAAGGAGGACCTATGTAATACTTGCAGCAATATTTTTTTTAAAAAAAGGGAAAATATTATTCAACTATGGAATAACTAATTTAAGTGTCTTTGAAACACAATCGTGACTAAAAGGTAATATTAACCAGCCACTTTTTCTGGCCTAGCAGAAAGTAAAACAATCCTTAAGAGCCAACTCCTGCTGGGATGTCTTTCTAGGGTTTCCTTGTACTTCAAACCCTCTTACTAATTGTAAGCTAGAATAAAACTGCTATTCTGAGAGGTTGAGTGATGTCAGTTACAAAAACACTTCTGCAAAAGTGGTCATTCTTAGCAAGTAATCTACCCCACTGGGAAACAGAGATCTGGAGAAGGGAATAGCAAGTACTACACTGAGAATGATGTCAGCTTTAAAAGTTGTTTCATCGAGGCTTTGATGAAAACTCAGCCATTTTAAAAGCAGGTGTCCCACCAAAATGCCTTTTGACTGGCTTCTACCAGATACTGTGTAATTAATTGAGAAACAGACTCAAATGCAGGAGCATTTTCCTCAGTCCATTGAGGAAAGGATTTGGGCGCCTTGGCTGGGTATCTCAACTGGTTAGAGTGTTGTCCTGATATGCCAAGGTTGCAGGTTTGATCTACAATCAGGGCACAGACAAGAGTCAACCAATGAATATACAAATAAGTAGAACAACAAATTGTTGTTTCTCTCTCTCTCTCTCATCAATAAATTAAGAAAAAAAGATTTGGGGGATGGTTTAAAAATTAAAGCAGTGTCTGGTCCTCTGAACATTATCTTCATGGCATGAACTAAGAGCACAGTTTTAACCAATGCCTTATAATTAAGTTCTCATCCTGTATGGGATAAAAAAAAAAAAATTTGAAAAATGAAATAGTGTTTTGAGGATCTAATAGTAAAGCTTTTTAGTGGATGTTGCTTCTCAAATATCCTTATATGTGACATGCTGATATCATAACATAAGTCATAGATCCCAAAAACATTAAATTAAATAATACTTTGCATAAATATTTCACATTTTGCTATTTTAAATTATTGAGTAGTTAGAATGAAAAAATGAACTTTTTTATTTTAGTGCTTTTAATTATAATAGTAATATAAGATCAAAATATAAAGAAAAGATGACTATTTTTTGGAATATAAGAACCTTTAATTATTTTTACTGTTTATTTAATTTTTTAAAAATTGATTTGAGAGAAAGAGAGAGAGAGAGAGAGAGAGAGAGACATCAATCTATTGTTTCACTTATTTATGCATTCATTGCATTTTTTATATATGCCCTGATGGGGGAATCAAACCCACAACCTTGGCATATTGGGATGATGCTCTAAACAACTGAGCTACAGAGCCAGGATTATAATTATTTTTATCATTAAATAAAAAACACCACTGCAATCCCCTGAGGCAAGTGTTACAGGCACCTCTCACAGACACCAGAGAGGTGTTACCAGACAGCCCCTTGAGCCACTGGGAGAGAGTTGTCCCCAACCTCATCCTTGTCTTCTCATATAAATGAATTTATATGTGAGACCTTGTCTGCGTTATGAAGAGCCAATTTATTAAAGTAATTAAAGGATGCATCTTTATTGAAAAAAGCAAAAAAAAATCAAGCAAACCTATACATCTGGCTTATGAAGCACAGACAGGCTCTCAGCTAATCTGAAGAGCAAGTTGGGTGAGAGTCAGAGGTATTATATACCCTCCTGTCTATAGGGCTCAAAATTCCTCTGCTGGCTATTTTGGTGCAGATTAATCCTCAAGGTCCTTTTTTTACTTTGTTGTGGCCTTCCCAGAATTCATGAGAAGCACCTGGCAACTTTATCTGCCAAGCCTTGAGACTGCTGGCTTCTCTACTTAGGGAGTAAAACAGCCCTTTTTTTCTTTCCCCTTCCCCACTACCTTTCTGCATTCTCTCATGAAGGAGTTTTTTTTAATCATTTGCTCTGTGTGCTGTCTGGGGAATATCAATGGCTTGTTAATTACAAACTGGCTGCAAATTGTCCACATTGATTGGCCTTGTTTTAACTTTCCTATTCCCTATTCTTTCTGCCCTGGAATCCTGTAATGTAAGTATTATTATTACCAGTAGTTCACAAATGAAGATATTAAGACAGAGTTTGATTACAAAACCTTTCTACTGACATTCTTCTGAGAATATGGCCTTTGGAGACAAAAATAGAGATTAGAATCTTGCTCTGCCATTTAGTTAAAGTAGCAGCCATTTTCAACAATTTGTTGAACCCCTATAAGCATCAATTTCTTTATTTGCAAAATTCACAAACTTGATAAGAAAAAGTATAATGTAGGAATGAAAACTACTTAGCAAACTATTTTTCCCCTAGTAAGTATCCAAAAAACATTAGCTCATATTATTATTCTTACCATTTAATTACTAGATTTAAAGGGAAGCATCTAGCACAATCTCAGGAATACTTAACAAATATTAGTTACCTTTATTATATATCTTTAAAAGTGTTTATAGGCTGAAAAAAATAAGATTGCCCCACATGTGAAATGGAATCCAACTGGGATGAAATCCCACAGAACTAAGAGAACACATGTCTAAGTGACCTTGAAATAAAAACCCATGGACTATTTGTAATCCCTTTTCTAAATTTAACTGGTCATAGTCTCCTATTAGTTCTTTCATTGCCAGGAAGTTTGGTATTCATTTAATATACACTGGATACATTTTTCAGAGTACTGGCTTTCAAATCCTGGCATAGAAAGAGTTTCAATGACTATTCACATTTCCTACCGAGGCATAGTGGAATTTAATAAAAGATCTGTGGATTGGAGGGAGAGTAGGGCATCAGGGTATGAAAGATTTGTGACGGCTCTGATATATTTTTTCCCTCTTTTCAAAAGCAAAAATCACAAAGCACTATAAATTACTGAGAAAATTACAACTGAATGTTAGCACAATTGAAATCCAAGCATCACCACTGACTATTAAAATAATGTAGTGCTAAAGCATATTTGAGGTTCAGTGCTCTAAGAAAAACTTCTCTGGGAACCAAAGGTAACTTCTGTACTGTCTGATTAAGGATACCTGTCTGCAAAACTAAATGATGCATCAACATTGCAAGCACAAATCAATTTAATTGATTTGTGTGCATCATTAGCCTATCTGTTATATTTATGTTTTCAATTGTCAAAAGCTGACTTTGCCGATTAAGGACTGTGTTTACAGATATAGTTAGAGGATGGAGAATTCAATCATTAGTCTATATCAGAAAGAGTTGGCCAAGAACATTACTCTTCAAAATGGAAAAATACCAGCTTAAGGAGTAGGTGTGTTGACACATTAGCTCAACAAATGTGGGAGACTAATGTGGAAGGGGTACTACACATAAAGGTCTAGTTTGGTAAATGTTCCAAAGTAAATGTTCCAAAAGTTGATTGAAGAACAGTGTGGCCCTATTATGTTAACATAGATTGGTATTTATCTTAATCAAAGAGAAGAAAAAAAGAAAAAATATATATCAACTTACTATGGATTAGAATAATTTTGAATAAAAAGAACACAAATAATCTTGTATTGGTTGGCAACTGCTGATTACAAAAAAAAATTCCCTAGTATTGTTAAATTTTGTTTTACTGGGGAAAATAAATCAGTGAAGGCAACAAATAAAATTAAAAACTCCATTTAGAGCATATGCTCTTTAGGAATACAAATGTCAACGACAAATTCCCTCTTCTATCATTTCTCACTAAAACATTCTGGGAGAAGAGCAGTTCACTCTTCCAATGAGAAAAATTAGGTTAAAACTACATAAAAATTGAATTCTGCTAGCCTGGTCATGAAGTAGTATTCCTACAGGGTGAAACCACTCTTTTTAAAAAATTAGTTAGAAAAAAAGCAAGTAAACTTCAGGCAAGCAGCAGATCCAAGGTCCAGAAATCAGAACCAACAAAGTAAAGCCATCACCAGCCACACCCATGGTGGGGCAGAAGACCACACTAGAGGGTTTCGTGCACTGGAACATTAGGGATAATGGACAGTGGACAGTGGACACTATCACTCACTTCCTGGTGTCCTTCACCCCTACATTCTCTTTTTAAAGCTTATGACCAGTGCTTAATCTGATGGGGTTGGGAAGAAGAACAAGCTGTTTTCCCTGCTCTTAAATCCGCCAACTTACACTGAAGCTTTCTGCAACATACAAGAGCACATTTTTATATTTTGCTTCTTTTTTTATTATAAAAACAAATACAAATTATTAAAAACCTGGGGGTGGGGTGGCTAAGGGCTGGGAGGAGGGGGATGGGGGAATGGGAGACAACTGTAATACTATCAACAGTAACAATATATATATATATTTAAATCAAGAGTTCACTGAATTAAGTCATTTGTCAGTCATAACCATACCTTTTAGAAAGGGACTTCTGATCAATAGTGACCTGTAAAATAATGTATTATATCTTAAGGAGCATTGTGGGAATACAATATAGAAGTTTCTTTGTGATTAGTTGTAGTTTTTTGTGTACTGAATTAGTTTAAAATTATAAATATAATCTCCCTGTCTGGTTTTGTTCAGCAATTCAGAGGGGTCTCATTTCTATTCCTGGTCATGGGCATTTATCTTGGTTACAGGCTCTATCCCTGGCTCAGGCTGAGGCATGTCCGAGAGGCAACTAATCAATGTGTCTCTCTCCCATCTATGTTTCTCTCTCTTCCCTCCTCCTCCCTTTCTTCTACACTCTCTAAACCTCCTCAGATGAGGTTTATTAATTTCAGAGAGAGAAGGGAGAGAGAGAAACATCAATGATGAGAGAGAATCATTGATTAGCTGCCTATTGGGAATCAAGCCTGAAACCTGGGCATGTGCCTTGACCAGGAATTAAATCATGACTTCCTGGTTCATGGGTCTATACTCAACTACTGAGCCACCAGCTGGACTAGATTAGGTTTTTTATAAACATAAAGTTCTTTCTTTTTCTGTAATTCTTGAGTACCAGTAAACATATTTTAATTATTTTTGGTGCCACCAGATTGATAGTCTTCTTTCTTTAGGTGCAATTCACTGACATACACTGATAAGAAATAGAATCCACAAGAATTTCTTGAGAATACATTCATATGCAGCATGTGTTAGATTTTTCATTTTCATTAGCCATTTTCCAATTCAATTAATTATGTTATCACTCAATGTAAACTTTAAAAAAGAAAGTTCTAAGTAAACCCACACACACACACGCACACACACACACACAAACACTTGAAGTTCTGCTCCCTAACTTCAGAGATATCCTTGTCATCATTAAATAGAAAAAATATATTGGTGCTTTTATATATCTCACATTCTCTCTCTCTCTCCCTTGCTCTCTCTCCTCCCACCCTTCACTCTACATCTCTCTATGTCTT
>NW_006282605.1:935007-935813 GCF_000327345.1 Myotis davidii | reverse complement strand
CCCATCTCCCTCTGGTCGCCGGATCGGTCCCTAGCCCAGGCCTGATGCCTCCGCCAGAGGTGTCAGACCTGGGCAGGGGACCCCCAGACCCATCCAATTGCTGGCCCCCCCCCCGCCCCAGGCCTGACGCCTCTGGCCCAGACTTCAGGCCTGGGCAGGGGACCCCCATATCCCCCCAATCACCAGCTCTGCCCCACGCCCAGGCCTGTTGCCTCTGGCCCAGGTGTCAGACCTGGGCAAGGGACCACCAGACCCCTCCAATTGCTTGCTCTGTCCCTTGCCCAGGCCTGATGCCTCTGCCAGAGGTGTCAGGCTTGGACAGGGGACCCCCTTCTCCCCCCGATCACTGGCTCTGACCACTGCCCAGACCTGAGGCCTCTGGTCCAGGAATCATGCCTGGGCAGGGGACCCCCATCTCCCTCTGATCACTTGCTCCACCCCCCGCCCAAGCCTGACGCCTCTGACCCAGGCTTCAGGCCTGGGCAAGGGGACCATCATATCCCCCCAATCGCTGGCTCTGCCCCCCACCCAGGCCTGATGCCTCGGCCAGAGGAGTTGACGCTCATCACCCTCTGATCACCAATCCCCGGATCGGCCCCTTGACCAGGCCTGAGGCCTCTGGCAGAGGTGTCAGGCCTGGGCAGGGGACCCCCAGCTCCCCGCGGTTGCAGGCTCCGCCCCTGCCCAGGCCTAACGCCTCTGGCTGAGGCGCCCGGCCCAGGCAGCGGGGACCCGCAGCTGCAGCAGCTCCGCGATCATGGGCTCCGCTTTAGGCCCAGGCAAGGGACCCCTAGCTCCCGGGACTG
>NW_006282605.1:930845-934514 GCF_000327345.1 Myotis davidii | reverse complement strand
GCCATTTTCAGGCTGACCAAGCACCCCCGGCGATGGAAGCTCCAAGCCTCTTCCTTTTTTTTCTTTTTCTTTTTTTATTCTGGGATTTATTTACCTTCCATAATTGAAACTTTGTTGCTTTGAGTGGAGCTCAGAGCCAGCATGGCAGGGAAGCTTGGCTTTCTGCTCGCTCCAGCTCCATGGCCACAGCCCACTGAAAGCAGGTATCTGGGGTTTATTCAATTACCTTATATAATTGAAACTTTGTTGCTTTGAGTGGAGGTCAGAGCCAGCCAGGAAGCTTGGCCTTCTCCATCATTGGGGCAACCAAGCCTCCTGCTTGCTCCAGCTCCATGGCTACCAGCAGCCATCTTGGTTGGGTTTATTTGCATATAGTTGCTCTGATTGGCTGGTCGGCGTGGCTTAAGACCTAACGACAGTTGCTCTGATTGGCTGGTTGGCGTGGCTTAAGACCTAACGAAGGTACGGTCAATTTGCATGTTTGCCTTTTATTAGTGTGGATATCTTCAGGAATAAGTTTGGCAATTAGCAAATCTAATAATACTTCCAATGGGCCAAAGAAACGGAAGTGGCAGTCTGCCCCCAAGAAAAAAATATATGCATTTAACATAGACTTTTCAGAAATCAAATAACATTTTTATCCTATAATTAGGGATTCCAAATGAGTTTGGGTAGAAGCAGTGCAGTTTTAGTACAAATAGCAAGGGAGAGAAGTTATGAGAGATTTCCAGGTAAGATAGTTGGGCACAAGTAGACCTTTTATCTATCCATAGTGAATAGTTACCAAATTAATAATACAATTTATCATAATAATATAATACAACATAATATAGCTTATAAATAGTCACACAGTAGACTCTGGAAAAAAGACATTCATTCATTTACTCATTCATTTAATCTTTTATTTTTATTTATTTATTTATTTATTTTTAGCATCTGTTATCAACCTGGCCTGGTCTAGGTGTTAAGGATGTATCAATAAAATAGATTTGGCTTTTGCTCTCATGGAGTTTATAATATAGCAACAAATGGAGACATAAGTAATTATTTGTGTAATCTATATTATAAAAAGCCCATGGCCGTAACACCATATGCCCAATAACCAGTCACCAGGAGGTGCATGGAGCACCTCTCGGTCCCTCCCTCCTCCCCTAGCCTGCAAGCCACTTTCAGTGGTGGAGCGGGGGCTTACGGCTCACATAGAAGGGCCCACAGGCTCAGATCGCAGCAAGGCTGGTGGCTGGAGGGCAGACAGGGCGTATAAAGCACGAGCTTTTCTATCTCAATGAAAATATCTCTAATGCAGACTCCCAGATTTCTGCCTTAATCTACAAATTATGTTGAATTTTAACATTTTTTTATGACAAAGGGTCTTAATTTTGGACAGTGACTATTATATGCTATCCTATCTCTATTAGAAAAAAAGCCCATGGCCATAACGCCATAACGCCCAATGACTGGTCACCAGGAGGTGCATGGAGCACCTCTTGGTCCCTCCCTCCTCCCCTAGCCCACAAGCCACTTGCAGTGGTGGAGCGGGGGCTTACGGCTCACATGGCAGGGCCCACAGGCTCAGATTGCAGCAAGGCTGGTGGCTGGAGGGCAGGCAGGGCGTGCGCAGGTGGGCGGGACTGCGCGATTTTGCAAGCTGGGTTTCTAGTAAATATTATAAAACAGATTGAAATATGTTATGAGGTCCAACCTAGTGTTTGGTAAGGGTGAAAGGGATGACATCTTATTTGAGATATCAAAGATGGATGCACATTAACTTGGTAGGGAATGGGATAGGGCTCCCAGGCTTGGAGAGAGTCAGTTTATTTGAGAGCCCAATGGCCAGATCACTAATAGTTCCTTTCTAAAGCCAAAAAACTAAATGTGAATGAAACATAAAGAGGGAATCATGTAAAGAATAAAGTTAAAAATTGGAGACCATCCACACTGTGGGAAGCCCTGAAAGCCACTTAAAAAGTCTAGACTTTATTCTAAAAGAAATGGAAAGCTATTAAAGGGTCTTAAGCAAGAATTAACTCATTGAATACTTTTATTTTAAAAAAATTAACACTCTAGCTGAGAGTAAAGAATAGTTTAGAGAAGGAATTGATTGGATGCAGGATACTGATTTGAAGGTCACTCTAGTACTCTAGATGAGGCCATGATGCTGGGAATCAAACCAGGGTGGCAGGAGAGCTGGGGAAAAGTGGATAAACCTGAAAACAATGTGAAGAAAACTCTTTAGGATTTATTGAGGTAGTGAAGAAAAAAAAAGCCATAAAGAAGGACAGCAAGAGTCCCAATAATCTCTCTTAAGTAACTGGGTACATGGTGATACCATTTCGGGCGGGGGGGGTTGTCTCCAGCCACCTCTGTATCACTCAGCCATAATCCCTGCTGGCTTTTATAGCCCAGAGAAGGGGAATAATATGGGAGGAAAACATAAAACAGAAATGGGGGTGAACTCCAGAGGAACTGTGATACTTAAGCATCAGGCAGGAAAGAAAGAAGTGACAGAACAGATAGAAACGGCACAGTGACATCTGTGGAAGAAAAACCTAGAAATTTTTTTATTAAGGAAAACAAGGGAAAAGTTTCCAGTGTAAGGAGCAACAGTGTCAAACACTGCTAAAAAAATCATGTTATATAAAAACTGGAATTTTATTAACATGGAACTCACTGGCAACTGTGGTAAGGTGAGTTTTGACAGTATAGTACTAAGAAAATCTAAAAAGCGGGTAATGAGGCAAGGAACCAAGATGGTGGCGTAGGCAAACACCTGTACTCGCCACATCCCACAACCACTTCAAAATTACAACTAAAATACAGAACATCCATCATCCAGAACTGCCTGAGAGCTGGCTGAATGGAAGTCCTACAACTAGAGAAGTAAAGAGGAAAGCACGTTGAGACTGGTAGGAGGGGCAGAGGCATGGAACATGCTGGTCTGACACCCATGTGTGCCGTTTTTTTCAATTGTGAGGGATATCTTAGCTGCAGAAGCCTACCGTGAGAAGCAAGGGGTCCCAGCTCCACACCGGCCTACCGTGAGAAGCCAGGGGTCCCAGCTCCACACCACATCTTCAGCCTAGGGTTCCAGAGCTGATGAGAGAAGTCCCTATAACTCTGGGCTGTAAAAGCCAGCAGGGATTATGGCTGAGTGACACAGAAGTGGCTGGAGACCCAGGTGTTCCTTCTAAAGGGCTTAGTCCTGCTTGCTCTGAGCTCCAGCAATGGGTGGCTTTGGGGGACCCAGACACATATGGGGAAGAACTGGGTTTCTGGCACTGGGGCAGGAACTCAGCAGCAACTTTCTCCTAAATTGGAGTGCTCTTAGGGGTCATGGTTGGGCTGGACCTCCCCTGTCATAGGACTGACTGGTAGCCATAGCTGAGTCTCTGTCAGCCTGGAATACACTGTTTGCTCCACCTGGGGATTCCCTGAGACCCTATTCAAGCTGTTTGTAGCACCTTGTCCTGTCCTGGCTCATGCCTCAGATTTTGCTAAAATCTCTCAAACAAGCAGCAGCTGGTGACTGTGTCCCCAAACTATCAATAAAATGTCCAAGATCCAGCACTAGCACAGCCTGCCTTGCTTCACAGCTGGGCATCACCAAATAGCAACCATCTGCAGATCCTTACGTAGCTCCTGCAGGGTGGCCCCCGGCACTGGCTGCCC
>NW_006282605.1:928032-928752 GCF_000327345.1 Myotis davidii | reverse complement strand
GGTTGGTCTGGCACCCACGTGTGCTTTTTTTTTTAATTGGGAGGAGGGAGATCTTCTCTACAGAGGCTGCCCAGGAGGAGCAAGGCGTCGCAGCCCCACACCAGACCCCAAGCCCAGGGTTCCAGAGCTGGGAAGAGAAGTCCCCATAACTGTGGGCCATAAAAACTGGCGGGGATTGTGGCTGAGTGAAAAGGAGGCTGCTGGAATCCTAAGTATATCTCTTAAATGGCCAGTGAACAAACTTACATGGTCTCACTTCTTCCAAGCTCCAGCACTGGAAGACCCAGACATATACGGGAGGAACTGGATTGTCTGGCATCGGGACAGAAACTCAGGGGTGGCTTTCTCCCAGACAGGGGTGATCACAGGGGTCATTGTTCCTATGTTGGGATCTCCCCTACAAGCCATATCTGAGTTTCCATCAGCATGGCCCACACTGCTTGCTCCATGCTCCTGATTCCATGAGAATCCACACCATCCAATTCGCAGTCCCACCCAAGCTATTTACAGCACATTTTCCATGTGAATGGCCTGTCCTGGCTCAGGCTTCAGGCTTTGCTAATCTCTCAAACAAGCTGCAAGTTGGTGTCAGTGTACCCTAATCCTACCAATAAAAGGCCCAAGACCCAGCACTAGCACCAGGCTGCCTTCCTTTACAGCTGGACCTCACGTGGGTACCTCTAAGCCCAATGCAAATAGCAGCCATCTGCAGATCCCTCT
>NW_006282605.1:926223-927972 GCF_000327345.1 Myotis davidii | reverse complement strand
CATTGTTATTAACTTAATTAGGGTACTCCTAAGGCTTAGGAAGAGCCACACTCAAGGGACCAAAGAGCCACGACCCTAGGCAGTGGCTGACTTTGCACCTCCCTGGAGGCCCTAGAGCCAGTGCATCCAGTGGACAGCTTCAGACCATAGCAGATTACAACTCCACATTCATAAGCAACACACTCAAGAGGCAGACCCAGTGAGTACCATGGCCCCACAGAAGCAAGTCCTGCTCCATAGGGGTGTTTCCTGAACAGCAGCTCTCCCACGAGAGTCACTGCTAGTCCTCACAGTCAATTGGCCTGGAGGTCAATTCCTCCCAGTGATGCGGACAGCAATCAAGGCTCAACTACAACAATACTGTGATGTATCTAAAATGCCCAGCTCAGGTGACTGCAGAGGCCCTTCTTGTTCATGACATATTATCCTTTTCAAATATTGCTGGAATGATTTGCTAATTTTCTAAAAATTACTATTTTTTCAATCTCTTAAATGAATTAGGTTTTGGATTCTTTGATTTCCTCTATTAACTTTTGTTTTTTATTTCATTGACTTCTGTTTTGATGTTTTAATTCCTGCTATTTACTTTGGTTTAAATTTTCTTTTTCTAATTTCTTAAAGTAGAACTGAAGTTACTGATTCTTCTTCTCTAATACAGGTGCTTAGTGCTATTTAATCTCTCCTCAGTACTGATTTAGTGGCATCCCAGATATCTGTTGTATTGCATTTTTATTTTTATTTGGTACAAAATATTTTCTATTTTCATTTCTTCTTTGATCTCTGTGCTATTTAGAAATGTATTATTTATTATCAAACATTTGGGGATTTTTCCAGATATGGTTTTCTTTTTGTTTTTCATTTAATTCCATGTAGTCATAGAGCACACTCTTTTTAACTTTAATCACTTTAAAGTTGTTGAGACTTTATTCTATTGTCCATAATAGTCTATCTTGGTAAATTTCTCTTATTCCCTAAAAAAGTGTGCATTCTACTTTTGTTGAACAGAGGTTATAGCAATTTCCATTAGGTTAAGTGTGTTGGTAATGTTGTTCAACTATTCTATACTGTTATTGATTTTCTATTTATTCTATCATATATTGAGAGAAGGGTATTGAAATATCCAACTATAATAGTGAATTTATCTATTTCTTCTGGCAGTTCTATCACTTTTTGCCTTATGTATTTTGAAAATATGTTATTTGATACACAATTTAGGATTATTATGTCTTTTTGATAACTAGATCCCTTTAAAATTATGAAATGACCTCCTTTGCTCCGGTACTATATTTGCACTGAAATATATTTTGTCTGATATTAGTGTGAGTGTTCCAGCTTCCTTTTGAATAGTGTTAGCATAGCATATCTTTGGTATACTATTATTATAGCCAGTATTGAATTGGGTCTTCTCATTTTCTACAATTTGATTATCTATTTTTAATTGGGATGTCTGGATCTATTATATTTAATATGATTATCAATATGGTGAGGTTTAAGTCTATCATTTCATATTTGTTTTCTTGTCCTTTCTGTTTTTCTCCATCTTCTGTCTTCTTTTTGATTAATTTTTTAGTGATTCCATTTTATCTTGTTAGATTATCAGTTATGCCTCTTTGTTAATTTTTAATTGTATTAAGGTTTATTGTATACATCTTTAACTTATCACATTCTGCCTTCAAGTGTGTGTGTGTGTGTGTGTGTGTGTGTGTATTTCACTTTCAGTTCTACTTCTAATTTTTTTACTATCTTTTC
>NW_006282605.1:921648-925391 GCF_000327345.1 Myotis davidii | reverse complement strand
ACTCTGCACCTGTGTATGCAAATTAACTGCCATCTTTGTTGGGTTAATTTGCATACTCATACTGATTGGCTGGTGGGGGGAGTGGAATGACACCAATTACCATTTTTCTCTTTTATTAGTGTACATGATTATCAATATGGTGAGGTCTAAGTCTATCATTTCATATTTGTTTTCTTATCCTTTCTGTTTTCCTCCATCTTCTGTCTTCTTTTTGATTAAACTTCTAATTTTTTTACTATCTTTTCATTCATTTTAATTATACATGTTATAAACATACAAAACATTGCAATTATCTTGTTTAAATAGTCAATTATATTCTGAAGAAATGTAAGTTACAAGAATAAAATTTTATTTTTTTAAGCATGTAGTTATCTTTCCTGATGTTTTCATTACTTTAGATGCATATTTTTATTTGGTATCATTTTTCATCTGCTTGCCAAATGTCTTGTATTGCAGGTTTCCTCAAAATGAATTCTTTTCGCTTTTTGTATGTCTAAACTAATTTTTTTGCATTCTTTTTGAACAATATGGTCACTGAGTATTAAAGTCTAGGTTGTCAATACTCTCTCTCTCTCTCTCTCTCTCTCTCTCTCTCTCTCTCTCTTTTCAGTATCCAAAATCTTTTTTTTTTTTTTTTCATAAAATTTTTTTTAATAATAAGGTAGCGGTGGCTGGTCCCAGCCTCTTGCAAGCTTGAACTTCAAGCCCTTAGATCATACCTAGGTTTGGTGTGTGGTGAGGGATTCCTAGGGCCTTGCAATTGTATTGCAGGTTTCCTCAAAATGAATTCTTTTTGCTTTTTGTATGTCTAAATTAATTTTTTTTGCATTCTTTTTGAACAATATGATCACTGAGTATTAAATTCTAGGTTGTCAATATTTTCTCTCTCTCTCTCTCTCTCTCTCTCTCTCTCTCTCTCTCTCCTCTCTTTTTTTTTTTTTTTTAATAATAAGGTAGCGGTGGCTGGTCCCAGCCTCTTGCAAGCTTGAACTTCAAGCCCTTAGATCATACCTAGGTTTGGTGTGTGGTGAGGGATTCCTAGGGCCTTGCAAAAAAAATGCCTGGACATCTCTGGACCCTTGTGAGCACCAAGACGGCTCCACAGCCTTTGGGGGATCCAGGGTCAGCTGGTCGAAGGTGAGGGTTTTAGGATCTTGACCCCATCTTTGAGGATGTGGCTCCGACTCCACTGCTCACACAAAGTGCACACACCGTCAGTTTGGGCACCTCTTGGACACGCGTCATTGGTTATATTCCCACAACCACAGACATTTTGTCTTCCCGGCCAGGAAGCTTCATCTTCCCGATCATCGGGGAAAGGGACAGAGGTGGCCTGTTGGTGCGCTCATGAACAACCTTTTCAGCACCACTTGGCTGAGGTGGAGTTGGTTTGTCCCGCCAGAAACCTGTACAGTTTGACCAACAGCCTGAGGTAGATGTCCTGGCTCTTGGGCTCCTTGTGCAGAACCTTTCGGTCTTTGTTGTGGGAGATGGATGTTGACTCCCAGGATGGTGCCTCCTGTTCCACCAGGTCCTTCAATATTTCTGCTTAACCGGTTGTTGACATTTTCTTTCACATCTTTAACAATGTTGCTCCACTGTCTGAATTTTTCCAGTAAGAAGACTGTTAACTTCCTTATTTTTGTTTTTCTATACACAATTTGTCTTTTTTTCCTCTGATGCTTTTAACACATTTCTCTTTATATCCTTTTAAGCAATTTCATTATGAAGTGTGTTAGTGCAGTTTTCTTCACATTTTTTGTGTGCTTAAACCTCATGTAGCTTCTTGCTATGTGGATGTTTAATCTTCAAAACATTTGGATTTTTTTTTTTTGCCACTGTGTCTTCAAATTTACAGGAGTTGGCAGAAGTGGGTTTACAGTTGTGAATACAGGAATAAGTAAATAAATCTATTATAATCATAAACTGCATGTCTTTTTCCATACAACCAATTGTAAAACTACTTTTGCCTCACCCCTCTATTTGTATGCCCCTTCTCCACTATTTCAGAGATCCAATTTCATAAAAGGTTGATTGAAGTTGTTCCATAGCTCACTGGTGTTCTTTGCATTGTTAAAAAATTATTTTTTTGTCTTAAATTGTAGATAGTTCCTATTACTATTTCTTCAATACCCTAAATTTTCATTTCAGATATTTTAGTTTATAGCCATTTGATGTGGGTGTTTTTCATATCTTCAATATTTCTACTTAACTTTTCAGACATATGTATTCCAGGAATAACTGTATTTATGTCCTTGGTTCTGCTAATTCTAACACATGTGTCAGTTTTAAGTCAGTTTAATTGATTAATTATTCTTCTCAATATAGGTATTGTTTTCCTGCTTTGTTACTTGCATGTCTTCAAATCTTTGATTGGATGCCAGAACTTGTGGATTTTACTTGCTTAGTAGATGTTTTCCTATTCCTATAAATGTTCTCAAGGTTTGTTCTTATATGCAGTTAAATTACATTGAAACAAATTCTTTTGGATCTTGCTTTTACAATTTGTGGCTACATAAAAGTGCCCAGCATAGAGCTAATCATCCTCCCACTGCTGAGACAAGACCTTCCTGAGTTCTCAACCTAATGCTGCAGGCATGATAAGTGCTTTAAATCTGGTTGTAGGAAACAGGTACTTTTTCTAGCCCTGTGTGAATGTTAAACACTGTTCCTTTTAATTCTTTTGAGTGGTTCTTTCAGTCTTTGAAACTTCCTCAAATGCAAACATAAATCAATACTCTGGAATAATTAATATGAAACTTCTGCTTGAATCTAGGTTATTTCTCTGTGCAGTTCTCTCCTTTATCATGTTGTCAAGTGAACTCTAGCCTGTTTGTTCTCTCTGGAACTCAGCTTCCCCTTCCTCTGCCTGTGTTCTGCCTGTGTTCCTCTTCCCTTAACTGTGGCTTGGAAATTCTCTCATGGCAGTAAGCTAGGACATTTACTACAGGGCTCACCTTATTTGTTTCCCATCTCTCAGGGATCACTGTTTTTGGTTGCTTGATGCCCAGCACCTTGATTTGATATTTTTATTGTTGATGTTTATTACAGAAGGGTAAATCCAGTTCTTGTTACTTTATTTGACCTGATGCTGAAGTGCCAGCTGATCTTAATAATGAAGATGGGGCATAAGAAGAGTAAGAAACTCTATAGGTAATGCTTCTGTAGAAAATTCAGCTTATGGTAAATTATTAAATAAAAATTTCTATATACACATATGTATGTAATTTAAACTATGTTCCCCTACTCTAGAGATGTATCATTTTTATGAGAAATAAATTATATTCCAAATACTGTTCACTTAAAAAAAGGGGAGAGAGAGAGAAAAAGAAAAGAAAAACAAATTTGGGTACAGCAAGAGCACCTGTCATTTAATACATGGTGATAATTTCACAGAAACTTGAATCTCAGATCCAGCCTCTACAAATCCTTTTATGTTGGAACTATTCTTAGATCTTAAAGAATTTTCTGACCTCATCCTACTAAGGAAAAAAGTTTTGACTTTTCTCTATCCAGCAAATTTTTAGACCAGATGTATAGTATAACTGATAGAATATGGAGTCAGGTGAAGTGATAAACCTTCTCATAAAATCATTTAATATAGTTGGTCTAGGAAATGCAACCTTCCTAAATGAGAGTTAATTTAGGAGGTGTTCATGAATATGGGGCATACAGGGATATCTACAAGATTCATTATCTATGAAAAAATTCTCAAAAGCAGTTTTGATATAGTTTACACCTAG
>NW_006282605.1:912919-921413 GCF_000327345.1 Myotis davidii | reverse complement strand
TTCTTCTGGAATAAAAAAAAAAGTCTCTTTAATTTTTTTCTCTTATGGTATAATTTTCTATAATAGGAAATATATATATATGTATATATATGTGTGTACATATCCTATCTAATAAAAGAGAAACATGGTAATTAGCGTACAACCGCTACCCTTCCCATTGGCTAATCAGGGCTATATGCAAATTAACTGCCAGCCAAGATGGCGGTTACCCACCAACAAAGATGGCGGCTAATTTGCATACTGCAGGCAGGATGGGACAGTGCCATTCTGCCTGCCCTGCCGCCATCTGGGCCTGCTATCTGTGACCTGGATGGCGGGCGACCCCTGTGCGACCCAACCCAGGGCTGGCGGGCGTGACCCTGGAGGTCCGCCAGCTGTCATGCCCCCAACCAGCTCGGATCTCCCGCAACAGTTGCCCCTCCAGTCCGGATCTCTCGCAGCAGTCACCCCTCCAGCCCGGATCTCCCATGGGAGATCCAGCCCTGCTGGGGCAACCACTGCCTGTCAGTCACCAGTCACGCCCCCAACCAGACCTTAATGTGGTATACAGGGAGATATTAGAATAACTTTAATCACTTTATCAGTCATTATTTGCATCAGTGTTGTTTTTACATCATGAGTTTTTTGTTATATCATTTTATTATTGTTTATTTATTAATAAAATTATGTATTATTTTTATATACATTGTACTCATTTCCTTTTATCTCTCACACTTTTATTATAGAGAAAGGGAAAATAGTAACATTAAATATTTCCTCTAATTAATTCCTTTTCAATGTGTACGAATTTTGTGCACCGGGCCACTAGTTGAATATCCTTTAGTTGGCAAATAACCTAGGTTTCACTGCATTATGTATGAACACTGTGAGTCTTTTCAAGTTTAAAAGGCATTATTACAAATGCTAATAAAAAGAAAAGAAGAAAAGAATATCTTGAAAAATAGGAAACTCTTCTAGAAAAGATGGAAACATTTGAGTAAAACTAAATGGAAGCAAATAGTGGAAGAACTAACTCAGATCAGAAAGCAACTTTAAGGTGTTCAATGGCTTAAGTGACTCAATGTTATAAAAGTTTGTATTAGTTACTAAAATGAAATGATATAGCTAGTTAGAAAGATAGGCAGAATGAGGAGTTCCTATTAAAATTGTTTTAAAATTCAAATAGTTTAGAGAAAATTTTATCAAAATGAGAAAAAGAAATTCTTCAAATCTAAGCCATTTACCTGTGATTTCCTGCAATTTTGTGCTTTAAACTTTTATCTAGACAGTCAGTTTTTCACTGAAGATCAGGCTATCAGCAAAGTACAAAATGGTAATTAAAAATTTCTAGTTCAGTACCAAGCACACATTGTTCTTTTAATGAATCAGATTATCTCAACTTTGTAAGGATTAATTAGGTACTTGTAGCATTTCCTTTAAATTTCTCAGAATTCTATGCCACCAGATAACTAAGTGGCAGCCTTGTAAATTGAGAGTTAATAGAAGCTCAGAAAACCCATTACACTTAATTCCAATAGATGTTAGAAATGTTTAATTAGCTATGATATTATTAAAATATTATCATATATTTTCATTTACATTAACTAAGGTCTGTGTAATCACTACCATTGGGGGAAAAGGGGAAATTAAATATCACAATATTTTTTATTTAAAAAAAATTAAAATGAAAGGAAAATCATTTTTGAAACCTGCATTTTATATCTAAAATAAAAAAAATTAAGACTTTATCATAGTTCATATTGTAAATTTGAAAACAATTATTTTGGAATAATTTTAGATTGATTGAAAAGTTGCAGAGACAGTACAAAGAGTTCCCATATACTTTGACTTAATTTCCCCTACTGCCAATATTGTATACAAGGACATTTACCAAAACTGAAAAATTAGACTGGTATAATACTATAAAACAAACTGCAGATTTTACTAATATTTTATCTTATATATTCCAGAATTCATTCTAGGACACCACTTCACTTTTAGTCATCATGTATGCTAGTCTCTTTCAATTGGTGAGTTTTCCAGTCTTTCATTGTTGTTTACAACCTTGAAAAATTTAAAAGTATTGATCTCTTGGTTTGTTTTTATCTGCTTTTTATTCACAATTAGGAATTCTCAATTGATTTTTGGAAAGAATATTTCAAGGCAAAGTGTGTTTCTTATCACATCATATCAAGGGACCTATCATATCAACATGTCTTGTTACTGGTGGTGTCAACTTAGATCACTTGGTTAGTATGGACTCTGACTGTAAAATTCTTGTTTTTCTCTTTTCATATTCTATTATTTGGAAGCAAGTAACTAAAATCCAGCCCATATTCCAGTTGAGAATTAAGCTCCACCTCCTGGAGGAAGGAGGCTCTACATAAAATTATTTAGAATTTTTATGAAGATTTTTTCTTTCTCCCCCATTTGCTTATTTGTTCAATTAATTATGTATATTAGGATGTACTCATGGATGTTTACTTTGCTCTTTGACGTTATAAATACTGTTACTACTAAGAGTCCAATACTACTGCTATTTATTTTGTTGCTTGAATGATTCCTGCTTTGACCCTTTGGGGCACTTTCTGGTTGGCTCCCGCGTCCTTTTGAGATACCTCCATATTCTTCTCCTTTTTCTTAAACACTACCTTACTTTATGACACTAGACAATGTTCCAGGCTCATCTTGCATTTTCCCTATTCAGTCCTAGAATTAGTCCTTCCTCCGAGGACCCTTGGTTCTTATTATGGGAGAATGATTAGAAACAAAAATCTGGGCACTAGATATCCTATTGTCACTGGTTCTCTATCCTCCCAGCAGACAGAGCTAAGAAATATATGTATTATACAAACCCATGTATACACATTTTTAAAATTGTGTGTGTGTGTGTGTGTGTGTGTGTGTATGTTTGTGTGTGTACCTAAGTTCATGTTGCTATCTCTGGCTCTAATTCAACACCACAGGGTTTATTTTATCTACCCCACACTCACTTGTAACTTTCATCACTGATAGTGAGAAACCTGGTTCCCATTATCTACAATTTATTTACTTATTTGAACCACGTACAGAGCAGCCCCAGAATTCCTACTTCATATCTCTATAGAAATTAAATTTACCAAAGAAAGTATAGTGTATATGTACAGTTCATTGTTTTTAGCCTTACAGTATCCAATCAAAACAGTGTTTTTTGAAGTTAAGTTAGCTTATTTTTTCCTCCAATAGTGTAGTTTAAAAGAGTTATTTTGAGCAAAAAGCACTAATATAGATTATATGGAATTTAGAAATGTAATGTTGCAAAGGTTCATTTTGAAGATGTTTGTCATTAATTTTTATAAGAAATTATAAACCAGTATTCTAAACCATTATAATTCATTATAATTATAACTCACCCCAATATTGTCAGAACTCTATGTCCTTTGAGTGAGCAATTCGAGCACTACACCAAGTCTTTCTATGGGGGTGAAGGCAGAGTTGGGGAAGGTTACCTGATGTAACTTTTATTATATTCAGCCATTATAGCACAACTCTGCTTCCTCCTACCTTAACTGAGCTGCTTTAGGCTGGTACCTCTCGTGGTAGTTTTGATATGATCATATTTTAATGTCACATATTCCCAATGCATGCTTTATTATATCTATATTATAGAAGATGAAATTGCAATCTTGAAAGTGACTTGCCCAAGGTCATAGGGCTTGCAAGTAACAGAGCTGAGTCTAGAATTAAGCTCTATCCAAAGTCTGAAATATGAAAAATTATTATATTCAGGTTAGGACATTCCTCAATGTCTTATAGAGGAATACAGCGTGGCTGGGTTTATGGTTAAAGTAGCTAGATTATTTTGCATTAGTCAATGAACATTTTTGTAGTCTTTTTAGTCACCTTTTGCCTATTTACTTATTGTCAGTGGGCTCAACCAATGCAGTCTAAAGCTATTAAGACCTAAAGAATATAAAGTGGGGTCTTATCTAGCCAAATTCCCCATATTGACAATTTGTCTTTAACTTTGTCTTTAAATAATTTGGCATGGTCATCTCATAATGCAATTTAAATAGATAGGATCTACTTGAGTATTTTGCTATAAGCTTGAACATGTAAACTACGAATTGTAATTTTATTACAAAATATTTTAAGTCACTATCCTTTTTTTTTTTTAATATATTTTATTGAGTTTTTACAGAGAGGAAAGGAGAGAGATAGAGAGTTAGAAACATCGATGAGAGAGAAACATCGACCAGCTGCCTCCTGCACACTCCCCACTGGGGATGTGCTCACAACCAAGGTACATGCCCTTGACCGGAATCGAACCTGGGACCTGTCAGTCCGCAGGCCGACGCTCTATCCACTGAGCCAAACCGCTTTCAGCCACTATCCTTTTTATAAAGTAAGAATTTGAGAGTATCTAGTATGTGCTCATTGGGGCACTTGCATGAATAAAGAATTTTCTGAAAAGAATTCTGGTTCTACCTAGTGCAAAGTTTATCAAATTATTGGTGATAATAGAAAAGCTTATTCCCTTCGCCTAAAATCAGTCATGGATTAATAACTCTATAAAATAATTTTCTAGATAAATAAAATTTTAAGAATAACAATAGAAGCTCCAGTTATTTATTTTATTTTTCAAACGTAAAATTACGCGAAGTGACATTAACGTTTCTAGACATGTTTTCTCAATTTCTCTATTTTCCTCTTTGTGGATTGGTAACAAAAACTTGTTTACTAGCATTGATCTATGGAACATATTGGTACCGGAGCAGAGGATTTCTTTGGAAAACTTCAGCTCAGTGTTAGTGTCCACCAGAATGAAAGTCAGATTTCACTGGCATAATAGCACTTTTTTTTCTCAACATCTTAACACTTACTTCCTTTTTTAGCAATCTAGATTACTGGAAAGTATTGTATATGAAACACATCATTCTTCTTTGCTCTAGTATTGCCTTTGCAGAAATATAAATGCTAGTGGCATATTGAGCAATAATTATATGCTAAGTACAGTTCTAAGTACCTTATGTATAGTAATTTAATCCTCTCAATATTAAATAGGTACTATTATCATTCCCACTTTACAGAAACAAAAAATGAGGTACAAAGAGATTGACTTGCCATGATCACACAGCAAATGAGTGGCAAGTTCGAGATTCAAACCCACCAGCCTGGCTGCAAGGTCTGTGTCCTTAACCACAACATCATACTGCTATTCATATAAAACAAAACAAACAAATTGACTTCCAGGTACATGTTTTAAAATGTTACTCAATATCTATCATTTATAGAGCCATTTCTAACTAAAAGGGACAATTGAAAATTTATAGAATTATAAACACTATTTTTCCTTCTTTGTTTTTGCTGCTAGATACTTGGGAACTAAGGTCTAGGCTCAAAATCATGGATTTTCTCTAGTGTCTGATTTTTCTTTTCTTTTTTTTCTTTTGTTAAGTAGTGTTAACATGTTGTAGGTATTTTTATCAGCCACCTCAAATTCCTTTTGCTTGACTAAGTAAGCCAAATAATGTTCTAAGGTACTTCTGTCATGTGATTTGCAGCTTCCAATCTGCAATCATTGAGAATAATTTTTAAAAGACTGAACCGATGTATTAGTATTCTAAGGCTGCCAAAACAAATGATCATAAACTGGTTGGTCTGAAAGCAAGATATCTGCAGGGTCATGTTTCCTCTGGAGGCTCCGGAGGAGAATCCATTCTTTGCTTCTTTCAGCTTCCTGAGTTTAATGACGTTCTTTTTAAAAAATATTTTTTTTATTGATTTCAGTGTGGAAAGGAGAGAGAGAGAGAGAGAATTATCAATGATGAGAGAATCATCGATCGGCTGCCTCCTGTATGCCTCACACTGGGGATTGAGCCGCAACTTGGGCATGTGACGGGACTGGAAATCGAACCGTGACCTCCTAGCTCATAGGTTGATGCTCAATCACTGAGTCACACCAGCCAGACTGATGACGTTCTTAACTTGTGGCTATCACTGCAGTCTCTGCCTTCATGATCACATTGTCTCCTCCTCTTCTCTATGTCTGTCACCTCTGCATGTCTCTTCTAAGGACATTGTCTTTGGATTTAGGACCAAATCAGATAATCCAGGATGTTCTGATCTCAGGAGCTTTAACTTAATTACATCTGCAGACACACTTTTCCCAAATAAGGTAATATTCATAGGTTTTGGAATTAGGACATTGACATATCTTGTTGGGGACCACCATTCAAGCTACTGTAATAAGTAGTGGTAGTTGGAGGTGTCTTTCTATAAGTACACTGCATTACATGGACTTTGTGACTTAAAAATGTTGTATGTAAAAAGCCTTTTATTTTTTGCCCATTTCCTGGTTCTTAGCTTTGTTCTGAATGCTTATATTTGCCAGGTACCTGAGTTTCATTCAAGTAAAGTTGATAGATGTACAGTATCTTAAAGTTACTTTGTCTAATTTTTGTCTTAAAGTTTTATAAAGAAACCTACATTATCCTCCATATTCATCTTTCTGAGAAGCAATATAAAATAGTTCTTGAAAGCATAGACTGTAACAGGTTTACCTGGATTCAAATCCTTATTCACTACTATTAGCTACATTACCTTAAGCAATTGTCTTCATCTTTATGTGCCCTTATCATAAGGTTAACAATCTTATACACACACACACACACACACACATGCACACACACAGCTATACAAAGGTTAAAACAGTGCCTACACTGTGAGAAACAATGTGTCATTATTATTAGCTTTTACTCTGAAGAACAGCTTTAGTCTTCTTTCAGAATAACTCCATTATAAGCTCAGGTATCTAACCCTTTCTTAGATTTTGTGCCTAAAAAGATTTGCAAAATTTTCAAATAGGAGTGATTGCGAAGTACTAAAAATTTCAGACATAATCACTAGAGAGAATGTAAAGGCATAAAGGAAGCCTGTAGTTTTGAGTAAAATAAAAATGAACATTTTCCTTGGGTAGGTTTGAGACAAAGGGAAATTATGTACGTTCTAATGGAGAGGATCAGATGATTTTTCATAAATCCAGATGATTTTTCATAAAAGTTAGTCTTTTATCTTTAGGTCACTGACTCTAATCCAACTTAAAACAAAAATAATTGAAAATCATTATATCTAAAGACTATTAGGTGCCACCTCTGAAAAAAGTTGTTTGCCTCACTCTGGTTTCCAGGTGGTGACAATCGTTATTACATTGAACACTCACCACTTGGCCACCTACATAGCAAGGTGAGAGGGCAAATGGGTTGAAAACGGAATGTCTGTCTCTTTCTCAAGGGTCCTCTGAGAAACTTGGCAGGTGGTAGAAGGGAAGTTTAGCTTTCTACCTCTGCTAAATGTAATCCAGAAATTAGTGAATGTCAGTTTGGATACTGGGATACCAACACTTTTCAGCCATCACATCCACCTTTTTAATAAATTACAATTCATGTTAAGAAAAATTGTAAAACTAGCTTCATTAGGTATAATTTGCACAACATAAAATTCAGCTGTTTTAAATGTGTAAGTCAATGATTTAGGTAAATGGATAGAATTGTGAAATGCTTGCCTCATCCAGTTTTAATGGAGAAGTTAAAGATGTATATACATCCCATATAATAAAAGGCTAATATGCAAATCAACTGAACAGTGGAACGACTACATGCTATGATGCGCACTGACCACCAGGGGAGACGTTCAATGCAGGAGCTTCCCCCTGGTGGTCAGTGTGCTCAGCCAGAAGCTGGGCTCACGGTTGGTGAGTGCAAAGGTGGTAGCAGGAGCCTCTCCCACCTCCTAGGCAGCACTAAGGATGTTCCACTACCAGCTTAGGCCTGCTCCCCCGGTCCCGGTGATCCTGGATTGCGAGAGGCAGTTGGACATCCCCTGAGGACTCCTAGACTGTGAGAGGGCACAGGCTGGGCTGAGGGACCCCCTGAGTGCATGAATTTTGTGCACCCGGCCACTAGTATATCTATATCTATAACTATATCATCTATATCTGCAGGGGTGTGGTTAGGAGCCAGCGATCCTAGATTGTGAGAGGGTGCAGGCCGGGCTGAGGGACCCCCCTGCACACAATTTCATATATATATATATATTAGAGGCCTGGTGCATGAAATCCTGCAAGTGGGAGGGGTCCCTCAGCCCAGCCTGTACCTTCTCTAATCTGGGATCCCTTGGGGGATGTCCAACTGCCTCTTGCAATCCGCTTTCCTGCCTGCCTGCCTGATGCCCCTAACTGCTCCCCTGCTGACCTGATCACCCCTAAATGCCTCTGCCTCACCCAACACCCAAGACCCAGGCTTCCTTCCCTCTGGCTAGCCGCAGGCACCCAGGACCCGGGGTGGCTTCACCCAGGCTGGCTGCAGCTGCAGAAGACCATGGGCAGGCGGCTTCACCTGAGTTGCAGCCTCAGGTGCCAGGGACTGTGGGGCAGGCAGCTTGTCCCTCTCCCGGGCCACAGCCGCAGGCGCTGGCGCCTGAGTCTGCAGGGCGGGCAGCTTGTCCCTCTCCTGGGCCGCAGCCTGGCTGGGCGCCC
>NW_006282605.1:901885-912765 GCF_000327345.1 Myotis davidii | reverse complement strand
GAGGTGAGAAACAGCAGGAGAAATAGTATTTTAAAATTTGATTAGATTTAAAATATAATTTAATACATTTGTGTAGTATTTTGAATTGTCATTGTTTAAATTTTTATTTATAAATGATCTAATATTGTAAATATCTTAATGAATTATATCAACGGTCTTCTTGCCATAATAATGCTTTAACATAATGCCTTATGCAAGGTAGGCACTCAAATACTTAGTTTGGAAAAGAAATAAAATTATTCATCCTTATATTTCTTCCATGTCTAAGTATTTCATATTCATGTCAAAAAAGTTTAAATACTAACATGGAGAAATCTGAGTGTGTTATGGATATAGGGGCAGAAAATCCACACCTTCTCTTTTAAAGTGCATTATTTATTAATAACTAATTACATAGTGTTTATGATTGGCACTTTCCTAAGGTCTTATTAAATGATTAAATATTCTTATTTAATCCTCACCACTCCTTGCAGCTGAGAAAATGAAGGTATGTGGAGGTGAAGTAACTTCTCAGGGTTACGCATGGAGGACCTCTGATTAGAATTTAGGCAGTCTGGATCTGGAATAATTGTTCTTATCTAACCAAAACTACTTTCTTTTTGACAATCATTTTTTTAATTGTTAAATCAATATCTAGCCTTAAGAAAGACCTAATTTCTTTATTGTTTTCACCACCCACACTAACTGAATTCCATGACTAGGCATTTGGGTGACATGCCATCAGCACAAGTTTCTGGGCCCTACTGACCTTCAACTCATTCTGTAAATCTCCAACTCTAGCTTCATTCAAATATTTATTTTTTGAGCTCAAATACTCAGCCTATTGAGCAATATCAAATACAAACTAATTGTTGTGCCATGTGGCACTGTTTCAGGTGTTTGCTATCCAACCTCAACTATGCCCTCATCATTGTTCAGGGGTCTTCTTGTCCTTAATTTCTTTTCTTTCTCATATCTCACAGTGGATACACACCTTTGTTTATTAGTTCAAATTCTATTAAAACCTTCTATCCTTTTCTGTTTCAATAGATGAGAAAGAAATGATTAGCAGTTCCAAATCTTCAGAGATTAGATAGCACAAGAACTAAAAACTGCCCATGAGTTTAATAACTAGGTGGTTTGTGGTATTTTGGAAAGAAGAATTTCAATATACAGTTGGTCCTTGAAAAACATGGGTTTGAATTGTGCAAGTCCACTTATATGTGGATTTTTAAAATAAATGTTTTTTATTTATGATTTTCTTAATATTTACTTTCTCTAGCTTACTTTATTGTATGAATACAGTACATAATATATATAAGATGCAAAATATGTGTTGATTGTTTATGTTATCAGTAAAGCTTTTGGTCAAGAATGGACTATTTTAATAGTTAAGTTTTGGAGAAGCCAAAGCTATATGGAACTATTCAGCTAGGTGGAGGGTCAGTGCCCCTAACCCAGCCATGGGAAAACTATGGCCCGCGGACCGGATCCGGCCCGTTTGAAATGAATAAAACTAAAAAAAAAAAAAAGACTGTACCCTTTTATGTAATGATGTTTACTTTGAATTTATATTAGTTCACACAAACACTCCATCCATGCTTTTGTTCCAGCCTCTGGTCCAGTTTAAGAACCCACTGTGGCCCTCGAGTCAAAAAGTTTGCCCACCCCTGCCCTAACCCCTTTGTTTTCAAGAGTCAACTATAGTAGGAACATAAGCCAGGCCACAGTGCATTGAACAATGAATGGGATAATTTTTCAAGAACTTGAAAGTGAAGAAAGAGGAGTGTTACATTCAAGGAAGAGAGAACTGAAGGCAAGGCTACCATTCACCTATACAAGCATACCCTGGAGATGTTCTGGTTTCAGTTCCAGACCAACAAAACAAAGCAAATATTGCAATAAAGTGAGTCACATGAGTTTTTTGGTTTCTCAGTACAAAAAAAAGTCATGTTTACAATATACTATAGCTTATTAATTATGCAATTGTGTTATGTCTAAAAAATGTACATACCTTAATTTAAAAATACTTTATTGCTAACTAAAAGCTAACATTTGATCCTTCAGTTAATAATTATCTTTATGCTGGTGGAGGGTCTACCTTGATATTGATTGCTACTCACTGACTAGGGTGGTGGTTGTTGAAGATTAGGGTGGCTGTGGCAATTTTTTAAAATAAGACAGTGAAGTTTTCCGCATTGACTCTTTATTTCACAGGTGATTTCTCTTGTGTATACATGAAATGCTATTTGATAGCATTTTATTCACAGTAGAACTTCTTTCAAAATTGGAGTTAATTCTCTCAAACTCTGCTGCCTCTTTATCAACTAAGTTTATGTAATATTCTAAATAGTTTGTTGTCATTTCAACAATCTTTACAAAACCTTCATCAGGAATAGATTCCATCTTAAGAAACCACTTTCTTTGCTCAGCCATAAGAACCAATTCCTCAGTCATTAAAATTTTATTATGAGATAAGCAGAGACTGTAGAACCAAGATAGTGTCATAGGTAGACACTGGTACTCAATCCTGCCCCATCCAATTTGCAGCCCCACCCAAGCTGTTCACAGTGGCTTTTCCATATGAATGGCCTGTTCTGGCTCAGACTTCAGAAATTCCTAAAATCTCTCAAACAAGAAGCAGCTGGCATCAGCATGCCCCATACCTATCAATAAGAGGCCCAAGACCTGGCACTAGCACCAACTGGTCCTCACAACCAATTTACCTGGAAGTCAACTCCTCCCAGTGATGCCAACAACTATCAAGGTTCAACTACAACAAGACTGTGCACACAGCCCCCACAGGGGTGAACCTAGAGTGCCCAGCTCAGGTGACAGGAGAAGCTGAGCTACTGGGCCCTACAGGACATCTTCTACACAGGAGACATAGCAGCACTACTTAATACATAGAAATAAACACAGGCACGCAGCCAAAATGCAGAGACAAAGAAACATGTTACAAATGCAAGAACAGAAGAAATCACCAAATGAAATGGAAGCAAGCAAACTACTGGATACAGAGTTCAAAACAATGGTTATAAGGTTGCTCAAGATTCTTAATGGGGGACTCAATGAGAGCTTCAAGGATCTTAGTGAAAATTTCAGACATTAAAAAGGACCAGTCAGAAATTAAGCATATACTAACTAAAAAAAGGATAATTTACAGGGATTCAACAGTAGAGTAGAGGATTATGAGAATCAAATCGATGATTTGGAATATGAGGGGGCAAAAATCACCCAATTAGAAGAGCAAAAAGAAAACATAATCCAAAAATATGAAGATAGTGTAGGGAGCCCCTGGGACAATTTCAAGCATACCAACATTTGCAGTATGCCAGTGCCAGAAGGAGGAGAGAGAGAGCAAGATATTGAAAACTGATTTGAAGAAATAATGACAGAAAAATTCCCCTACCTGGTGAAATACTAAAATACAGGAAGCAAAGAGAATCCCAAATAACCCAAAGAGGCCCACATCAAGATATATCATAATTAAAATACCAAGGGTTAAAGACAAGGGAGAATCTTAAAAGCAGCAAGAGAAAAGCAGTTATCTACTTATGAGGGAGCACCCATATGACTGTCAGCTGATTTCTCAACAGAAACTTTGCAGGGCAGAAAGGAGTGGCAAGAAACATTCAAAGTAATAAATAGCAAGAACCTACAACCAAGATTACTCTGCCTAGCAAAGCTATTATTTAGAATTGAAGGTCAGATAAAGAGCTTCACAGATAAGAAAAAGCTAAAGGAGTTCATCACCACCAAACCAGTATTACACAAAATGCTGAAGGGTATTCTTTAAGAAGAGGAAGAAGAAGAACAAGGAGGAGGATGGGGAGGGGAGAGGGAGGGAGAGAAAGAAGAAGGAAAAGAAGGGAAGATGAAGAAAAAAGATTAAAAAAAAATGAACGGCAGAATGGAAATAAATACATACCTATCACCCACAATTGAATCTAAAAATCAAAATAAATGAACAAGGAATCTAATGAACAAAATAAACTGTTGAATAACAGAAGCAGAGGCATTGGAACATGGAAGAGACTGAAGAATATCAGAGGGAAGTGGGGAGGGGAACAGGAAGAGATTAACCAAAGATCTTATATGGATTTATGCATTATCTATAAACACAGACAATAGGGTGGTGAAGGCCTAGGTGGGGCAGGAACTGGATGCAAGGGGCAATGGGGACAGAAACAGGGACATCTATAATATCCTCAAATAAATATTTTTAAAAAATAATCAGAAAACTTGAAAAAAATTTATCATGAGATTGTAGCAATGCAATTACATCTTCAGGCTCAACTTCTAATTCTAGTTCTCTTGCTATTTCCACCACATTTGCAGTTACTTCCTCCATGGAGGTCCTTCAACTCCTCAACGTCATCCAGGAAGGTTGAATCAACTTCTAACCTCCTGTTAATGCTGATATTTTGATCCCTTCTCATGAATCAGAAATATTCCTAATGGCATTTGGAATGATGAATTCTTCCCAAAAGGTTTTCGATTTACCTTGCCCATGTCCATCAGAAAACTCACTATCTCTGGCAGCTACAGCCTAACAAAATGCATCTTTAAAGAGTAACACTTGAGTGACCAGCAACATTGAAAATGAGCAGTAATATCTTGAAAAGAATCTTTTTATCTAAGTAGTAGGTCTCAAGAGTGGGCCTAAAATATTCAGTGAACCATATTATAAACAGATGTGCTATCATCAGGCTTTGTTCTTTTATTTTTAGAGCACAGAGTAGATTCAGTGTAGTTCTTAAGGGCCCAACATTTCAGAATGATAAATGAGTATTGGATTCAATTTAAGGTTAATAGCTGCATTAGCATGTGCAAGAGATTCAACCTGTCCTTTGAAGCTAGGCATTGACTTCTAGCTAGCTATGAAAATCCTTGAAGACATCTTCTTCCAATGTAAGCCTGTTTCACCTACATTGAAAATTGTTTTTAGTGTAGCCACCTTCATTAATTAGCTAAGTCTTCCAGATAGCTTGTTGCTTCACTTTGCACATTTATGTCATGGAATCAGCATCTTTCCTTAAACCTCATTAACCAACCTCTGTTAGCTTCAAACTTTTCTTCTGCAGTTTCACCTCTCTCAGCTTCATGTAATTGAAGAGTTAGGGCCTTGTTCTGCATCAGGCTTTGGATTAAGGAAATGTGGTTGGTTTCATCCTCTACATAGGTCACTAAAATATTTTCCATATCATCAATAAGGCTCTGTTGCTTTCTTATCATTCATGTGTTCAGTGGTGTAACACTTAATTCCCTTCAAGAACTTTTCCTTTGCATTCACTAGTTGGCTAACTGGCATAAGAGGTCCAGCTTTTGACCCATCTCACTTTCTACATGTTTTCCTCACTAAGCTTAATAATTTCTAGCTTTTGATATAGTGTGAGAAGTGATTTTCTTTTCATTTGAATACTTACAGGCCATTGTAGGTAATTACTTGGCCTAATTTTAATATTGTTGTATATTAGAGACTAAGGAGGCCCAATCACAGGGAGAGAGTTGGGGAATGCCCTGTCAGTGGAGCACTCAGAACACACATTTATTAAGTTAGCTGTCTTATCTGAGTGCAGTAGGTGACACCCCCAATTGTAATAGTGACATTGGAGATCACTGATCATAAATCACCATAATATAATAATGAAAAAGTTTGAAATATTGTGACATTACCAAAATGTGACACATAGATATGAAGTGACTAAATGCTGTTGGAAAAAATGCTGATAGACTTGCTTAATCCAGTGTTGCCACAAACCTTTGATTTGTAAAAAAAAAAAAAAATGCAGTATCTGCAAAGCCCAATGTGAAGCACAATGAGGTAGTGCCTATACAGTCATGTGCTGCATAAAGATATTTTGGTCAGTAATGGACCACATATATGATGGTGTTCCCTTAAGAATATAAGGAGCTGAAAAATTCCTGTTGCCAAGTGATATGTATCTACCTTAAACTCAGAGGACAGTACATTACCCATGTGTTTGTGGTGGTACTGGTGTAAACAGACCTACTTTGCTGCCAGTCATAGAAAAGTATAGCACATTCAATTACTGAAGTAGGTTATACCATCTAGGTTTGTATAAATACACTGTATGATGCTCACCTAATGACTTGTGTCTGGCCATATCTCCAATATGAAGCATCACATGACTGTATAGTGCCCTTCTTTAGATTAAAAAGAAGTGTGTTCTCATGGTGGACACACTAATTAGGATTTAAAGTTTGATGAGAGGGATCTTTGTAGAAAGGGAAAAGTTCTTCTAGAGACAAATGGCCTCATTTTTCCTCTTTGTTGGGCATACCTTATGTAGTGTATAGCCTATAAAATTGCAGTTGTGTTGCGTGAGGAAGGGGTTTGTGAAACTAGTTCTTATAGTGATTTTTTTAAAATTCCTCAGCAGTCTGGATGTAGTAATGGAGAAGGCAAATTAATTGATTCTAGGTTGAAGTTTTGCCATGTAAGCACGGTAAAATCAATCACAAAGGGACAAGATAGCTAATAACACTAGCAAGTTTCATGGATAGTGGGTCTAAGATAGATAGCCAAGGATGATGTGGCAGACATGATTATCAATCCTTTTTTTCCCCATGTGAATTGCATCACCATTTTATCAAGAGATTGGGCTGCAATGCAGTAAGAGAAGATGAACCCAATTGAAGCAGTGACTCACAATGGAAAACAATCCCGGTGTTCACCTTCCTCTGTGTTCAGCGTAGGGTGGGCACATGACCTTGTTTTAGCCAAAGGGATAAAAAGAAAAGTTTTCTCTTAGGCAAAGATGCACAGGATAAACACTATTTTTTCTTTATTTTTATTATTTTAAAATTGATTTAGAGAGAGGGAGAGAAATATCTGTAGGTTGCCTCCCATACATGCCCTGACTGGGGATCAAATCTGCAACCTGGGTTTGCAGGAAACACGTTTTGGTATGCAGTGGTCGGCAAACTGTGGCTCTCAAGCCACATGCGGCTTTTTGGCCCCTTGAGTGTGGCTCTTCCTAAGCCTTAGGAGTACCCTAATTAAGTTAATAACAATGTACCTACCTATATAGTTCAAGTTTAAAAAATTTGGCTCTCAAAAGAAATTTCAATCATTGTACTGTTGATATTTGGCTCTGTTGACTGATATTTGGCCACTGGTATATGGGATGATGCTCCAACCAATTGAGCCACACCCACTGGTGAGGGCAACACTCACTCTTCTTTCCTTTAGATGTGCTCTTGTGAGGAAGTGATGCTTAGAGCTGTGGCAGCCATTTTATGACCACGATGGGGCAAACTGAAGCTTAAATATTCCATGAAGAAAGGGAAGAAAAAACCTTGGTCCTCAATGACATTATGAAAGACAGAAGGGTTATTATCACTCTCTTCTTTCTGAAATGTCTCCATTGTCTTCTCAGAAACCACTTTACTACTGGTGTTTACTTAAAAGTTACTTCATTTTTACTTCTGTCTCTCAAGTTTGGTTGCAGTTTATTGGTTTTACTTTTTTTTTCTTTTTGTTAATCCTCACCCAATGATATTTTTCCCATTGATTTTTAGAGAGAAAAAGAGAAGAGAAAAAGAGAAGCATCATTGTGAGAGCATCACACAGCGATTGTTTGCCTCTCACACATGCCCTGACTGGGGCCAGGGATTGAACCTACAATCCAGGTCTGTGCTCTTGATGGGGAATTGAACCTAAGACTCTTCAGTGCATGGGCTGCTGCTCTAACCACTTAGCAGCCAGGACTCATTTTTTTTTTCTTTTAATGATTTTTCAATAGGTGGGGATTTGTAGTTTTAGAAAAATATTTGTTACTTATACCCAAAAATCTTTTTTTGGGGGGGAGGGGGCATATCTATAAAACTCCTTCACTAAAAAAAATAAAATAAAAACCCCTTTACTGAGTTATACATACATCTATTTCAAGTGTACAATTCAATAGTTTTTAGTCTATGCAAGGAGTTGTGCAACCATAGTATAATCAATTTTAGAAAAATTTCATTACCCTTAATAGAAACCCTGTCCCCTTTGCAGTCACTCTCCATTCACTTTAGCCCTGGGAAACCAATACTCTTTCTGTCTCACAGATTTACCTATATTGTGAGCTTTTTGCCAATTAAAACTTGTATTGTTCATCACTAATCCCCAGTATCTAGGAAAATGGCTGGCACATGGAACTTCAATACTTGTTCAATAGTGAAGTAGGTGGATTAGGTCCTTGCTTTCTTAGAGTTTATATTCTAAAGAGGGAAGTTAATAAATAAAAAATAAACACCTGAATTTTGTTAACTGTTGTATAGGAGAGAATGTGCTATAATAGAGGATTTTAAGGAATTTATTTAGTGAAATCAGAGGCTTCTCAGAGATGAACTGACAATATGCTGAGACCTCAATCAATGCTGGGAAGGAACCAGCCATGAAAGACCAGGAGAGCAGATATCTAACAGATAGAAGGAAGGTGAAATTTCATAGGCTACAAGGAGCTAAGGAAGTTCCAGGAAAATCAGTGTGACTAACAGTAAAACCAGAGAAGGATGAGAAAAGCAACGGAACGTTAGTCAAGGACCAGATTATACAAACCTTGCTAGGGAATGGTGAGAAGTTTATATTTGACTCCAGGTGAACTGCCATGTAAGTTGTATGATTTATTCCTCGTGTAGAGCCTTACTATTCAAACTGTGCCCCCAGCCAACATCAACATCACCTCTGACCTTTTCAAAACTGCAGAATCTGAGGCAACACCCCAGAATTGATGTAGAGTGTCTACTTTTAACAAGATCCCCAAGTAATTCATCTGCACATTGAAACTTGAGAAACACTAGGAATGGATTAGGAGAAACAACAGAAGAGGGGAAGCCAGTTGGGTACGTCAGTCCAAGTGAGAGATGAAGGCTGCCTGTATAAGGGTGCTAGCAGAAAGGATGAGGAGACTGATTGAAGGGTATATTTTGGAGATAGCTGGTTTAGGTGTCTCAGCCAACTAAGTGGAGATGGATACAATCCTGGATTTCTGAGAAAAATTTAGGATTGGAGATGTAGATATGTTCATCTATTGGATATCCTACTTTGAGTTAAAGTGTTGTTTACTGTAAACAATCCTATATAATAAAAGCCCAGTGACCGAACAGCAGAACGATCAGAACACCGGTGGACCAGTTGCCTTGACGTGCACTGTTCACCAGGGGGCAGACGCTCAATGCAGGAGCTGCCCCCTGGTGGTCAGTGCGCTCCCACAGCCGGAGCACCACTCAGCTGACTGGGATGAGCGGCTGCTCCGGCTGTGAACTCTGGGCCAATGGGCAGGAACCTGGGCTGCGGTCATGGTCTCTTCGCCCAGGCTCCTCCTCCTTGCTCCCTGCCACCTCCTCTGGATGCTCGCAGAGCTGACCCTGGAGGCTGGGAGGCGGGTTCATGGCCGCCTCGGGACTGAGGCCTACTCTGTCACCTCTCAGTGCTATTGTCCCTGGGCCCAGCCCCTACCGGGTCCCCTGGAGAGGCGAGTGCTCCGACTCCACAGAAGATGCCGGACCAGGGAGCAGCTGCTCAGAGGGCAGGTCCACAGCCGCTTGGCAGACCGGGATGAGCAGTGCTCCCACAGCGGGGTGATCCCTGCAGGCCATGCCCCCTACCCGTGCACCGGGCCTCCAGGGTTTTGACAAACATTTACATGTTGTCATCTTTACGGAAAATCAGGCAAGCCATTCTGAAGGTTGTCCAAGCCCTCCGTTCTTTCACTCAAGAGGTTCTCTGTTACTGGATATCTTTCAAGACCTTGTAAACCTGTTCACACAAAAATATTTTGGATGTTTTAAAATTCAAGGCCCTTGGCTGATCAACACTGTTCCTTGTCCACAACCCCTATATTCTCTACACCCAGTTCTTAACAGGGACAGATATTCCCAAGCTGGTCCAGTTTCTAGGTACAAATCAGACTGCAAACTCCTTCGAATTGGTGGGTCAATTCCAACCAGCTAGAAGCAGGTCAGTTAATGGGAATGAAAGAACATAAATAAGTTCAAAGTGGAGGAAACCACACGGAGTCCCTCATTTTTTAAGTCAAAAGAGAGAACAATTTCTTGTATCATCACTTCCTTAATAAGTGGCACAGCTGAATTCGAATTTAATGCTCTTCCCTCTACCATTTCTCGAATCAAGGCTAGTTTTGTCAGAAGTTCAGAAATAGCCTAAGTAAAACCAATGAACATCAACCTTGGGGGGAAAAAAAACAAACAAAAAAACTTCAAGTTTTGCTTATAATTTCCAAAGGCATAGCAAAAAAGGCAGAGTCAAGCCACTCTTGCAATATACGCTAAATTAAGCTTTGTTCCTATGACGGAACTGGTTTTGTCTGAAAAGGGGCTTTTCAAAGCTGGTCTCCACTTGTCTTTAAGTTTGTTACAACCAAAACGCTATTTTTCTAAGGTGTGGGGGATAAGAAGAGCTCTTGCCATTGCTACCCCGAGGACGGTGTCCCTGTCCGGCTTCCAGGATCCTCCTCTTCGGGTTAAGTTCGGGAGACAGGAGTTTGTGTCTACCCTGGGCCGTTTCCCACACTGGGGACTGACTGTGTCTGAAACGCTGCCCCAACAGAAAGAAATGCTAAGTCTTTGGGGGGAAAGCTCCCTTTCCGGAAAACCACACATCCCTCCGCAGGGGAGGCCGCCGGCGGGCGTTGTTTGAAGGAAGCGGGGGTTCCCCCGCCAGGACCGGCTGGGGTAGCGGAGGGGAGGCTGTGGGGCCGCTCGGACCCGCCTCCCCTGGGGTTCCGGCCGGCGGGGCGGAGGGCGGGTCTCCGCGGCCGCAGGGGCGAGTCGGGAGGTGCTCCGAGGGGCGGGCGAGACCCCTCCTACCCGCCGGGACGCGCTTCGCCGGAACCTCGGGTCCCGCTCCTCCCGCCAGCGGGGGGGCA
>NW_006282605.1:899354-901663 GCF_000327345.1 Myotis davidii | reverse complement strand
CGGACACTCGGAGCCGATGCTGGAGGAGTGCGGCTGAGTGAGCTTTTCTCCTCCCCTCTCCCTCCCTCCGAGTCTGGTTCTGCGCCATCGAGTACGTGCTGGGGCTCCTGGCTCCGCCGCTGCGGTGCGGGGGAGGTAGCGCCGCCTCGGGCTCCTGACCTTCCCACGCACGTAGTCATCCTGTGAATTAGCGGGCGTGTAGCACCCTGCGTGTGGCATTGCGCTTACAATTTTTCTAGTTTATTTCATAGCAAGTACTTTAATTTTTACATCTAACAGGATTCTTTCTGGCAGCTTTTATTCTTTCCTTGTTACTATGCCCCACTCTCGGAGAAGACCAAGCCAGTCCCTCCCGCCCCCGTTGAGGAGTAAATTTACAGCAGCAACATTCTTTCTGTGTTTGGCATTGCTGCCCTGGAGAGGGAAAAAGCGGAGAGAGACAAACTTCTAGAAGCGGATTTAGGGCGCTTTCGCTTTAGCTTGTCTCTTATGCTGCAGCAAATTAGTTTACTACAGCTAAGTTGCGGGAATAGTCAGCTCAATTTAAAAGTATAGTTTTTAAGATTATAATAGTTGTAGTAGTCATAGTAGTACAGTTATGAGATAAGTACATTGTCATTTAATGGTTTCTGTTCTTTTAGCCAAGCCACTTGTATGAAAACAATTTTGGTAACAGAATATACAAGAAACAGAAAATATCTAGCTAGAAGCAGCATTGGGGGTAATGAAACAGTTGATAAGGAATTTGGAAAAAAAAAAATCTTAAGTTCATGACCTTGCATTGTCAATTATGGCCTGTATTCAACTCAGCAACTGTTTATTAAGGAATCCCTAAGGGACACAAAGTTGAATACAACATCTCATTCCAGACTTTGTATATCCTAGTGAATGAGCCCTTTTCAAAGTAGTCACCCTGAGTTGTTACTCTGTTAATCAGATGATTAAGCCCTTATGTAAGCCATATAGGTAACAGCCTTGTGAAATTGCTTTCAGTATTTGCAGTATTGCTTTCAAAGAAACAGTTCATAATCTTCATAGCTCAAGATTGGATTTGATTTAGAAATAGCCAAAAATTTCAGAGCAAAAGATGGTGGTCAGACTTTTTTGATGTGCGTGTTAATGGTGACACCTGCTTTGTAAAATAGCAGTTAAGACATTTCTAAGAGTTGTGGAAATGTTTTGTCAATGTGTCCTATCCTTCTCCCTTTAAAAAATAATTACAAGAAGACAAACATCCCTTCTTAACTATTTCATGTAATTCACTTCAACCCCATTAGGACTGAAGCAGTTATAATCCTGTTTCATGGTTTATCAAAGCTAATGAGAGGGGCCAAGGTCAGAATAAAGAAGCGAGGGCAATTTAGAGTTCTTGGTGAGAAGGCTGGCCCAACGGGGCCCTTGTGCCTCACTCTGACCTGGATTCTACTTCTGGCCTTGGTTCTGAGTAATTACCATTTTCCAGCACACACATTCCATTTAAGCATAGCAAATAGTCATTTGGCATCTGGCAGCAGTAACTTCTACTGTTCACACCTGAAGAATAAAACAATTCCTCCTTCATAAAGTTTGGTTTTGGGTACTTTTCCTATTTTCTGTTTATTTCTAATAATTCACCTGGGCAGTGTGCCTTTGGCCTAACACAAATATACAACCAGTCAAACATTTAGGTGCAAAGTATGCTTACTAAGGATTGAGGAAAATATGGAGTATAAACAGCAATCTATATATATATAAAACCCTAATATGCAAATAGACCGAACGGCAGAACAATTGAATAACCGAACAACTGGTCGCTATGACATGAGTTGACCACCAGGGAATGTGCATGGAACATGGAGGGTGTTGGCAGCAGGCAGCAGAGTGTGGAACATGGTGGGGGTCGGCCGTGGCGGGATGGTGGAGCATGTGTGTGGGGGTGCCAGACCAGGGCCGATCGGGGTCAGCATCCGCCTCTCGTAGCCGCTGCTGGCACTGGAGCTGCAGCTCACACCCGCTGCTGGCGCCCGGTGCCAGTCCTGATCACTCGGTGCGAGCGGTGGTGGCTGCTGGCCCCAATTATCCCTGAGGGCTTCTCCACCTCCCCCTCCTTCTGAGGGGCAATCAGGGCAGCAGCCGCCACTAGCACCCGCTGACGGCACTGGCCCTGCTTGTACCTGCTGCCAGCGCTGGCCCCACTCGCACCTGCTGCCGGCACCAGAGCCGCCACTTGCACCTGCTGACGGCATGTGGCGCCGGCTCCAATCGCATGGCACCATCAGTGGGTGTGAGTGGTGGCTGCTGGCCCTGATTGCCCCTCCCCCTACCTCTGA
>NW_006282605.1:891855-899178 GCF_000327345.1 Myotis davidii | reverse complement strand
GGGGCAATCAGGGCAGCAGCCGCCACTAGCACCCGCTGACGGCACTGGCCCTGCTTGTACCTGCTGCTGGCGCCAGCCCCAATTGCTCTGTGCAGTCAGTGTGTAGGAGTGGCGGCAAGAGCGGAGCTGCTGGCAGACAGGGGACTGGGGGCCGCGGTGGGAGGGGCCAGGTGGGGGCAGGGAGGATGGGCCGAGACCCGCACCTGTGCCCACTGCAGCCTCATGGCCCACAGTTCCTTTCAAAGTGCACGAATTCAAGCACTGGGCTCCTAGTATTTAATAACTGTGAAGGGGAGCCAATTTCTTACTGGTGGATTGTCTCATCCATCCTCAACTAACTTACCTTCATTAGAAATTCTGTTATGTATGTTTGTTGTTCTTGTTTATCTTTTCTGTAACTATAAGAATGTTGAATCAAGTGTGAGTATTAGTGAATTACTTTGTGCCATAAAATAAAAATTAGTACATTAGAGTGAGTGATAGCCTCTATGATGTCTCACTGATTACTGCCCAAAATGGGGTTTTCCTCTGGGCTCTCTGTTTTTTTTTGTTGTTGTTGTTTTTTTAACCTATTGTATACACTGCAGTTAGTTGCTGTGATCATAATTCCAACACCTTCCTGTTTAAAACAACATTTATTTATTTATTTATTTTAAAATGTATTTTCATTGATTTCAGAGAGGAAGGGAGAGGGAGAGGGAGATAGAAACATCAATGATGAGAGAGAATCATTGATTGGCTGCCTCCTGCATGCCCCCTTCTGAGGATCAAGCCCACACCCTGGGCATGTGCCCTTGACAGAAACCGAACCTGGGACCCTTTAGTGCGCAGTCCAACACTCCATCCACTGAGCTAAACCTGCCAAACATTTAGTTGTCCCCATATAACATACCAATTTGAGTCTTAAGTGCTCTCGTCATAGCAGTCACTCAGGTATCTATGCTGATGAAGGCTTTGTTTTGAAACATGCCTTTACAGTGTCAGTGGCAAGGCACAGAGAACATGTTGTACTATGCACTGTTTCTTAACACCTTTTTCCTGAGTCACTTCTGCTGTTATACTGGCCAGTGCAAGTCAAATGTGACTTCTGAGCCATGTGAGTGAGAGAATTGACATCACTGAAAACAGCCTGAAAAACAATACAGTTGCAATAACACTTGTCTGTACACTCTGTTTAAAGTTTATATAAAGTTTATATAGTGCTTTTACCCACATCATTGAATTTAATCCTCATAATAAAACCACAAGGTAGGAAGAGTGGGCGTTTTTGTTTTTCCTGTTTTACAGATGAGGAACCTGAGATTTGGTGACTGGCTTCAGTTAAAATGGCTAATAACTGCTGCAGCTGGGATTAATCTTTATTTACTAAAAACTGTTCTCAACAAGTTCACAAACTGATTTCTTGGTGGTAATTTATTGGCTACCTCCAGCATTGGACATTTTGGATCACTTCTTGGATCCTCAAAGCCATGATACTGCAGCTCTTTGCTTTTCTTCCATCATCTCTGGTGGTGTCCTCTTAACTTTTTCTTACCATTTAATATAGCAGATTCTCATTTAATATAGCAGATATAAAAGTACCTTCCCTAGGTACTTTTATATGTATTTCTACTTTATGTACTTTTCCTAGCATTCTCATTCATCTCATGGATTCTATCTGTGTACTGAGGATGCCCATGTCTATCTGTACCCTAAATCTTTCTCCTGGTCTTAGACATATTTATATTTATTTTGATGTCCTATAAGGACAACACTCAACATGTATAAAACTAAATTTATGTTTTTTTTTATAGCAACACCTGTTTGCCCTTTTATACCCTGTCCCAGAGTGTAGTATCTTCATCTTTCAACTACTCAAGTCCAAAACTTAAGAATTATCCTTAATTATTCTTTCTCCCTCCTTTTCTCTTTTTAAAAATATTTTTATTGAGTTTTTACAGAGAGGAAGGGAGAGGGATAGAGTTAGAAACATCGATGAGAGAGAAACATCGATGAGCTGTCTCCTGCACCACCCTTCCCCCCCCGCCCCCCACTGGGGATGTGCCCCAACCAAGGCACATTCCCTTGACCAGAACCGAACCCGGGACCCTTCAGTCCACAGGCCGACGCTCCATCCACTGAGCCAAACCGGTTAGGGCCCTCCTTTTCTCTTATCTCTAGTCTAGTCTAGTCTAGTCAGTTATAGCTTGTGTTTTTCAAGTATATGCCACTCTTTTTCTACTGTTTTCATCTTAAGTTATTAGCATCTCTAGCCTGAATTACAAAATCAGCCTCAAAATAGTACCCCCTTTTCAAATTTTCTCAACAATTCCTGACTTACAAGATTCTGTATTATCTGATCCCTGTCTACATTTTTAGCCTCATCTTTGTACTCTCTCTTTCATCCTGTACCACCTAATCAGAGGGAGCCTAGGGGTGGAGAGGTAGATGGGATGTCTGGGGTCCATTCTGTAAGGGACACTAAAATATCAATAGAATAAATGTGAAACATGATACGCCTTTTTATAGATGTAGTTCTTTCTTAAATATAGAAAAATTTCATTTCTTATTTTGTGTAGACTCATAAGAAGTTAGGGGCGTAGCAAAATCACTGAGTAGAAGGTGAGAAAGATTAAGAAATAAAGCATTTTCTACTCTATCAAAAGATAGACTTTTTGAGTTTAGTAGAAATGAATTAATAAGTGAACCTTTTGTTTCATTTTTAAAAAAATTTTTTTTTGTTAATTTCAGAGAGGAAGGGAGAGGGAGAGAGACCTAGAAACATCAATGATGAGAGAGAATCATTGATCGGCTGCCTCTTGCAAGCCCCACATTGGGGATCGAGCCCGCAGCCCACCCAGGCATATGCCCTGATTGGGAATCAATCATGACCTCCTGATTCATAGGTGGAGACTCAACCATTGAGCCACACTGGCTGGGCCCTTTAATTTTTATTCATAGAAAATAATTTTTCTCTGTCCCATAAGATAGATCTTTAACACATGTTTTAAAGAATATAAGACTGAAGTGTGCCAGATTGTTATACTGTCTTGGATGCCATATGTTTGGTCCGAGCTGTAGGTGCAGCTATGCTTTTGTGCATGCTGTTTCTTTTGCTTCTGTCTGATAAGTTTCTATACATGCTGCAGGACTCAGCTTAGAGATTTCTCATATGCCTTCCCTAACTTCTTCCTGCTTTCAAATGTTCTCCCCATTGCTGTGACCAACTTGAACACTCCCATCCTAAGGGTGACCATCCACTGTAATGTAGTTAGTTGTCTTTCTGCTCTTTTGTATCCTCCACTAGATGGTTTGCTTTCATAGGTGGGCCCTTCATTGTTTGCTCACTGTTGTATTCTTAGTCTGTAGAGCCTTACCTAGGTTAGAGGAAACAGTGTAATATTTGAATGAGCAAATGATTGAATGAATGTCTTCTGACCCTTTCTCTTTTCCATACAATTGAGTCTTAGGTCAACTCACCTGAAGCTAAAAATGTTGGGGATGTTAGGATGGATGGAAAGAGAAGAAGCATTAATTACCAGGAGGTGATGTGTGACAATCTGGGGAAGGGGAATATATGTTCAAATAAAGAGAAAATCAAGAAAATCATTGTTAATTAGATCCTTCCATACTCCACAGAGACTAGAGGTTTAATCACTGAAGGAATACACAGTTTGAGAGAGCCTCAGGTCAAATTGAGTGCCCAAGAATGGGAGGAGAGGTTTTTGTGAGCTCAAGTGTGTTAAGCATTATTAGAGTGAACATCTCTATTTTGTTAGAAATAAAAATAGATTTTACATTGGTATCTAATCAGAACTGGAAAGTAGTTTGGCTTTTGTGTTATCAGTAACCTCACCAAAAACTAATTCTCACAACACAGACATTTTATATCAAAGCTGAAGCATGCACTATTTCCCCCTGTCAGTGCCGGCCTAAGCTGTGGGCTCTAAAGAAAGTCAAATGTCAATGACTCTAACAGGCAGGAAAGAATACGGAGATTGCAAGATGCACCTGGCCTGCTTTTTTGTTCTAGTAGGTTCTTTTGCCCTTTGCAGCTGAGATCTTTGCTAACTCAGAAGCCATTCCTGAATGCTCTAAAGTGATGGGCAAAGGGCTAAGACCTCTTCTCATTTTCACAGTGCCTTAAAATGACTTACTGGAGCATTTTGGTTTTGTTTAGGTTCTGGCACTTGCTGCAGTAACACCTGAGAAGTGACACTTAAGTCAGTGATTTTCCATTGGTGTGCCTCAAGAAAATTTGAAACATGCAATAATATCTGACTATTTTAGTCAGGGGCACTGGCTCCTTTTCCCTTAGATAAGGTGTCCTTAAACTACGGCCCGCGGGCCACATGCAAATACAAATATTGTCATAACTGGCGTTCATCTGTTTAAGGCAGGGGTCCTCAAACTACGGCCCGCGGGCCACATGCAAATACAAATATTGTATTTGTTCCCGTTCTGTTTTTTTTTTTACTTCAAAATAAGATATATGCAGTGTGCATAGGAATTTGTTCATAGTCTTTTTTTTAAACTATAGTCCGGGCCTCCAACGGTCTGAGGGACAGTGAACTGGCCCCCTGTTTAAAAAGTTTGAGGACCCCTGCTTAGATCATCATCATCAACAACAACAACAAAATGACAATAGCCAACACAATAGCCAACCAATGTGAATACCCTGTCTTGAGCCATAAATATATAGGCCATCTAATAAAATTGTATATTTTTGGTCACGTTGCATAGTAAGGATGTGTCTGTGCCTGAACGGTCAATTCTTGGTACCAGAAATCCTCATGTACAAGTATAGGCACTTGTTGTTTTTTTAAAAAAAGTCTCTTTGAAGCAAAAGGGGTAGGTAATTACTATTATTATTTTTTGTAGAACAATCAAAATTATACCTATATTTTTGTCAGATAGACAAAAAATATATTTTTGGGGTGTGCTGCAGAATTTTAGTAATTAGTTTATGTGTGCCATGAGACGAAAAACGTTGAAAATCACTGCTTTACGTGGTAAGTTCTTAGAGAATTCAGTTCAGCTCCCATGAAGCTGGACCTAGTTCGTCAGTGAGATAATAACAGTCCTTGGGAAATGTGCTATAGTTTTAGACTGATAAGTATATAATGCTGCTGTTAACTTAAAGGATGTATTAAGCTTTAATTATACATTTATAGATATTAAAACAAAACAAAAGTGTTTTCATTGGAGAGAATTGCTGTTGCCAGGTATCTTTTACTCTAAGTTTATTTTTTTTACTAAAGAGTAGATTCTCTTGTGGTGATGTCTGCTCATCAGTAGATGCTCACCATTGCTTTGAATCCGGGGTTCTTTTGTGTTTAATATCCAAAAGCAGCCCTATTCTCTTCTGTGTTTATGGTAACAGGTATTCAGTATATTGACAAAAGGTAAAACTCTACATTGAACATGTTATTATATAATCTACATTCAATAATTATACAATTCCATTGCAGTTTATTTGACATTGTTTAAGTTATGGTGACTTAACTTGTAAAACTTGATGTTTGAATGGTAAGAATAATTTAGATTCTAAACTGTTTCTTCACATGTAAAATGGAAAAATATATAAAATTAATGCTGTGACCATGTTCCAAGTATGAGAACAAGATAAGGCTTGAATTTCAACTCTCCTAAATGCTAAATAGTTTTGAGTTCGAAAGAACCTGTTTCTTCCTCTGTAAACTATGGATCGGACCCACCTTGTAGGTGTGTCTGGAGGACAAGAATGCATGTAAAGATGCTCAGTAAGTAAGTGATAGTCATTTAATGCTGATGATAGTATAAGCAAACTAACTTTCTATCCTAAATGTTTACTAGAATATTAGTTTCAAAAGATTTTCTTATTGTTAGCTGCTTTAATGCAGTAACCTGAATTCTACCATCAGATAAATAATGTGACCAGAAATTTCCCTCAACTTGTTATTTTGCTGGTTCATGGCATCTTTACTTTAGGGGGTTCCTTCTTTTTCCCAGTAGAGCAATTGTGTGAATGAGGTGAGGAGGTGGTAATTTTAATCATAATGTAATAGAGAAGGAAAATAATATGTTTAAACTTTGATCCTTAATTTGGAGAGGCAGTGATAAGGCAATTGCCCGTGTACTCTAAGCTGAAGGCAAGATGAATCCGGGATATAATGAGCACAAAGCTCCTTTTCTGAGCGAGGTAAATGCTAGCCTGCAGAAACTCCAAATCACTCTTCTCTTGATCTTCCTTTTCTGCCTTTTTCTTTTCTTTCATCTAACTGCTAAGTGGTCATATTATTGGGCATCAAACAGCTGCAGGGATTTTTTTCCTCTTGAATTGTAGATGGTTGGAGGAATGATCACAGTGAGTTTACTAATAGCAGGAGTAACTTTGAAAATAAGAAGAAAAAATATATTATAGCAGCTTAAAAGTTTGAAAATGAAAGAATTATCCACTGGGGTCTGAACATATAATGTGTTAATAGGAAAATAAAATGAAAGCCTATGTCTTGCCTTATCTTTTTTTTTCATTTGATGAGTTTACTTATTTTTAATATGTTTGATTTTACAATAAGATGCATAACATAAAGTAATGGAATATTCATGTATGTTTTCGTAGACCCATGGAACAATAAGTTAAAATGAGACACAATATTTGGGAATATACTCTTAGTCTATAGTGTAAAATATGATAATCAGAAACCAAGTCTACAAATATACTTTTTGTGTAGGTAACTTTGAAGTTTGCAAATATTTAGCAAGTGTGAATTAAATATATTTTTTACCAATGAAATCATATGTTAATATTATCAATGTAATTCATTTTTATTTTCATAAATAATAAGCTACTAGCCACAGGTTATATTTAATTATGAATAGTTGCATAATAGACATAGGTCCTTTTTACAGAAATATGGTAAAATCTGTTATGCATTTAGGTCTGTGTACCAGAAAACTCAATATACTCTCAATTTACAGACAATCCCACAAACTGAATGACTGAAAATAGAGATTTGTATTTTCACAAAGAAAGTGGACTTATTTGGTTCCTAGCATGGACCCATCATTCTCTATCTTTTAGCTTTACTGTCCTTTGCTTATTGCCTTTATTTTTATGCTTAGAAGATGGGAGGGCACTTCTAGGAGCATGTGCCAGCTCACTATGTTCATTTTAGCTGAGTATATATTAATTTTCCTATAAAATGCATCTAATTTTTTTTATTTACAAGTAATTGACCAAAATTATGCCATGGTCATCCGCAGTCGAAAGTGAGCCTGGATAATCAAGGCGTTTAGTTGCACACATATCCACCTGAGGAATGTCCTTTTGCCTCACTTGTCACAGCTTCCCTGCTCTTTCCC
>NW_006282605.1:890953-891839 GCF_000327345.1 Myotis davidii | reverse complement strand
TCCCTTGCTTCAAAGAAGAGACTACATCTGGCTAAAGATGAAAAGTCCTTGAGAGACCATGTTGTAGTTCCTCTGTATACCGAGAGAAGTCTACAGCCATATTTCTAATATCGCCGACCCCGGGGTCATTACTAGACCTGACTGTTTTTCTGGACTCTTTTCTTAGGGAAAATATAAGGACTTTTGGCTGCTCTTGTACAAAATGAACTCTTCTGTTCTCCTGTCACCTGGCCCCACAACTTGGGAGCATCCCCATCTTCTTTCTTTAATTCCATAGATATTTTAATCTTCAAAAATATGGGTGTTTTTAGAGGAAATTACTTACCTAATTGCTAATAATTTTTATGTCCTCTGGCTTCATTAGAAACAACCTGATTTATTAAGTTATTTGGAGAATATAGTGTTTAGATGAGAAAGAACAACTAAATTAAAGATGTCAGTTAATGTGCCCAATCTTTAGAACACTTTATCTTTTGTTATCTAATGTCATACAAGCTTATGAGGGCTTTAGCATTATAACTTTCTGTGCTTTTGGTTTTTAAATCTTAAGATCTGCAACTATTGTCTTTCACAATATACCTACCACAGACTTTTAATATAAATATAAGATTTTGTCATAATAAGCATGTTTACTCTTTTGTTTCCCTCAGTAGGACTAAAGAGCAATTTGTGGAATAATGAAATTCCTGTTTGATGTTAGAATAGAAGCTCAATCATCTGGGTTCATATTCCGCCCCCCCCCCCCGTATTTATTTTATTTTTTATTTACTTATTTTTTAATTGTTTTATTGCTTAAATTAATATAGTTTTATTGATTTCAGAGAGGAAGAAAGAGTTAGAAACATCAATGATGAAAGAGAATCACTGATTGGCTGCCTCCTGCATG
>NW_006282605.1:869109-886355 GCF_000327345.1 Myotis davidii | reverse complement strand
CATGCAGAGAACCCTCCTTCCTCACACCTCCTCCATCTAATTTCAAACTCCAAAAAAACAAGACCTGGTTTTCTGTATTTTCTCCACACAGAGCCAGGCCAGTGGCCACTTATAATAAACTAGAGGCCTGATGCACGAAATTTGTGCACTATGGTGGTGGTGGGGGTGTCCCTCAGCCCGGCCTGCCCCCTCTCACAGTCTGGGAGTCCTCAGGGGATGTCTGACAGATGGCATAGGCCCACAAGCCAAAGCCGGCAGTCAGACATCCTTAGCGCTGCCACAGAGGCAGGAGAGGCTCCCGCAACCGCCGCTGCACTAGCCAGCCATGAGCCCGGCTTCTGGCTGAGCAGCACTCCCCGTGTGGGAGCACACTGGTTGGGGGAGGCTTCACACACAGCTGCTGTTCCTCAGACAGAGGATGTGCTGATCATGAGGCTGGTGTTCCTTGTATGGGGCAGGCTACACACGCAGCTGCTACTCCTTGAACTGGGGCGGACTGCTCAAGTGGTTGCTGATCCTTGAATGGGGGCTGGCTGCGTGCTGCTGTTCCTCTGATGTGGTGGGCTATTTGTGGGGCTACTGCTCCTAGGACCAGCTGTTGCTCGTTGGACAGGTGCAGGCTGTTGTGGCTCTGCTCCTCAGACCGGTGCGTGCTGCGTAGAGCTGCCACTCCTCAGATGTGGGCGGTCTGCTTGTGTGGTTGCTGTTCCTCGGACCGGGGTGGCCTGCCGCTGCTCCTCGAATAGGGTCGGCCGCTAGCAGAACTGCTGCTCCTTGGATGGGGGCGGGCTGCTCACACAGCTGCTGTTCCTTGGATTGGGCAGGCTCCTCCTGAGGCTGCTGCTGCTTGGGCGAGGGCAAGATGCTTGTGCAGCCGCTGCTCCTCGGACTAGTGCAGGGTGGAGGCTGTGCGCAGCTGCTGCTCCTCGGATCGGGCGGGCTGTGTAGACTGCCTCTCCTCAGACGTAGGAAGACTGCTCGTGCGGCTGCTGCTCCTTGGACAGGTTGGACTGCTCGCGTGGTTGCTACTCTTTGGACAGGGAAGCGGGCTGCTCACAGAGCTGCTGCTCCCTGTAAAGGGGCAGGCCACATGAGGCTGCTGCTCTTAGGCTCAAGGCAGGCTGCTCATGGGGCTGATGCTCCCTGGACAAGAGCATACCGCTCACGTGTCTGTTCCTCACATGGTTGAAAAAATAATGTGAACAGAAGTAGAAAATAAAGGAACAAACAAACAAAAAAAAAGGAGAACAAAGAAAGAAGTAAGAAAAAAAAAAACGACAAACCAAAAAAAAAAAAAAAGAAAGGAAAACGAAGCAAAAAGCAAAAAAAAAAGCTAACAAAATAATAAAAAAATAAAATTGAAAAATTGAAATGTCATTCCTTTGTCTGGCTTAAGATCCCAGTTTTCTGGAATGTCTGTGATTCCCATATTTTTTTTCTTTCCTAAGAGGTTATTGGTCTATTCCCCATGATCATTCTATACTACTAATTGAAGATCACTAGTAACTAATGTCAGATTCTGGAGGTTAAAAACTAGTTCACGTTTGTCACTTCTGTGCTTTTTCTTTCAGTTCTTTCAGCATTAAAAATCTCTGATACATGTTTGTTTGCTTATTTATTTTTTATAAATGCAAGTCTTTCATCTCCTTGACCATTTCTTCTTACACTGGGCAGTGTTTTGTTGTTTTAAGTTGTATTTGCTAATGATAGGACTATAATGAAACCAACTGGTCTCTTTTTGCTTCACTTCCATAAAGAACCTTTTACTGAAAACTATATGCTATCCCTGCATATTATGTAAAGCTCTACTCACAAATACAACACATAAGCAGGAAGTACTTAGACACAGGAGTGTTATAAAAATTTAAATTTTGTTGTAGCAGGTTCAAAGTATCTTTAAAGGTAGAGGACATTTACAAATATCTTGAACTTAGAGAATTGAAAATTGTGTTAGCCTGGATTTTTAAAAGACAAATGATTTTGAAATCATTATAGACTCACAGGAAGTTACAAAAGTAGTACAGAAAAGGCTTCAGAAGGCTTCTGTATGGTTTGCCAGTCTTGCCCTAGTGGTAATATCTTTCTTAACTACATATATTACAGTGTCAAAACCAGGAAATTGACATTAGTACAGTCTTCAGATCTCATTCAAATTTCACCAGTTATTACATGATTTTATTTGTGTGTATACTTCTTTGCAGTTTTATCACTGGTAGATATTATTAACCGTTACCACAATGAAGATACATAATTATCTCATAAAAAAATGAACTCCTTCATTCCTTTATATTTATACTCGCCCCTCTTCCTCTACCCCTAAACATTGGCAGTCTCTGATCTGTTTTACATCTGTATAATTTTTTTTTTAAATTTTAGAATGTTATATAATTTAAATCATACAACATGTAATCTTTGGAGATTGGCTTTTTTTTTTTTTTTCACTCAGCTTAAGGCCTTTGATAACTGTCCAGGTTGAATATATCAATCAATAGTTTGTTCCTTTTTGTTGCTACAAAAAGTATTTCATTGTATAGATATACCAGAGTTTATTAATCCACTCACCTGTTGAAGGACATTTGGATTGGTTCTAGTTTTTGTTTCTAAAAGATATTGCCATAAAGCTAAGGTATGAATAATTATGGCTAAGTTTTATTTCTCTGGGAAAATGCCTAGAAGCATGATTGTTAGGTTATATGGCAAGTGTATGTTTAGTTTTCTAAGAAATTGCCAAACTATTTTTCATAGTGTTTTTACCTTTTGCATCCTGACCAGACATCTATGAAGGGTCCAATTATCTGCATTCTTGCCAGAATTTGGTTTTGTCAGTTTTTAAATGTTAGTTGTTGTGATAAGTATGTAGTGATATATCATTATGATTTTAATTTTCTCTTTTCTAATAGCTAATTTTATTAAAAGTCTTTTAAAGTGTTATTTGCTATCTATATCTCTATTTTGTGAAATGTCTTTTCGTTCGTTTTTTAACTGAATTGATTTTTTTTTACCTTTGAGTTTTGAGAATATATATTCTAGTATAAGTTCTTTGTCAGATACATGTTTTATAAGTATTTCCTTCTAGTCTGTAGCTTGCCCTTTCATTTTCTAAACAGGGTCTTTCACAGAACAAAGGTTTTTAATTTTGGTGGTCCAATTTATTGATTTTGTTGTATGGATCTTGCTTTTCTTGTCATGAATAACTATCATGTATAAGAGCTCTTTGTCTAGTTCTAGGACCTGAAGATTTCCTCTGTTTTCTTCTAGAAGTTTTGTTGTTGTACATTTTACTTTTAAGTCTGTGACCCATTTTCGGTTAATTTTTGTATAAGGTTTATAGTTTAGGTTGAGGATAATTTATTGTGTATGGATAAATAAAATACATTTATTGAGAAATAATTGACATATATTACTGTATACGTTTAGGTAGTATAAGATGATGTCTTGATTTATATTATAGTAGGTTTAGCTAGCACCTATTTCCTCATGTAGAAACAATAAAAATAAAAGAGAGAAAGAAAGAGGAAAAAAATTCTCCTTTGGCTGAGAACTCAGAATTTACTCTTTTAATGACTTTTCTATATGTCACATACCAGGGTTAGCCAGTCATCATGTTTTACATTACATCCCTGGTACTTATCTGTCTTATCACTGGAAGTTTAATTTCTTTTTAAGATCATGAATTGATGGACTTGTATTGGGAAGCCACCAGACTAAAAATAAATTAGTTTTTAGTCAGATCACTGAAATATATGAACAATTTTTATATATATTTTAAAGATTATTAAAAGAAGTGGGAACTAATTAACCTGTCAGTTTTCTTATTTCTAAGTTCTTATTTTAACTTTCAGTTGTTATTATAAGGCACCTCCAAACCTTTAGGAAGCAGGGGGAAAATGATTTGTGAAATATAAAAAAAATTCCCAAATTGTTACCTCATTGTTAGAGTGTTTTCCGTTTTTAATTTTCATATTGTTTCTTTTATGTCATGACATTGCTTTGTTGATTTATATTCTAAATATAAGTAGATATTAATGTATATAGTTTGAATTTGTCATTTCAATTTGACTTTTTAGTTTTTTAGTTCATGTCTTATTCTTAGAACTCACTCATTTATTAGTATCATGTATTCTTCAGTTCTACATTATGAATAACAGTGTTTTTAAACATACATACAATGGGATACTACCTTAAACCACAAGAAAAGATGAAATACTTCCATTTGCGACAACGTGAATGGATCTTGAGAATACTGTGCTAATCAAAATAATTCAGACAGAAAAAGTTAAGAACCATATGATTTCCCTCATGTGTGGGACATAAAAGTGAAAGCAACAAATGAACAAACAGGACAAACAAAAACCATAGACACAGATAACAGTATGTTGGTTACCAGAGGGAAGGATGGTGAGGGAGGCAGTAAGAGTAAAGGGAATCAATTATATGATGACAGAAGATTTGACTTTGGGTGGTGGGCATACAATGCAAAATACAGATGATAAATCATAGAATTGTATACTTGAAACTTATATAATCTTATTTACCATTGTCACCCCAATAAATTTAATTAAAAAAAGAATTCTTATTCATTTTGTCTGTTTACTTAGCTTAAATGATAAGTAAGTTTTCAAAAATTTTTGTTTTATTCTCATTTGTAGGAATGAATTTGTTAAATCTGAACTAAGGTAATGTTAATATTTTCTAAGATTACTTTTTATCTAACTAAAATTAGTCTTTGGTTTATTTTAATTTTAATATTTACTTAGGTATTTGTCAGGATTCATTGTGCTGCTAATATATTAGTAATCAGAGCATGTCAGTTTCCAAACAGAAATTTGTTAGATGTTCAGAGATGAAAGTTTTTAGTACATTTATTTGGCAAAATTTGGATATGAATTAGCTAAAATTTTACCCATCTTCAAACAGAAAAGAGGAACTTTTTATTTTATTTTATATATTTTCATTGATTTCAAAGAGAGGAAGGGAGAGGGAGAAACATCAGTGATGAGAATTATTGATTGACTGCCTCCTGCAGACCCTCTACTGGGGATCAAGCCAGCAACCCTGGTCATGTGCCCTGACCAGGAATCAAACCCCAGCCTTCTAGTTCATGGGTCAGTACTCAACCACTGAGAAACACTGGCTGGGCTAAAGAGGAACTTTTGACGTTTTGTTTATTCTATAATGACTACTTACTATGATGAATCTGAGACACTAACATCCAAAAGATTTCTGCCAATTTACTGATAATAACTTATCATCATCACAATGATAATAATTATTACAATTTATGCATATGTCATTTTACATGCTTGGATCTGAGATCTGCATTTCTAGGAAGCTCTCAGGTGGTGCTGATATTGCTCTTTCACAGATATTTTTATTAGTAAGGCATGGCATGGTCTCAACTCAGTTCAAAACCGAGTTTAGTAATGGACCAAAATGTATTCTGTAAGTATTTGTTGTAAGTATATGCTCTGATTTTTTGAAAACAAGTAATTCACATATACTAATAGTTAACTAGAGATTATTTAGTTTTTTAATGGTCACAATGACTTTTCTGCTTATTGTAGGTAAAAGGGTTTTCATTTTAGTGCTATCAAATTTATATTATATTCACACTAGAGGCCTGGTGCATGAAATTCGTGCATTCGGTGTGTGGGCGGTCCCTCAATCCGGCCTGCACCCTCTCGCAGTCTGCGAGCCTCCGGAGATGTCTCAGGCCTAAGCCGGCAGTGGGACATCCTTAGCGCTGCCGGGGAGGCGCTCACCAGACGTGAGCCTGGCTCAGGGCTTCTGGCTGAGTGGTGCTCCCCCTGTGGGAGTGGACTGACCACCAGGGGGCAGCTCCTTCATTGAGCGTTTGCCCCCTGGTGGTCATTGCGCATCATAGTGACCAGTTATTCTGCTGTTTGGTCAATTTGCATATTAGCCTTTTATTTTATAGGATTGTGTGTTTCATGATTGCATATAGGTCTTTAGGTTAACATACAGAAGGTGACTACATAAAGAAAAGAAAATTACCCTTCATACTGGTGGTCCAAGATATACATGGGCATCTGAGTCATATGCTGTTTCATTAATTTGCTTGTTTAACAAACCTGTATTCAATATCCTTTTTGTCCTAGGTATTGTGCTATGTGGTAGTAGAACAAGTATGAGTAAGATAGGCTTCCCATATAACGGGAACTTTAATTGGTGAGATGGAGGAGTAAACACAGGTATAGTAAATATTGGTGCATAAAATCCAGAGTAAGACAGATGAAAGCATATCCTATTCTTTTAAGGAAGGGGAGTGTAAACTGCAAAGAAGTATATTTGAATTGCCTTAAATTCTTAAAATCATTTCTCTTTAAATAGAGGACTAAGTCTTGAAAGATGTAGACAGTCTATGAAACCCTTTTTTGAAAGAATATGATAGGAAGACATTTATCTTCTTTAAAACTATAATAAAGTTATCATGTGACCTTTACACAGCTTTTGTTGTTCTTAAGTGAAAATTTACTTGCAGAAATGGTTCAGTTGCAAAAATGTGTTTGTGTAAGAATCACAACATTGTGTTAAGAACTGAAGCCTGGTAGTTTATGAATCATTTAATAAAATATCAGTAAGTTTCTTTATAACAGATGAAGTCATTTTGGAAGGAATTGTTGACTATTTTTAGAGGCAATGAGGCAATTCCTAAGTAAGCTAAGGACACCTATTTTTGAATAAGTCAGGGGGACATTTTGATGAGTGTCATTCAGTAGGCAGGTTCCCAGAAATGTAAATGAGTACTGAATGCCTCCTGACCCCACCCTAAGTGTCTCTCCTCCATTAGCACTATCCAGTGGAAATATAATATGAGCCACATATGTAATTTAAAATTTTCTAGAAGCTACATGCAAAAAAGTAAAAAGAAACAGATTAAATGAATTTCTAAAAATATTTTTATTAATTTTTTATAGAGAGAGGAAGAAAGAGGGAGAGAGAGAAACATCAATATGAGAGTGTTACACTGATTGGCTGCCTCACACATGCCCCCTATTGGGGATCGAGCCTAAAACTCCAAGTATGTGCCCTGACTGGGAATCGCACCAGCAACCATCAACCTTTCGGTGCACGGGATGACTCCCAACCTACTGAGCCACACCAACCAGGGCTAGAATGAATTTTTATAACATATTATTTAACCCAGTATTTTCAAAATATCATTGTTCTAACATGTGCAGGAGGCAGCCAGTCCATAATTCTCTCTCATCATTGATGTTTCTCCTTCTCCCTTCTTCTCTCTGAAATCAATGCAAATATATAAAATAAAATGAAAAGTTCCTCTTTTCTGTTTAAAGATGGGTAAATCTTTGGACTTGGGTGGTTATTTTGCACTTACAGCACATCTCATTTGGGACTACCCATATTTCAAGGTTCAATAACCACATGTGGGTAGTGGCTACCATATTAGAGAGTGCAGGTTTAGATTATGTATCTGGAAGAGCAGCTTTTATAGAAAGGGTTGGTATGACATGTAAAGACATTGAAGGGGGAGATAAGGAAGGAGAAAGTTTCACTCAGTTATGTGTTCATGATAACAGGGGAAAGTAGACCCATAGAGATTTTGATTTTGTCTAACAAAGGGAGTTAGCAATTATTGACCCATAACCTTTTTTTTAATACTTGAAGAGAAGTAAATGGTGTCTTAAATGTAAACATGGAGATATGTCACATCATTAAATAACTGACGCTGAGAAGGTAGCCACATTTTCCCCAGGTTAGTGGGCATGACTTTGTCTACATTGTTCTTTTTGTTTAGTTGATTCTTATTTATGTCATGTTTTCATATGTATTACATCTGTCCCATAAGGCAAAAATAAAAACAAATGCAAAAGAAAACAAAAAACTAGGCCGGCCAAAGTAAATCTGATCCTTCTTGATAAAGTGACTGAGATCAGGCGGCTCCTTGGTGCCCTAATAGTCCAAGACCTTTCTGGATGTGCCAGCCTCACTTTGACTCAGGCCAAATAACAGCTGTTCCTAACTTTGTGGCCCCAAGAGTCGTGCTTATGTGCAGTGACTCATTATGACTTGCATTATTACTGAGTTGGTCTGTGTTTGTAAGAGAGGAGGGTTGGAAGGATTGCTTCTCAATCACTTTTCAAACTTTCAACAGTATTGTCGGTGTGTGTGCATGAACACGTGTCTTGTGTTTTATGCCCTTTATGATTTGCTTTTCCTATTTCCTCTAGATAGTAATTTCATCAGTGTTTGTTCTTTTTATTTATTTCGTACCTACTTACTTTGCATATATAATAGCTACCTTGTACTATTAATTAAAAACATTGCCATTTATAAAAGTACTTGTCCTCATGAGCTGACATGTCAGTCCTATTCTTACTATGGAGTGTTTTCCACACTGTAGCTGCACAGTACAGCTGACACACTGAGCCTCTCTGGGATGCTGGGTGTGTGTTTGGAATTTAAGTAGAGAAGGATATATTTAGGGAACACATTATTGTCTTGTAGGTAGTTTCCATAGAGCTCAGAGTAGAGGTTTGCACTCAAGGGGTGTTTTGCAAGTTGATATTAACTGGGGGTCTGGTCCAGCTTGTTCTGTAATATTAGAAATATAGAAATATTTATTACCATAGTTGTTGGAGGGTCCCTAGAAACACTTGAAAGTAATTCTATCATGTTAGTGGTCTGTGGTGGGTGAAACCTCTCTCACATACAGCTTAACCTTTCTTGTGTCTAATACTACTCATGAAGAAGATTGTAATTTGTGCATTGTGCTTTCATCAGGTTGCTGTTCCCAATGCAGTTAATGTAATTTTTCATTTTGTAACAGTCCTCAGGCAATTCTATTTAACAATGCTTTCTATTTCAGAACATTCTCCTACTTAAAAAACTTCTTTTGCCTCAGGCCCAACATGTCTTTTTCAGCCAGGCCAGTAGTAATTTCTATCTTTGCTGGCTTCATTCACTTTTACTGTTATAATTCTATATGAGTTTCCTAGGAATGTCTATTTTTTATTTTATTTTATTTTATTTTTTTGTATTTAAAGCATAGCAAATGCTAGGATGCTTACACCTTTTATTTATTGATATTATTTGGTTCAAATGTGTGTTAGTTTTCTAGATTGTAAATAAGACTGTTTTTTTAATGAATAGAATTTTAATTTTCTACCTGAACTTTTATTCATCCACAAAATTTATTCACACTAGAATAAGACACTATCTTACTGATAAAAAAAAGTATTCAGGTTAATTTAATAGGTAGCACATTTTATTTTTAAGGTGGTATCTTAAAAGTGAGTGAAACAAATTACTTGGATTGCCATCCAAATGATCTTGAATTATGCTTGAGATAATATAGCATTCTAAATATTTTTGAAGCTGCTCTTGGATCTGAATTTGGTAATAATATACTTTAGAGAGATGTTTGTTTTAAATGGGGAAAGTCTGATAATCAGAGGCATACAAGAGAAAGCCTCTGTTCTCTTTATCATTAGCTATATCTGGCTTACACCCAGGTAGATTTTAAAACATCTTATCTAATATCAAAGTTTTCATGAGATTCTAGGGAATCTATATATATATACACCTAAGCAACTATTACGACAGAATGACCAGAAAGACCGGTTGCGATGACGTGCACTGACCATCAGGGAGCAGATGCTTAACGCAGGAGTTGCCTCCAGCCCGTAGGCCCCAATCACCAATGGGGCCTGCCAGCCAACCTCCTGGTTCCTCCCCCTGGCTGGCAGGCCCTGATCACCCAATCAGGGCCGGGCCCTAGGCTGGGATGGGGAACCAGGGGTGGATGGCCTCCGACACAGGTGGTGAGGGAAGGAGGAAGGGGGGAGGCGGGGAAGCAGGGAGCCGTGTGGTGTTGGTGCATGGGCAGGGAGGGAAGGAGGAGTCGGAGGTGGGGAACCTGATGGGCCCTGATTGCTGGCCAGGCCTAGGGACCCCACCCATGTACAAATTTTGTGCACCGGGCCTTTAGTATATATATAGAGAGAGACCCAGTGCTAATCTGAAGTTAGACCTCTAGCTATGCTATAAAAATGTATTAAACATACCATACACATTATGTAGGTATGTGCTTGTGTGTGTACAAGAGGCTTTTTTTTTTTTTTTTTACAAATAGCTTTTATATCATGTCTTCTTTAAGTTTGAATAAATGCTTTCCCATTCATTGTGCCGGTGTCTGTGTACAAACATTGCAGAAAAATGGGGATTTTCCTTTCTTTGGGAATAGTCATCATAGTGTTAAAAAAAGAGAAAGGAAGAGTACTTTTTTGGGTTATAGTTTGCATTTTAAATTTCATTGCTGTTCCTCTCAACTTCCATCTGTGTTGACATTTGGGAATTTTGTTGTTGCTCTTTCTCAAGTGGAGTGGAAGAGCTTAAAACAGACTTTACTCTTTTAAATACAACCCAGCCTCTACCGAATCATGATTCACACCCGGTCCAACTACTATTTTTTTGTTTTTTTCATAAAATGAAATAAAAAATTTTGTTGAACAAAATATTTCTCAACCTTATAATGCTACTGACTATTATACATTATTCACAACCATTTTTCACTATTGGAAATTCAGACTTAAAATATAATAATAAGTATTAAAATTTTAGGTACTTACTATTTTATGGTTTCAAAGAGATATTTTCATAACAATGTGGCTTTAGTCATGGCTTTATTTTACTTTACTTTACTTTTAAATTAGGGTTTAATTATAACCTAAACAATAGTAAACATGTGGGTAAGTCACTAATAGCCAGATTATTATATGACTTCTGTTGTATCTCTGCTCCATTTTATTTTTTTTTAAACTTTCTAAATCACAAGCATTTGGCATTCTCTCTCTCTTTCTCTTTTTCTGTGTGTGTCTGTGTGTGTGCGATAATTAGTGGCCTGGACCTCTGTCCAGTGACTAACAGGTTTGGCAAATTGATTCCAGTTTAAACAACAGAAATTTATTTCTCACAGTTCTGGAGGCTGGGAAGTCCGAGATCAAGGTGCTGACCTATCCAATGTCTGCTGGGAGCACACTTCCTGGCTTGCAGATGTCTGTCTTCTGATATCCTTACCTGGCAGACAGGGAAGAGAAAGAGAGAGGAAGCAAGCTCTCTCCATTCTCTTCCTATAAGGGCACTGCTACCATTCATGAGGGTTAGGGTTAGGGTTATAACTTAATCACCTCCCAAAGGTTAGGATTTTAACAGGAATTTGGGGGCCACACAAACATTAAGTTAAGAGCAGTTTCCTAAGACTCTAGTTTTTAGTATTTGTGATGGCTTCTTTTAGATAAAAATTAGTTTTTAGATTTTAAACAAATTGTGTATCTGTGTGTGTGCACACGTGCGAGCATTTTCCAACACTCAGGCAATACAGTAGAAACTCATTGTAGTTTCTTAGTACAGCCATCAGACTGGTGATCATTTAACAGAGTAATTACTTCTAATAATAAGGGCTACATGATTGAAATTAGGGAGTAGTAGATTTTGGGGGGTCACTAAATTGTAGTACTGTGAAAGGCAAAAAAGAAATAGTACAAGTCTCCCCCAAATTGTTACCTTTAAATTGGAAAGACCGGGACCATTTAATGTTCTAAGATTCCTGGGAAGCAAGTCAGAGGCCTGGTTTTAGGTAGATATAATTCGTTCAGTGGATAATATGGACGGGAATAAACTATCTTCTTAAGTGGAGGTAATTATAATGAAATTCTTTTGGAGAAAAATAACACTGTTGTGTGCTTTTGTAAGATCTGAGGAAAAGACATTTTAAGAGCATTTATTGCATTTTAGAATTTCTTACAAGAACTAACAATAAATACAGTGCTACCTCAGGACTGAGCAGATATAAGTGGCTTTCATACCAACAATTAAGCATTCATTGTAATAATGCTTTCAAAAGGTTCTAAGTCATTTTATTTCATCTTTCTCCCTGCTTAGTCACCAGAAATCTGCAGACATACATAACTTACAAAGAATGGAAGGATGTAAATAATTTATACTAGATTTCTTTGTGTTGTATTTTAGAGCTTGTTTGGAGGTTCTAGCAGTGGAGCACAGCTACTCCTATACCCTTGACCGAAGACCGTTCCCCTCCTGGGGGGTGAGGGGGGAGGTCGTCCTCTTTGAGGGAGCATGCAGCTTCAGGAGGGGCGCACATGGATCGGTGAAGAAGGAAGGGGACACCCGCCTAGCCAGCCAGATCAGCCGAATCAACCCTGGCGATGAATGGGGTGACAGATGTTGCAACCAGATCGCCCTCACATCCTGTATTTTAATGTAGTACAATTAGTGAGTTAGAGATGGTAGATGTTAGTGTAGAAAAAATTTGATATTTTTCTTTAGGGTATATTTGATTTTAAGTGAATAAATTCATAAAGAGTGGAGATCTTATAACATAATATCAGTGTAATATTAATAGAAGCTAACTGGTAATTCCAGAGACAAATGTACATTCACTAGATATTAGCCACATTTTTGTGGTAACTAAGCCTTTTATTCTGTCTCCTTTTGTCCTGTTTGCTTTCCCCTGGTTCCATTTCTGACTATGACCTTTAATTAATTTTTCAGCTCAGTCAGCCAATTAGAAGTGATAATAGCTGATAATAACTTAATGTTATACTCTTATATATCACACATTTTTAAATGATGGTCTTTGCAGGCTAATTCAAGGTCAGCCATTTGAGAATTTGAGAGTTTCTGCTATGAATGGAAGGATTCTTTTTAAAAACTCGTGTCCACTCATATGAAATGCTGTTTTTAAAGAAAAGCCAAAACAAAACACAAAACAAAAAAACAAAAATGCCAATCATGGACTACTGGTCACATGTGGCTCTTTGGCCCCTTGAGTGTGGCTCTTCCACAAAATACCACGTGTGGGCACGCACACACAGTGCGATTGAAACTTCGTGGCCCATGCGCAGAAGTCGGTATTTTGTGGAAGAGCCGGTATTTTGTGGAAGAGCCACACTGAAGGGGCCAAAGGGCCACATGTGGCTCGCGAGCCACGGGTTGGCGAGCCGCAGTTTGCCAACCACTGCACTAGGTAGAAGAGAACTGTGGTTAAGGGAAATTACTGCAATTATTAGAGTTGAAAATGGGTGCATAACCCATGGACACAGACCGTAGGGTGGTGGAGGCAGTGGGGGGTAGGGGGTAGGGGAGGGTTGGCAGGAGCAGGGGGGCGGGCTAGAAGGGTCAGTGGGGGGAAATCTCTCTCTCTCTCTCTAACAATGCAAATAGCCTTGAATAGTGCCTCTAGATGTCCTTTGGGTCTTGTTAAAATGTAAATGCAAGATCCAGAGACATAGAAGCATGGAACAGACTGTGGAATCTCAGAGGCAAGGCAGGGAGGAGGGATGGGGTGGTGTAGGTATGGGTAGGGGGTGGGGAGTGAGGGAGGGGGGGGAAGAGATTAACCAAAAAATGTATGCATATAGCCCAGGGACACAGACAGTAGTGCAGTGAAAGCCTGGGATGAGTGGGAGCCAGGCAGAAGGGGGCAAAGCAGGGGAACATGGGGGACATCTATAAGAGGGTTGGCAGGAGCAGGGGGGCGGGCTAGAAGGGTCAGTGGGGGGAAAAGGGAACATATGTAATACTTTAAACAATAAAGATTAAAAAAATCTGGAAAAAATGCAGATGTAGTAAGTGGTCTGGGTGGGGCTGGTGACGTTGTATTTTGAACATGTTTCCAGGTGACGCTGCTGGGTCACAGTTTGAGTAGCAAGGTCAAATGGTCAAAAATGCATGATGTGGTTGGTTTATTGATTGCCTACTTCTTTACCCCCAATATTAAATGTTTCCTTTTCTTTCCATGGGGGGTTTAGTTGCCAAAACATACTTACTTATGTTTTTAATGAAATCAGTCTTTTAATTTATTATAAGAATCCAAATTTCTTGCTTTTGTTTTTTTAATCCTCACCCAAAGATGTTTATTGATTTGAGAGAGAGAAGAAGGGAGAGCACGAGAAAGAGAAAGAGAAAGAGAAAGAGAAAGAGAGGGAGGGAGAGAGAGAAACATTGATGTGAGAGAGAAACAGGTATTGATTGCCTCCTGTCTGTGTCCCAGCTAGCATTTGAACTGCAATCTAGGTATGTACCCTGACTCGGAATTGAACCTGCAACCATTTTGGTGTATGGGATGACACTTCAACAGCTGAGCCAAACAGACAGGGCCACATTTTTTGTTTTTAATTTATTGTAAGAATCTTAAAAAAAAATGTTTTTGGTGTTACTAATGCATATAAATGAATTCCTGCCAGTCAAATTCCTTCAGTTTTCAGCTAAGGTTAATTTTGTGTCCTCATCTCTATTTACAATGAAGGGGCCTATGCTGTTGCCACTGTGAGTGACTCATCTGAGATGGTGGAGTTTCTAACTTTGTCTCATTCTAATGATCTTCACATTGGGCTAAAGTGTCCTGTGGCAAAATAAACAGAGGTTTTGTAGTGTTCATGTGATCATTTCATTAGAAGTGCACTGCTAGCTTCAAAGCTCATTCCATATATTTCTTAGAGGTTTTTTGGCTGTGGAACAGAACTAACATGTCAGGATTTCTCTACAGTTAAGTCATGATTTAGATTTTCAATTAGAAAATAATTTATTTTGCTACCTGACTTTTCTTAAAATTATCCAGCATCTAATACTTATATGTCCACAAATACAGAGAAGGAAATGATTTTCTTGTAATCTGCTGTAAAAAAATAATGCAAGAAAATAGATGTTGGCTAACTGTTCTGTAGCAGTGGTCATTACAAAAGGAGTTGTGTACATTTAAACAGGGGAGGAAGTACACATGGGTTTTGGAGTGACATTAGGTTTGAATCTTGGCTGTGTCTTGGGACTTTATTTCACTAGGCAAGAGTTTCTTTGTATGTGACAATGAGTCAAAAATACTTATGTGCTAGAGTTGCTCCAAGGATTAACTTTAGCAGGAAGATGTATTTAAGGTATTTAGCATGTTGTCTGGCAGATATTAAATACTGAAATAAGCAGTATTCATTGTTAATGTTATTTAATATCACATTTTCAGGTAAGACAAAATTCAGGTGTGAGTTAGATGAACATGGAAAAGTATAGGTTAAATAAAAACACTAAAATATAATGGTTAATTTTATTTTTAATTGTATACTATGGGCTATGTAAATGAATTATAGAAATGTAAACAAAAACCATGCCTAATTTGTATAATGTTTGGATATGCACTTACGGTTAGAAACAAAAATAAGAAAATTAGCAGAAATATTTCCTAAAGGAGTAGAATAAGTCAGTCCTCCAAGTATGACAAGGTAAAATTGGCTTAACTTGTTTTGGAAGCATCATGGAAAAGATTCAAGTCAATAAGGAAACACTCTCATTAAATCAATTTAGCAGGAGAATTAGTGTGACCACATTACTGTGTTGCCTAAGTTGATAGACAAGAGTAAATTATTTTTCTATTAAGGAAAGTTAGATTCCTAGATCCAACTCTCCCGAAATAGGTGTTAACTTAGTATTTACCAGGCAGTATGTTAGGTTCTAGGTGTGCCTCTTTTGTTCTTGGGCAGTTATTGCTTAGTTGGAGGTAATAAGAATAATACAGTGATAAATGCTAGGCGAGTATTGTAGTCCACCTTTATCTGTGGTTTTTTCTTTCCATGGTTTCAGTTACCCACAGTCAATTTAGATCTGGAAATATTAAATGGGAAAATTACAAAAATAAACAATTCATAAGTTTTGGGTTGCTTGTCTATTGAGCAGTGTGAAGAAATCTCCCACAGTCCTGCTCACAGGAGCACAGGACTTGAATCAGCCCTTTGTCCTGCCTCTGCACGCCTTACACACTCCCTGTTGTTAGTCACTTAGCAGCCATCTAGTCATGGCATCACAGTGCTTGTGTTCCAGTAATCTTATTTTACTAATAATGATTCCCAAATGCAGTAGTGATGGTAGCAATTCTGATGTGCCAAAGAGAAGCCATAAGTGCTTACTTTAAAGTTCTTGACTTAATAAGGAAAAAAAAAAATGTCTGCTAAGGTTGCTAAGATCTACAGTAAGAACAGATTATCCATGAAGAAGGAAAAAGAGATTCATGCTCCTTTTATTATCGCACCTCAAGTTAAGGCCACAGTGTGTGATAAGTGCCTGGTTACTATGGAAGAAAACATTAAATTTGTGGGTGGAAGACATGAACAGAAAATGCATTTTGATTGACAGCGATGTGTTGTGCCAGAAAGCATTGAACCTAATGAAGATTTCAGCATGAGATCCCCTGAAACAGGTAACAGCAAGCCATTTATCACAAGTAAGGGATTGTTATAGATTCAGAAATAGTTTTGACATTTTATCATCTCACATGATTATAAGAAATAGGATGAGTACAGTACAATAAGATTTTAAGAGAAACCACATTCACATAACTTTTTTCCAGTATATTGTTATAATTATTCTATTATCCTATATAATAAAAGGGTAATATGCAAATGGTCCCTTTAACCGGGAGTTTGACCTGAGTTCAACCAGGGGGCGGGGACAGCCCACCAACCGCCCGGGGCCCCTCCCATCGATTGGGGCCGGCTGGCCAGACCCACCCATGCATGAATTTGTGCACCGGGCCTCTAGTGCAGCAATTGCCAAACTTTCGGACCTCATGGACCACCAGTGGTCCTCGGACCACCGGTTGGTGACTGCTGCTCTAGTGTATGTATAAAGGGCAGAGTGATAAGGGGAATGAGATGACTGTACTTGATAAATCTACTCTATCATTCCCATCTTTCTATGCCTTCCTCCTTCCTCCACAGCCTAGGAATGTTCAGCATCTCAACCTCATTAAATGCTAGTCACTGTTATGTATGTATGTATAAGAAAAGCCATAGTATATGTAAGGTTTAGTACTATTTGTGGTTTCAGGCATTTCTTGAGTGTTTTGGAACATTTTCCCCATGGATAAGGGGAGTCTACCGTATATAAAAGTTACCTGATAATAAAGATATAAGCAAATTTTTAGTTCTAGAAGGCATTTATCTACCCAGAAATTTTTGATGAGCTTCACATGAAATATTTTGCTTAAAATATGTAAACTGGCTGATTTCTAGGTTGATAATAGACAAAGATTGAAATTAACTAATATCTAATAATAGACAAAGATTGAAATTAACCGTACCTTCACTACGCCTCCCATAGGCTAATCAGCGAGATATGCAAATTAACCGCCAACAGAGATGGCGGTTAATTTGCATACTGCAGGCAGATCCCACTGCGCCGCCCAAGGCGAGATCCTG
>NW_006282605.1:866495-869075 GCF_000327345.1 Myotis davidii | reverse complement strand
ATATATATTACATTATTTAAAAGTAGAGGTTTGGGTCAGTTGACCTGTGTTCAAATCCCAGCTCCCTGACCTACTAGTTATGTGATATGGATAAGTTATTTAACTTCACTAACCCTTAATTTTAAAATCTGTAACACAGGGATAATAATGCTGGCTTTATTGAGATTTTTTCGAAGATTGAGATAATCAGTGTAGAAACTGCCAGGCCAGACGTGCTTAGTAAACATTATTGTTAGTATAGGAGATATGGATAATAAAGTGATTTTTGGAATTACTTTCCTAAGTATACAGTTTTTATAAGCTGATGAGGGCAATATGGACAAACCTCTAAATCCTACCCAATTCTTAAAATTAGAAATTTTCTCTAGATTTCTCACTTCAAGTGCTTGTATCCATGATCATAGCTGTAAATCATGCTTTTCAAACTGTGGTGAAGGATAAATCTTTTTTTTTTGAATGTCTAATCTACCACAGACTGATATATATGTATAATTTAACAGAAAAGAGTTACTAGAAAAATTAATTAAAAGAGATGCAAAATAAAAGCCCTAGTTTTAAAATTACATTTAAAAGATAAGAAATTGCTATTAAAGTTTCTAAATGTTTACTCTCAATTTCAGTACATATCTCATCATGGACCAAAGATAAAAGTTGGCAGCTCAGCACTTGTCCATGGATCACACATTTGAGTGGTACTGCTTTAAGTATCATGTGTATATTCATATAATTCAGAATTCATGTGTATATCCAGATCCTTTCTCTGACTTTTAGATTCATACTTGAAGATGAACATCTCTCCTTTTCAGGTAAATGGCACTATGTATATTCTCAGCAGAGGTGTGCTATTATCACTGATCGTCCCTGACCCCACCACTGTTGTTTTACATCTCTGGGGCTCACACTAGTCCAAGCCACTGTGATGTTTCATTCAACTTGAACCTGCCTTTCCTGCTGCCACTCTCCACTCCCCCTCTTTCATTGTCCATATATCTATAAGTATGTTTTTTTTCTAAAAAAGTAAGTCTGTTTATAACTAAGGTCTTTAAGTTTTAATTACAGTTTCTTTGGCTGAATGATATGAAGCATCTAAGAATTCAAAAGATTAGGAGCATGCAGGGTAAGTGATTGTGATAGCTTGGATTGGGCTGGTGGTCATGTAAATGAAGAAAAAAATATACTGATTTAAGAGAATGCCCAATATTAAAATCAGTGTGATTTGCCAAGTATTAACATCCAAACCAGAGGCATGGAGACCTCTTATATAGGTTCCATAGAGAAAGAAATACTATTTTTCTCATGATCTTTACCTGTGTGCCTCTCAATTCCTTCAGGCACATAAGTGAGTCAGATTCTTTTCACAAGGATGATTGGCATATCAGGTAGCAAGCTAATTTTGTCAGCAGCAACCTGGAAGTAAACTACTGGGTTGAATTCTAAGAAAAGTAGACCAAGGAGACTGCAACATACTGATATGAGTACATTTAATTCAGATTGAGCCAAATTTATGAGTGTTCTTATCAGATTTGTGTGTAATCTGTTAGCTTGAGTATCTGGAAATGGCTTCACCAGTTTCCTTGATTACTTGACTGGTACTTGGGCTCAGCAGTGGCTAACATTTCAGGTTGAGACACTGAACATTCCTAGGCTATTGAGGAAGGAGGAAGGGATAGAGTGTTGGGAATGGTGGAGTAGGTTTGTCATGTACAGTCTTCTCTTCCCCCTTATCATTCTGCCCTGGATGCGATTCCAGAGGGCACAACATTGATTAAGAGAAAAAAAAAATGTATGCGTGAGGGGAGGAGAACTCTGTGGGAGCTCTAGGCTGGGAAATCTTATTGGAATGTGCTGCCATTAACTAGACTCATTGATTTTAGTGGGGATCGTGGTAGCAAAATGCTTTGGTAGTGCTTCAGCTTCACTGATAAGGAGCTGTAATCTATAATAATAAAAGATTAATATGCTAATTAGACCAGAAGTCATTCTCGATGTCATTCCGGACGAAGCTGGGCCCAAGGGAAGTCCGGGTCCCAGGTGCCTGCCGGTGGCCAGAGAGAAGCCCGGGTCCCAGGTGCCAGAGGGAAGCTGGTGCTGTCAGCCGGGGGAAGGAAGGCCTACTCTTGCACGAATTCGATGCATCAGGCCTCTAGTTGCCATAATACTGCTTCAAGTGGAGTGACAGTTGCTGTTTTGAAATGCAGGATTCCCCGGGGTGTCTAACTAATCATAGTGTCTTTAGGATTATATCTTGGCCAATTAAAATAATAAAATTTTTATTTTACCTATATAACTGGCGGAATTCTAGATATGTTGAGTATAAGCTGGACTTGTATTACTGAAATAGAGAACATCTTTTGATTGAAGGAGAGGCTGATTTCTCCTGAGAAAGGACACAAGATGCTACCACAGTATGTACTTCAAATATTTCAAGGCTTTTCCAAAGGGCCCAGCTCTTTACCAGAAAGAAGCTCAGACTTTTGAGAATTAATAAAAATGGATTCTGGCCGAAACCGGTTTGGCTCAGTGGATAGAGCGTCGGCCTGCAGACTAAAAGGTCCCAGGTTCGATTCCGGTTAAGGGCAT
>NW_006282605.1:856361-866439 GCF_000327345.1 Myotis davidii | reverse complement strand
AAATAAAAATGGATTCTGGATTGATCCTGGGGATATAAATGCCATGGTGACATATTAGTCAGAGTTGAGATATATGAAGGTCACTTGATCTTCACTGAGGGCCAGTTCTTGCCAGACTAATCCTGTGGTTACTTTCCAGTTTCCTGAGTGCCTAATTGTGTGGGGCTTGAGGATTAGCACATTTTTTCATACTGACTTCTTGTGGAGTGAGGACTATTTAGGAAGAACCACACAGAAGCTTCTGGAACTGCCACTCACTATCAAAAGACAAAACCCTAAGCAGTACTGCACCCCTGGAAAAATTGAAATGAGTAGGGTCACTTTCAAAGATTTGAAAGATGCAGAATGGAGATTCCTATACATTCCCTTCTTTCTTTTTAATTTTTAGGTTATTTATTTTCCCGTCTTACGCAATGCTACAGTATTCATTCCTTTTGATTTGCTGATTAGATGGCTGGATCTTGGAGAACAACTATGGACTAAAATAAACCTAATCAGAGGGACTACAATTCCTTTGCTTTGTAAAGTGTAATTTCAATATAGTCCCTAGCACCTGGTGTGCGGCAATCGATCTGGCTCTTTTTTTCCTCTATGCTAATTAGTAAGGACAATCAGAAGCAGATGGGCCATCAACTCATAGGCACAGCCAAATACCTTCATATTTTTAGGACGAGGCAATGATAATTTTCTTGATCTCTGTCATAATATGGTCCATAGGAACCTTATGGTGATGAATTTTTGTGTCAACTTGACTGGACCACATGTGCCTATATATTTGGCTAATCATTACTCTAAAAGGGTCTGTGAGGAAATTTTTGGATGAGATTAATATTTTAATTTGTAGACTGGGTAGAGCGTATTGCCATCCCCAATGTGGGTGGGCCTAATCTGATCCATTGAAGGCCTAAAACAAGATGACATGGGGTAAGGGAGAATTCACTTTCTCTCTGCCTGACTATTTTTGAGCTAGGACATCTGTCTTCTCCTGCCTTCGGCATTGGACTGAAACTTATACCATCTGCACTCCTGGTTCTCAGGCCTTTGTACTCTGACTTGAAATTATATCATTAGCTCTCTAGATTCTCAAGACTTCAGATCCAAACTGGAACTAAACCATTGACTCTCCAGTTTGTCCACTGGAGATCTTGGGATTTTTCAGTCTGTAAAACAACACAAGCCAATTCTTTATAATGAATATTATTAATAAATACCTATATATCTCTTACTGGTTCTGTAATCTGGAGAACCCAGACTACTACAGTTCTAGAGCACATCATCCTGGGCCAGTACACTAAAGCCATCGTACTTTTTAAATTTGATGAGCAGGGAGTAACAAGCATCCTAGATGCTTTAGTGGGACTCATACATGCCAGGTGGTTGATGATAACTCTGTGCTTTATTCTTGTAATCCTATGGATTTAACTTAATATAGTATTTGAATATTGGTTCAACACTTCGGAGTCTATAGGGGTTCCCCCTCCCTCAGATGACTGTTGTATTTTAAAATATAACCCTGTAGGTTAAGGACTTACAAATAATAAATGAGAATAAGAGTTAGTTTGGAAACTTTAGAAATAAATGAGTTTCTGTCCTCAGGTTTTTATAATTGATTTTACCTAATGCTCTTAAACAAGTAACATTTTGTTAATATTTAGTAAAATAACAGATTACTACAGAAAATAAGAGAAGCAAATTTGTTTAGGTCTCATGTTTTGTGCAAGTATAGAAACAAAACTTATGTCAGTGATTTATGTAGTGTTTATTATGGTTCAGGCACTGTGATAGGCACTCCTGGAATATGAATGAACAAAATAGAAAAAAAGCTATACATTTGAGGAGCTTACTTTCTAGCAGCAGGATACAGACAGTACACAATATAATGTAACAAATATTGGATGGTAAGAGCTATGACAAAAAGAAAATATAGAAAAATATAAAGGATACAGTTATGGAGGGGTGATTTTAAATAGATGATTTTTTAATTTAATTTAATTTTTTTTAGGACAGGAACTATTGAGAATCTGACATTTATGCAAATACCTGAAGGGGTTAGTTTTATAGATACCTGTAGAAGTGTTCCAGACAGTAAATGGGCTGTGCAAAAGCCCTTAGGCAGGGGTTCGTCTGGAGTATTCAAGAAAATGGGAGTAGAACAGTATGGGGCACTGGGAATTAGGATAGAGCAGTAACAAATGGCATAAGAAAATAAATGAGTAAGACTCAGATTTTACAAATATTTGTAGATTATTATAAATACTGGTTGGTTTTTACTGTAAGATGGTGACTGGAAACTTTTGAGCAGAGAAATAACATGATTTTATTTATGTATTCATGTTCTCCAGAGAAACAGATCTATTTCACACACACACACACACACACACACACACACACACACTCACTCACACACACACATTCATTATGAGGAATTTACTTACGTGATTATATAGGCTAAGAAGACACCATAATATGCTGTCTGCACTTGGAGGCCCAGAAAAGCTGGTGGTTTTCTTCCAGTCCTAAGCTCTGGGAACCAGAAAAACAGATGGTGTAAGTTTTAGTCCATCTCTAAAGGCCTGAGAACCAGGAGTGCAGATTTATAAGACCTAGTCTGAGGGCAGGAGACTTGTGTTCCAGTTTAGCAGTTAGGTAAGAGAGAGTGTTCTTTCCACATTTTTGTTCTATTCAGGCTCTTGAATTGGTTGATGCCCACAAACAAAGGGGAGGACAATCTGCTTTACTTAGTCTATCATTTCAAATGCTAACCCCAATGGAACAATCCTTACAGCAAAGCCAGAAATAATGTTTAGCCAAATAGCTGGTTACCCCATGGTTCAGTCAAGTTGACATATAAAACTAACTATCACAATTACTCTCAACAGCTCTATTGAAAATGGATGTAGAGATTAGATCAGGCTGATGATTGCCAGAAGGGAGGGGTTTGGGGAGTTGGGTGAAAAAGGTGAAAGGATTAAGAAGTACAGATTGATAATCACTAAATAGTCATGGGGTTGTAGAGTGCATCATAGGGTATCTTACCACCCTGATCCACCCACAGCCCCTCCCTCCAGCCAGCCCTGCCCCTGATTTTCTCCCCACCTCAATAGGGGGTGGGGCCAGCCAGCCAACATCCTCCTCAATCTACCCCAATTGGAGCCAGGTCAGCTGGACCCCACCCTTGCATGAATTTGTGCACTGGGCCTCTAGTGTATTTATAAATATGGATTATCTTTCCCACCCCAGATTGGCCCCCCCCATCCTGATCAGGTGAAGAGCCGCAGGCCAACTGCCTGTGGCCCCTCCCCCTGTCCGGCCTGCCCCCAATGGGCCCCCACAATCCCAGTTGGCCCGTGACCCCTCCTCCCAGTCAGCTCCACCCCTGATCAGACCCCCCACTCTGATCAGGGGCAAGGCCGGCTGGCCAACAACCCATGGCCCCTGCCCCCCAGCCAACCCTATTCATAGGTGGGGCCAGCCAGCCCACCGCCACAGCCCCTCCTCATTGCTGGCCCCACCCTCAATCAGCCTCCACCACCCCAATTGGCCCATGGCCCCTCTCCCCAGCCAGCTCCACTCCCAATTGGCACCCTCACCCCACTCGTGCACTCGGCCTCTAGTATTATCAAGGGGATCACTTTGCCCTCAGCCCCTCCCCCCAGCCAGCTGGCCGGCCAACCTCCCACTGTCTCCTCCTCCGGACAAGCATGGCCCCGATCTGCCATGATTGGGGCTGGGCTGGCCAGACCCCACCTGTGCACGAATTCGTGCACTGGGCCTCTAGTATAATCAATAATCTATAATAATAAAAGTGTAATATGCTAATTAGACTGGACAGCCGAACGACCTTCCGGATGTCATTCCGGACATCCTTCTGGATGAAGCCATGGCGGTGGGGGCCAAGGCAGAGGCAGTTAGGGGCGATCAGGCAGGCAGGCAGGTGAGCAGTTAGGGGTGATTAGGCAGGCAGGTGAGTGGTTAGGGGCGATCAGGCAGGCAGGCAGGTGAGTAGTTAGGAGCCAGTGGTCCTGGGATTGCGAGAGGATGCAGGGCTGGCTGAGGGACATCCCCCACCCTCCCCCCTGCCCAATTCACGAATTTCGTGCACCAGGCCTCTAGTATTATAATATGTACTAGAGGCCTAGCGCACAAAAATTTGTGTACTGGGCAGGGTGGGGTGGGGGGTCCCTCAGCCTGGCCTGTGCTCTCTCGCAGCCTGGGAATCCTCGGGGGATGACCACCTGCTGGCTTAGGCCTGCTCCCTGGAGGATTGGGACTAAGCAAGCAATCAGACATCCCTCTGGCAGCCCAGGAGCCCTCAGGGGATGTCCACTTGCCAGTGGGGAGCCGGCCTAAGCTGCAGTCAGACATCCTTAGTGCTGCTGAGGAGGCGGGAGAGGCTCCTACCACCACCGCTGTACTGGCAGCTGTCAGCCAGGCTTGTGGCTGAGCAGAGCTCCCCCTGTGGGAGTGCACTGACCACCAGGGAGCAGCTCCTGCATTGAGCGTCTGCCCCCTGGTGGTCAGTGTGTGCCATAGTGACCAGTCATTCCCAGTCATTCTGCTGTTAAGGTCAGTTTGCATATTACCCTTTTATTATATAGGATAGAGGCCTGGTGCATTGCCCTGAAGGGTGTCCCGGATCAGGGTTGGGGTCCTGCTGGGGTGACCAGCCAGCCTGGGTGAGGGGCTGATCACTGTCTTCAGGCTGGCCACACCCCTTTTAGGGTGGGGGCTCCCCACTGGGGTGCCTGGCCAGTCTGAGTGTGGGGCTGAGGGCCATTTTCAGGCGGGCCAAGCCCCTCTGTTGACGGAAGCTCCCAGCCTCTCCTTTTTTTCTTTTTTTTTATTCTGGGATCTATTTACCTTCTATAATTGAAATTCTGTAGCCTTGAGAGGAGCTCAGAGCCCGTCAGGGATGGTGGGCGGAAAGCTTGGCTTCCTCCATTGCCAGGGGCAACCAAGCCTCCTGCTTGCTCCAGCTCTGTGGCTGCTGGCCGCCATCTTAGTTGGTTTAATTTGCATATAGTCACTCTGATTGGCTGGTGGGCGTGGCTTAAGATGTAGTGAAGGTATAGTCAATTTTCATTTTTGTCTTTTATTAGTGTAGATGGTGCTAGGTGTGTAGTTCAGATATCAAGGGGACCACTTTGTAAAGCATATGATTATCTAATCACTATGAAGTACACTTGAAACTAATTTCTCTCTATATAAAAGCATAATATACAAATTGACCGAACAGCAGAATGACCGGTCAGCTATGATGTGCACTGACCACCAGGGGACAGATACTCAATGCAGGAGCTGCCACCAGCCAACCTCTTGGTCCCTTCCCCACTGGCAGGCAGTCTCCAATCTCCCTATGGGGAACCAGGAATCGGGAGTGGGTGGCGGTGGACAAGAGTGGCGCTGGGGTCTTGATCACCCTGCCAGTTGCCCCACACACAGAGGGCGACTGGGGGGCGACGGCTGCGGGTGGGGCCAGCTAGTGGGCAGAAACAGCCAACCGCTTGGTCCCTCCCCCGGCAGGCAAGCTTCGATCATCCGATGGGAACTGGGAACTGGGTGTGGGTGGCGGCCGATGCAAGCGGCGCTGGGGCCCCAATCGCCCCGCTGGCCACCCCCAACACAGAGGGCAACCGGTGGCTGTGGTGGAGGCGGCATTGGCGGCCGCGGAGGGCAGGGCTGGCTGCCGGCAGCTGGGGCAGATTGGCCCTGATCACAGTCCAGGCCTAGGGACCCTAACCGTGCATGAATTTCATGCACAGGTATAAAATAATATTGAATGTAAACTAATTGAAAAATTTTTTAAAGTACAAACTGATAATTATAAAATAGTCATGGGGATGTAAATTAATACATAGGGAATATAGTCAATAATGTAAACTATGAATGAATATAGATGGGTACTAGACTTATCAGGGTGATCTTTTGCTAAGTTATATAAATGTCTAATCACTGTGTTGTACACATGAAATGAATACAGTATTTTCTGTCAACTATAATTTAAAAATTTTTTTAAAAAAAGAACATGAATGTAACCAGGAAGGCTATTGAGATGACTAGTAAGCAACAGAGGTGGTAAAAAGTAATGGGATTTTGGACCTACTTTGAACATTTAGTCAAAAATACCTCCTACGGGGGAAAGAGGTGTTGGGGATGCGGGAAGAGCCTGGACAAAAATCTTACACCTATGGATGAGGACAGTGGGTGGGGAGTGAGGGAGGAGGGTGGGGTGGGAACTGGGTGGAGAGGAGTTATGGGGGGAAAAAAGAGGAACGACTAATAATCTGAACAATAAAGATTTAATAAAAAAAATACCTCCTACTGGATTTGATATGAGAGAGGGACTAATCAATTAAGGATGTCTCCAAGGGTTTGGGTATAAACAATAGGCATAATTTAAATGCTCTGGGCAGAGATTATCATCTGTAATTACAGGAAGAGTTCTAGAACTTAGGTTGCAATATTTTTAGTTTATAGATTTAAATACTCAAATCTCAAATTTGGTAGGAATAATAACCACATTTATTTGGAATTTGTTTTTATGTATCTGGGATTTTATTTTGAATGGAAATGGGCTTGCTGTATATGTTTGCCTAATATAAAGTGTGCTATATTATAATCTCAAGTCCTATTTGTGAGTGATAATTATTTTGATTAATAGTAGAATTTCCATTTCATTTTATCCATTAACCTGGATCAATGCATTTCTCAGAGTGTTTATGTATATTCATTGATTTAATAACTGTATTTTAATGCTTACTGTATGTCAGACATTGTGTTAGGTGCTGGGCTATAGCAATAAACATATAATTGTCTTCATGATGCTATAATCAATATGTCTAAAGGTGTTTTGTATGCTTGTTATTGTTTTTTTTCCCCCCATTAGTTTCTGTGGAATAATTGGAAACAGAAACCAGTCTTTATTTGGAGATAAATAAGTTTTAGACTTTATATCACTCAAGCTCCCATAGAAATAGATGTCAATCAAAATAGTATAATCTAAAGATGGTTTATTTATAAAAACATGGTAGTAGGGGAACCTCAGTGTATAATGCAATGACTAGGAGCTTAGCTTCTGAGTTGCTGACACCTGTAGCCTGAAGAAATAAAAGAATGAACAATTAATATAATTTGGAAGGAGGATATGATGCAGAGTCATCTATTTTTAGAAGACCGCTGGTCTTAGGTCAGGGCTCATAGTCATATCAATTGTAGGCAGGAGGCCTGGAGAGTAAGTATTCTGGTCTACTCTCCTTCCTCTTTCTAATTATTCCTGGACCTCCCCAATGGCCAACTCAACTGTAGACAAGAGGTTTGTTGATATAGTCCATACAGGTCATATTCCTGAGGCAGAGAATAGTGTGCAGAATGATGGAGAATGGACCTGAAAGAGTAAATGAAAGATGTCTTGCACAGTCTTCCCATTTTGCCTCTTGGCCTACACTCTTACTTTTTCTAGGTAAAACGTTTGTGATTCCAATGCAGGCAGGGCACAAAGTGTCATCAGCTACCCCATCGCCAGATGATGTCAAACTGGTCATACCCTCACCGACATATAAAACATTTCTTCATATATGAAGAAAACTATGAAGATAGCATAGAGAAAAATAAAATAAATGATTAAGTAATACAAAACATAGCTGCTGCAGGCTCCATTGTAATTGTAGTGCCTCTTTCTACTATACCTCACCCTCTACCTTGGCTGGATAGGGTTATGGAAGGTAAACCTTTATTGGGACCTTGACAAGGTTTATTTCTGTAGGATCTGAGTCCTTGGTGGTTTTGTTTTTACTGGGTTGTCCCTTACTGGGACAGGGAGGCTTCCCACTATATTCCCCATTCTAAACATAGTCCTCTTGCCTTCCATTGTAAAACTACATCTCAATTTCCTCCTCCTCTTCCCATGGTTCAGTGACATGAGGAGCACAAAATGGCTGGTGAACATAATAAGTTTCAGTTAATTGAAAGAATTAATTTCAATTAATTGAAGAATTCCCCCCTTAGGAATTGGGACGTCCAAACCAACCAAGCTTAAAGTTGGCATGGAGCAAAATTCTTCTAGTACATGATCAGATGTGATAATGACAGGGGCTACCCCCACCTCCTACACCTGATTCCTGGGCCCATATTGTGCCTATGGTTTGAAGCGTATACTGTATCCTATAGGACAGTACCTCAACTGCTTAGATTGTTGCCTACCAAATGTCATAACTGAGCTTTCAGTAGGCTCTTCTACTGTTTTATAAAGCCAGTTTTTGGGTACTGAAACATTTATGGTTATCAGTGAATTACCCGAGTGTATGCTCATTATTTATACTATATGTCCTTTGGTTAGAGGCATTGCTGTGTCATCCAACATGGCAATTGGTAAAGTATAAGATAAGTCCATGAATGGGGATGGTGTTGGAAACATCAAAGATAAATCTACATCCAGAACATATGTTTATCCTCGTCAGGACAAAATGCTGTACCCCCTTAATGTGAGGGGTTCGATATAATCACCCTGCCATCAGGTAGTCAGTTTGATCAGCCCAGAGAATGGTAAAATTCTGGTGATTTATGAGGGAAGGCTACTCCTGGCCGACTGCATACTCAGCAAAAACGGTAGCCAGATTAGCCTTGGTGAGAGGAAAACCGGGTGTTTAATGCAGGCATTCATCTTTGCCATCCTACCAACTTTGTACGTGAGCTGTATTAGCTGTGGAAAATAGCTGACGTTCACTGGATGGGTCATCTTGTTTGCCTGATTTTTAAGAGCCTATCCTTTTGTGCATGTTCTATGATGGGTATTTACATGGGGGCTTGACTGTCATCATACTCTGTAATTCCTGGAAGTCAATAAACAAAGCTTTATGTCACTGATTTTTAAATTTCTGTGTTTCCAGGTTTATGCTTTGCTGGCTAGAACCTCTAGTTACTAGCCCATAAGTCAGTGTTGAACAACTAATTTCATTCCATGTGGAAAGCCAGATGAACAACTCAGTTCTGCTCACTGGGAAGGCTATACTGAGTAGAGTTGGAGTACCTCCCTAACTTACACAGGCATGCTATGCAGATGCACCCATTATCCAAGCGCATACTTTTTCCTCTTCTGTTTCCTGGCCATTGGGACCCAAGGCCAAAAGTGGGTTGAGGGAGAGGCAGCAACCTGATGGGAGCAAGTTGGGAGTCTGAGCCACTTGTTTGCACCCTTGGTTTCACTTGTGCCTTCTGAGCCTGCTTGGTCTTATAATGGAATTCCATTCTACATGCCCATGTTGAAGGTTTGGTGGATCAGGTAATATACTGTTCAATATGGGCAGTTCAAATCTAATAGTACTTGATGTTAATGAGCAGATGGTTAATCTTTACTAGTACCTAGTAGTAAGCTAGAAGCTGCCTCTCAAATGGGGAACAGAGAAAGGCATGGGTTCCCTTTGATGCAGCTCACACATTTCAGCTTTTGAGGCAGAAAGCAGGGTGTCAAATGGAAGGTATTCGATATGCTTTGAACACTTTGGAGAATTTCCTCCAATTTTTAATGATAAACATTTAATCAGCTTGCTGTTACTATACATCCTATCTAATAAAAGACAAAAAAGGGTAATTAACCGTACCTCCAATATGCTTCCCATTGGCTAATCAGCAAGTTATGCAAATTAACTGCCAACAAAGATGTCAGCTCATTTGCATACTGCAGGCAGGGTAGGACAGCGCAAGCTGCCATCCAGGCCCCCATGTGCGACCTGGGGGTGGGGGCTCAGGCAAAGCAATCACTGATCCCCTCGCTGGAGCCCTTGCCCACCCACCAGAGACACTGGCCTCTCCCCTGTGCTATCTGGGGGTGGGCGGGGGCTGGGACGAAGGCAAGCAGTGCTGATCACCTCGCCCTCACCCTGGCCCTTCAACGGAGACACGGGGCCCACTCCCATGTGCGACCTGGGGGTGGGCGGGGGCTGGGGCAAGGCAAGTGGTGTCCATCCCCTCCCCCGAGCCCTCGCCTGCCCACGGAGACAGGGGGCCCACTCCTGGGCGCCCCTTCCCGCTCACAGCAGAGCCTGAGGAGTCTGCGAGTGTCCTACCAGTCTTCCAAAGTGTA
>NW_006282605.1:816711-837064 GCF_000327345.1 Myotis davidii | reverse complement strand
CATATAAGAAACTAATATAAATGTTTCCTTATAAGTAACATGAATAGTCAGCCATATACACTAATAAGTTTGAACTAGTTATAATACAAAAATTCCCTGTCTTGGTGATAAGTGGCCACTCCTCAATTCCCTGAATTTTCTCTACCTCTGCTTTTATTCCAGGATACCAGACTCCCCCAAGATCTAGCAAGTGAAGTGTTAACCTGGAAAAGTAGGGGTATGGCAAGCTAGCTTAGAATGAAGTGGGATGATAACAGAGTGGAAGGGCAACTTTGCATACTAAATCTTTAATATCCTTTTGACTTTTGAGCCATTCTAATCTAATAATAGACAAACATGGTAATTGACCATACCTTTGCTACGCTCCCCATTGGCTAATCAGGGCGATATGCAAATTAACTGCCAACAAATATGGCGGCTAATTTGCATACTGCAGGCAGAGTAGGACAGCGCAAGCTGCCATCCAGGCCCCCATGTGCGACCTGGGGGTGGGGGCTCAGGCAAAGCAATCACTGATCCCCTGGCTGGAGCCCTTGCCCACCCACCAGAGACACTGGCTATCTGGGGGTGGGCGGGGGCTGGGACGAAGGCAAGCAGTGCTGATCACCTCGCCCTCACCCTGGCCCTTCAACGGAGACACGGGGCCCACTCCCATGTGCGACCTGGGGGTGGGCGGGGGCTGGGGCAAGGCAAGTGGTGTCCATCCCCTCCCCCGAGCCCTCGCCTGCCCACGGAGACAGGGGGCCCACTCCTGGGCGCCCCTTCCCGCTCACAGCAGAGCCTGAGGAGTCTGCGAGTGTCCTACCAGTCTTCCAAAGTGTAATAAAGTGCATTTCCGGCGAGGAGAAGCCCGGGCCAGGGGTGCGTGGGCGCTGACAGGTCGGGGGCCCTCCAAGGGCTGGTGGCTTCAGGCCGAGGCTGCGTGCTTGCAGCAGAGCCCAAGGAATCTGCGAGCATCCTACCAGCCTTCCAAAGTGTAATAAAGTACATTTCTGGTGAGGAGAAGCCCGGGCCCGGGGTGTGCGGGCATGGACAGGCGCAAGGCCCTACAAGGGCTAGTGGCTTCAGGCCCAGGCTGAGCGGCCAGGCCACTCGGAGTGCTCGGAACCGGTGTGAGCCAAAGCGCCTAAGGCCAGCGGTTCACACTCTCCCAGCCAGTGTGGAACTGCAGGCGTGGCCCGCCCCCACGTCCTCCTCGCCGGGGGTCACGCTCATACTGCGCGGCTACCGGCCTCCAGCCTGGCTCCCGCCTCGGGTCGGGGTCGGCGCCAAGCACAGGGGAGGCCAGAGGATGAACCCCAAACCCTTAGCCGGCCGGACCTCGGGCCCTGGAGGGAGGGAGCAGCTGTGGACTCCTCTCTCCTGCCCTGGAAGGTGGGAGGCCTGGCGGGATTCAAAGGTAAAACGCAGACACTGATGGGTCCCAGACCCCTGTTCTTTGCACACACACACCACCTGCCCCGCCCACTCCCCATCATTCTGTGAAGCTAAGGTTCCTGAGCCCAGATCCAAGGACTGCAAAGGGAACAATTCTCCAGGTGAGGACATGCAGGCAGGCGCCGGCCAAGTTTGACAAGCAGAGTGCTGTGGAGCAGCACCAGCTCCCAGCTACCCCGGGGGCAGGTGGCCACCACGGCTCCCTGCTGGCCCCAATAGCTGGGCAGCGGCCCCTGCGTGTCTGGTGCACCTAGGCCTGACTGACCTCGTGACCCCCAGAGCACGCACCCGCCTCCTGGTCCTAATTGCCTCTCCCCACTCCACACACACACACACATGCATCTGCAAAGGCGGGAACAAGGCCCAGGCAGCCGCGTCCACGCCCTTGCTGGCGAAAGTCATACTGCAAGTGGCCGGCTGTGTGAGGGGCAGTGGACACTCACTCGCTCACTCTCTCCCTGGAAAATCCAGGGCACACATCGGCTCCTGCAATGTGCAGAATTAGAAATTGAACCATTTATTGTCTCCTACCTTTTCTCTGGTTTCTTTGGTCACTCACTGTGACTGCCCCCACTGTTCTGAGTGGGACCTGGGGGCTCCTCAGCCAGACCACAGATCCCCAAATCAAACACTCACTTTCAGAAAGCTGGGCTTCTCTCAACGTACCCCGCAACCTAAAAGGTTGCCCCTCTGTGAAAATCTTGGAGGAGCACCGAGCTGGGAAAAGACAGCTGGTGTGTGGCAGGGTCCCTGGGACCCGAAAAGGTTTCAGAAAAAAAAAATTTTTTTTAACACATTTCAATTTCAAGAAGTAAAAACAAAACCAAGAGAGAAAACCTACGTTTTTGGAGCCTGAACATCCACAGGGACCTCAGTGCGATCCTGAGCCGCCGCCTGCCCCAGCGTGGGATCTGGGCCTGCCATCTGCGACCAGGGAGACGAGGCCGACACTGAAGGATTGGGTGTGCCATCTGCCACCAGGGGAGCGGGCCTAAGCCAGCAGATGGTTATCTCCCGAGAAGTCCCAGACTGTGAGAGGGCACAGGTTGGGCTGAGCCGACCCCCTGCCCCTGCCAGTGCACAGATTTTTGTGCACAGGGCTTCTAGTCTTTTTATAAAAGAGGACATCAGTAATTATTTGATTTGGGATTAATTTTAGAATCCTATATAATAAAAACCTAATTTGTTAAGTATCCAGTCATCCGGTGACTGGTCGACTGTTCAACCAATCAAAACGTAATATGCTAATGATATGCTAAGGCTGCTAAACTGCTTGCTATGACGTGCACTGACCACCAGGGGCAGATAGTCGACCGGTAGGTTAGCTTGCTGCTGGGGTCCAGCCGATCGGCACTGAGCGAGACGGGCCTGACATGCCCACGACCCCTCGGGGGATGTCAGAGAGCTGGTGTCATCCTGCTCCCACAGGCCACTCCCCTCATGGCTGGTGAGCACTGCTGTGGTGGTATGAGCCTCTCCTGATTGGGACTGTTTGGGCTTGAGCCCACAGTAGGTGCAGTGGGGCCAGGATGAGCAAGAGCGGCATGTAGGAGCTGCAGGAGGTGTTGGACTGTGGGTTTCGGCCCAATCCCCGCAGGTCACCCCGAGGGACCCCATCTGTGCACAAATTTGTGCACCAGGCCTCTAGTTAATTTTATAATAGTCATTGTCTCATTGTGTTCCCCCACCTCTCTTTTTTTTTGGTCAGGGACATTCTGAACATGTATTTCTCTTTCCTTTACTTACCTTTCCTTTCCCCGTTCTCTTTCTTTAGATGGCCTAGTAATTAGAACATACTTCTATTTTATATTTCATTGCGATATATGGCTACACTAACGGGTCATTTTCAGACTACACTGATAATTCATTTCTAGCCAGATTTACTGTTTCTAGATTCTTTTCCGCTAATACCTGTCTGTTTCTGGTCTTTAATGGAAACATTGGATGAGGTGATTTCATATTATCTGCATTACCTATGTTGAAATAGGTATATGGCCAAGTAATTAGAAAGCAAATTAATTTAATTGGAATAAATCAATTTCTCTTGCACTATTTAGTTCTTTCTCACCCCTACCTGTAGAGTTACTACTTCATAAATTAATGCATTTTTTAAACAAAGTTTAACTTATTTTCAATACATTCAACCAGCTTTAGGATGACAGATGCTATTGTTTCTGTAATATATATTTATTTGAAGTAGATTCTTGCTTCTTGAGACATTTTAAATTCAGAAAGTTTGGATACCATCTCTTTTCCCCCTAGTACTGTTATAGCTCTTGAATCATTTGCAATGTTTTATAATGTTTCTGAGGTAACAACTAATCTATATACAAAATAAGTACTGTGAAGTTTTTATTGGTAATTCTGTGGTAACGGGTGGGGGTGGTGCTTCATTGATAATTCTACTTTATAATTAGCTAATATGATTCTAAATCATTATATGAATATCTTTAAAAAATAATCTTTTGTCTTGACAATTCTGGCTAGGTGTCAGTTTTAGTGAAAAAGGGCTACATTTAAGAATCTGTTCCTTTGGAGGCCATCAGAACAGGCTGGAATTATGAGAAACCAAATGTCACTTCAATTTATTCAGCACGAATTTATCTTCCAAAAGAAGCTTAAAAATATACTGCCTACTTCTTTTCCTATTTTTGCTGGGAGCCTTATTTTATATTGACATTCACATTCTTTTTTGTACTTCAGCTTGAAAATTGTTGTTAAAGTTTTTCATCATATGAAGAATTGCATTACACATATCTGGCTTTATATTATGCAATGATTGATCAGTGGCATGTAATTAAAAATTACTTATCCTTAAACATTTAAATATAGGAACTTGACATGTATGGATTGATAATTTGATAAAAAGTGTTTATTATTCTGGGAATGCCTTGGTCAAATTCTATTTATAGGCTTAAAAATTCTCTAACACTAACCACATAATTAATTTTTTTTCTCCATTCTCATGGTAGATTAGCAATCTATGACTTTTTTTTTCTGTTGTTCTCAAATGATGAGATCTGTGGGTCTCTTTTCAGATGATGTTACACTATTGCATCAAAGAAGGAGAATGTGCAACATTTGCAGAAGGGAATTTTGCCCAGGAGTTAATCATGTTTGCATTTTCATATTTTTATTAAATAATACCAAGTGTCCTTTTCATTGAACTATCTCAACTTGGTAATTTGGTTTGTATATTACCACGGGCCCACGGGCATCACTTCTACCTTAGGGAAGACAGCGAAAGGGACCAGAAACCCCACCAATATCCCTTTTTCTCCCTTGCTACCCCTCAGTGATATCACCAAGGCACAGCCACCTATCTTAACACTGCAATATTTAGTGCCCAAAGCTAATTGAGCATCATTAGCTCCTGGGACTATCCCTGGGACATCTGTTGCTACAGGGTTAAAAAATAACTGATTTAAAGCAACCGTGGTATATAACCCTTTGAGTGATCTATGCCTCTTCATGTTCTGAATTGAACGTTTAAATGAAATCAAAGGCCAACTTTAGAGAAGGGGCATTTCTCACATATTTTTTCAATGCTGATGTGTCTCAGGTTAGCCCCTAGGTTACTTTTAGTACAAAAAATATTACGAAAGGGGATGTATTATTAGAAGCTATTATCTTGAAAAAATAAATATGATCTTATAAAAATTATTTGAATTTTACCAAAATTAGAACATCAGGTAAAATAGAGTTCTTAATATGGTCTTATTTTTTTGATAAAAAAGGCAAAAAAAATGTCTTCCTGATTATCAGTTCATTAAGAAACAGTATACTTACCAGTAGACAATTAAAACAGTTTGATGTGTCCACTAACAGGCATTTCATCAAGCATCTCAAACATTTTGACTGTGATAAGCACCCCAGCTGAGTTGGATGTAGCAGGTACAGCACTTAACAGAACACACTTAGAATTTGTAAGTTAAAATGAACCTGCTGGCTTTAGAGACTTTATGTGACTCAAGTACCTAAAGTTAGTATTAGCATTTGATTGTCGAGTGTTTCAATATAAAGGCATTTTCACTTTTTTTCAAATTTTGAATTTTTATTTTTAGAAAAAATAATTTTTCCTTCTTGAATGAGAGTTATTTCTTTCAGTGGAAGACACTACATTTCATATATACATATGAAATAATTAAGTCACTATTTTCTAACATAGGGTTATGACTACAAAGGGGTTGTTGGAGCCTTGTAAGGCACTGTGAAAACTGTATGTAGAATTTTGGAATACTTATTTTGTATTTGGTTGATGCTTTTAGTTTTTTTTTTCCTTGAACAAGAAAAAAGACTTTTTTTGTACTGAAAAATCTGTGATTTTTTTGTTTTAATTGACTAGGAAGATCTTGGAGAGGAGATTTTGGTTAAAGACTATAATTTTAAGTTACATCTTGATACCACAGAAGTGTCGGAAGTAATTAGTGCACAATATCATAATTTGCTTATTATCATACTTGGAAACATTTTCATCTTTTAAAATTAGAATTTTAAGAAAATGCTGGAAAATACGATTTTTAATGTGGATTTGGAAACAAATCTAGTTTCATTTAGACTGAGTTGTATAAAATATTTAAAATATATATTTCCTGTAGGACAAATCTTTCCTCCCATTTGGAATTCTCTCAATTATAGCCATGGTCAATCAGCCACTCCAGAAAATGAAAATGGAATCCTGTAGAGGAAAATGTCAAGCATACTTTTTCCTCTGTAGTTGTTGAGCTGCCCAGTTGTTTATGGGGTACAATTATTTAGGTGTTCATGCTAGTAGCGAATTAAAGGGAGGGAATTTGAAATCTAGTGTTTTCCAGGGATGAAAAATAAAACAAAGCAAAACAAGCAAACATGCAAGACTCAGGCCTTGATTTTGGAGTTGATTTGTGAGACCAAATGACTAATGCCTTCCCTAGTGCTGCACAGTGTCAATAAGCAGCAGGCAGGGTAGAGACAGTAGCTGCACACTGGAAATTACATGGCTGCTTCTGTCTTCCCTGAGAGTTTTAAAATAGAAATAATGTTACTCTTGAGGGTGCAGAGCTGGACTGTTGTGCTCTGGTGGTAACCAGCCTTAGAAGAGAATGAGTGTGTCATGCTTCAGTGACACTGCTTTTAGTATTTATTGTTTGTAAGTGTGGATGTTGCTGGAAGTAAGAAGAAAGGAGGGAAATAGGTATTGAAGCAAACAATAATAAAATAGATCTGTCACCGGGACTCTCTCTGCACCAGGCAGTGAAGTAATTTCAGATGTATTGCACTGTTGTTTTTTAAAGAAAAAAATGTAAGGTGAAAATATTGAATGGTTTATTGTCCTGTAGGTGGTAGTTTTTATTTAAATATGGCACCTTTGATACTTTCAAAGGATTACTTTTATTTAATATTGAGGATATGTGTCAGTTTCTGGTGTAGGGTGGGGTTGACATTTTTAGAGTAAGGGAGTACAAGGAAGATTGCAGTAGAAATGATGCTATAAGCAGGTAATACTAGGGAGGGAGCCTTCCCAAACTGGAATTTCTTGAAGACAGATACCAAATTTTATTATTGTCGTAATAATAAAGGTATTATTTCAAGAGGTATTTTCTTCAAGAGCTCCTGCTGTTGTTAGGTACCTGATTAGGTATTGGAGATTTATTTTTAAAAAATATTTAATAATATAATACCATATTAAACTTCAATAATTTTGAAAAACTTTAATTTAAAACAAATAATATAAAACACTATTTGATAACTACCACAGATGATAAGATATTTGAGTTCTCTTATAGGTATAAAAATATTTATAAGAAAAGTAGACATGTATTTTTAGACTGATAAATTGAGTTTTTCCCACCTAATTACCATTTTAGTATGTTGTTTATTGCTATGCCTTTCCCAAATTTGCCCATCATTTACTGTTATATAATTGTTTATTAAATTCTACGATTTTTTAAAAAATGGCCCACATTGTCATTAATTAATTAATGTGGAGTGCTCATTCAACAGATTTATTTGTTCTCATGTTGTCCCTTTTTTAAAAAAATAATGATTTCAGGGAGGAAGGGAGAGGAAGAGAGACGGAGAGAAAGATAGAAGCATCAGTGATGAGAGAGAATCATTGATCGGCTGCCTCCTGCTCGCCCCACACTGGGGATCAAGCCTGCAACCCGAGCATGTGCTCTGACCAGGAATCTAACCGTGACCTCCTGGTTTATAGGTCGATGCTCAACCACTGAGCCATGCTGGCCGGGCACATGTTGTCCCTTTTGGAAAGAAGAAAGTTAATATAATAAGCTCTGAACAAAGCTGCACTTTCTTAAGCTCCAAAAAAGTTAACTGTCCTTTGTGAATTCATTGTTTTGGTCTATTCATTTAAGTAAATTAATATCTGAGGGTATCTCTTTATCAATTAGTTTTATTTCATTTTTTTATTTTTGATTATGAATAGGCCGCAGTATTAGTTATCAGTACCACTATCTGATCTGGCCAGAACATTTTGGGAACACTAAATTGGAAAACTGTGGCTTATAAGCAGTGAGTCCTAGATGAATTTAAAGTTTCCTTTTTACTGATGATGAATAGGCTACCAAATTAAGCATCAGGGTGGCATTATTAGCAAACAGATTTTGTTGTGTGTGAGGAGAATTGAACTTGCAAGCAATAACACAGACTGCTCTATTTGCCAAACTGTATTGTGCTTTCAGGTCATTGGATGTAAAAAAGAAATATTTGTGTGCTTCTGCATGTAATATATCTGTGTATATGTATTATGTAATACACATGTATTTTATACATAACATGTATATATAGCATACTTATATATAAGCATATATGACACATGCAATATATTTAAATATACATGTAGATATATGGTACAGATACATAGATGGATATAGGTATGAAACTTGGATTTTTGTAGCTTAAAAGAGATCTTGCTGATATGTTGGAAGTCACTATGAAAGCTTTTTGATCTTTTGGTTTCATAGCTGACAGAATTTTGAAACCTTTGCCTCCCTCAGTAAAGGCAAAGAACTGTCAGGGTGTTTGATAGACTTTTGATATTTCATGGCTATTTAGTCCAAATGATGTGCATTTTTTGTTGGTTGTGTGTGTGTCTGTGTGTGTCTGTGTGTATGTGTATATATACACTTGTGTTCTTTGATATATTAGTATAGTAAGTCCCATTCCATTGCCAAAGTGAAAATTGATTCATTTATAATTTCTAGTATAAAAACATTCACAAGGATAAAATGTTTGGCTATCTGGCAATATTTAATACATTCAAAAAGTGTTACTGGGTTTGTTGATTTGGCTGGTGCCAATATATAAACTTTCTGATCTTTGGTTAATTTTTTTTAGGTGAAAAAAATTAGTGTTCATTAGTTTTTATATTACAATTGATATAATAAGCATCCAACTTAAAATTATATTAGGGATAGAAATAGTGTATTTGTATATTTTGCTTCCTCTGTTAATTCAGGGTCATTGTGACAGGTACACTCACTCTCCAAATACAATTCTCTGGGCAGCCCTGGCAGGGTGGCTCAGTTGGAGTATCATTCCATACACCAAAAGGTTGCAGGTTCATTCCCAATCAGGGAACATACCTAGGTTGTGGGTTCTATCCAGGGTTGGGGTGCATGCAGGAGGCAACTGATGTTTTCTCTCACATTGATGTTTCACTCTCTCTCTTCCTCTTTCTCTAAAATATTAATAAAAACATATTCTTAGGTGAGGATTAAAAAAAAATTCTCTGGGCAATTAGAATCAGTGCCAATGTGTTTTCTGCCTTTTGTCTTTACAAAATAAAATAGAAAAATATTGATTTGTGGATTTGTTTAGCTAGTATAAATATGAAAAGTTTTAATTTTTTTCCAAAGAGTTCTTTTGGTGATTTTATGTTTCATTATTTGTATCACTCTTACATAGAGCAAAAAGGTTTTTTTCTTCAGAAGTTTAGTATTTAATAAGTACTAAGTAACAATTTAAATGTAGTATAGAAGTCTATCTAGATCAAGTGGAAAGCCATAAACTGCAAAATGTTTTAGGTGGTATTATGCATAATAGTTAAGGCCAATAATCTGGAAGCAAAGTCTTGGATTTACATTACAACTTCACTCTCATAATAGCTGTGATTTGGGGTAAAATTGCTTAACTTCTAGTTTTTTCACGTGTACTTAAACCAAAGTTCTGTGATCAGGGCCAAGTTCATTGTCTTGCAAAATTGAAAGATGAGTTCATGAACAAAAATGCTAAGCAGAAGCAAAGTTCGAGAGATAGAGGGACTCCCTGCAGCAGGGAGCAGCACGGAGGGTGCGCAAAGGGGTTGCCTGTGAGGCTTCTTTGTCTCAGGTTCCAAAGCCCCCTGCCCCTTAAGCCAGTCCTAGAAAATGTGCAGCTGGGTTTCAGGAGAGCCCAAAGCAGGCCAGTGTCCAGAGCTTCCGTTCCATGCTGCAGCCGGTGTAGTTCAGCACCCAAGCTAAAGTCCGGTAGTTCATGTGTGGAATCCCACATGGCCATAAGCTACTTGGGCGCAGGGGAGCGTATCCCCTGCCACTGGAGATCCAGGAATCCAGTGCACCAGAGAGAAGAAGGGAATGTCCTTCTTTGCCTGGGGGTAGATACATGCTGTGCTCGCTCCTGATTGGTCGTTTCAAAGAATTCTGCCTTAGCAACATCCATACATTTTAAACTTCACGTCTCCCTGCCCAGTCTTTCTTGCCCAACTGGGTTGCCTTAGTAACTCCCGACTTGCTGGGTCCAGTTGTCCCTCTGGTTTTTCTCTGAACAGCGGACCATCAGTAAGCTGCATCCTGTTATTCTTGGACTTCCCAGTTCTACTTTCCGTTCCCATGATCCCCTCTTCTATCTCCTCAATACCATGAGAATGATAACAATAGCCTCCACATTGGGTTATTGTGAGGGCTTAAATAATGATATTTAACAGTGTCTGAAACACAGTAAGCACTCCATGAAGTGTTAGTCACTATTTATGACTTGCGATATTTACCTTTTATACATTTTTTTTCCTGGTGAGAAACTATTTTTCTTGTATTATTTGCTACGAATTTTACATTTCATAGGTGGCTTATATGCTGCATTTCATTTTAAGAAAAAATATATGTTTAAAATTATGTTATTTATGCAAAATACACTCTTTGGTGCATGTGAGAGATGTCTAAAATAACATTTATATTGGGGTACATTTTTTCCTTTCTTGGTTGGAACAATTAGGACCCAACTTTGAATCAAAGAAGATATCTTACCCTTTGAGACAGCATGGAGGGACCTAGAGAGTATTATGCTAAGGGATTTAAGCCAATAAGAGAAAGACAAGTATCACATGGTCTGACTCATATGTGGAATCTAATAAATAAAATAAACTGATGAACAAAATAGATTCAGAGACATAATCTCAGAGGGAAGGTGGGGAGGTGGGTGGCTGGGTGGGAAGAAATCAACCAAAGAACTTGTATGCATACATGCATAACCAACTCAAGGACACAGACAATAGGGTGGTGAAGACCTGGGGCGGGGGTGGCTAGAAGAGATCAATGGGGAACAAAAACGGGACATATATAATACTTTCAACAATACTATTGTACTGGTGGTCGGTGAGGTCCGAAAGGTTGGGGACCGCTGGATTAGAGTATGGATAATAGATTCTTAGACCTGGAGGGGATTTTCAGTTCACCTTCTCCATTTTATAAAAGAGGAAGCTAAACCTTTGGATGGTTATCTCCCTCAAGTTAACATGACTAGTACTTTCGAGTTGGTTTAGACCTTCTAACTTTTAATTTTTTGACCTTCCTCTCTATTCTGGTGAGTATAGAATTTTTAGCAGTGTTTAATAACAGTGGCAATCATTCATATTAGAAGATGAAAAGACATAACTGCTATTGCTTTTAATGTATTTATTGGTAGAGTGAATCACATTAAGAACAAGATTCTGGTGGTGATTTAAAAGATTGGATTGGTGCTCAGTGGGTTAGTTGACCATAAGTTCAGGAGCATAGCTATTGTGCAGACTGTAGTCTATATCAAGGAAGACCTAAAGTCCCTCTCTAGCCCAAACCTCTGGTCTTGGCCATGTAATTTTTCCAAAAACAGAAACAGACCTGAGAACAAAGTGTTATTTGAACCAAGAGCTGTTGAAACATTAAGTTAGATTTCTTCCTGGAAATCAGTAGACTAAGACTGTGTTAGCTCATGTTTCATATTACACAAGAGAAAATAAACTGAAAGGTCAGTTGAACAGTTACAGCGTTGCCCTTTTCCAAGGTAATCAGCAGAGCATGTAGCAAAGACGTGAACAGGAGCGTGACTGAAAAGAGAGTGGCTGATAAAGAGGCTGGCTGCTTAAAGTGCTTGGGACAATACTTGACACTTGCCTAACCAGATGGCCCAGCTCACAGGGCTTACCTTCAGTAATTCTCATTTATTACATGCAGATCATTTTTTTTTTTCTAGTTAGGCAATCAGGTTTTCACATTGCCAGGAGACCCCAGAAGTTTTAATATTGACCATTAATCATACCTTGGTAAACTGCAAGGACAATCTATTACTAATTTGCAACCAAGAGACAAGACACAGAGATTAATTTCCAGCTACATTTTGTTAGCATATTCTAATTAATTAATCTGTTAAGAGATGAAAATATGTTTACATTAATGGCTATATAGTAGGTTCCTTAAGTTGCATCATTAAATGTCATTTCCATTGTCCTAAATGTAGAATTCTAAAAATTAACACTTACGAAAATAAATAGGAAATTGAATAAGGCTTTCTTAGTAATACTACTAAATGGAATAATTCTAGTTTTTTATTCATTGAATAAAAACATCATGTTTTTGGTTTTATAGGATTTAGACCTGGAAGGATCTCAGCAATAACCTCCCACAACCGTCTCACCTCTATGGCCCAGTACCAGGATTAGGAAAGAACATTTAATAAGTAACAACCATTATTTACTTTAAGGACACTATTTTAAATAGTAGCAACTCTAACTTTTAAAAGTTAACTTTTAATAATTCTGAATTTATATCATTCTCTCCCTCCCCCAAAAGAATGATTTGATAATCCTATCTAATAAAAGAGAAACATGGTAATTAGCCATACCTCCGTTACCCTTCCCATTGGCTAATCAGGGCAATATGCAAATTAATTGCCAGACAAGATGGCGGCTGGCAGCCAGGCGACTGGCAGCCAGGCAGCTTGAACAGGAGGCTTGCTTGCTTCAGTGACGGAGGAAGCCAGTGACGTTCCCCGCCTGCCTTGCCGGCCTCTGAGCTTGCAGTTTAAGAAACATTGTTACAAATATAGAAGCTAAACAAAACCCCAGAAACCTGCTTTCAGCCAGCTGGGATCTCAGAGCTGGAGTGAGCAGGACCACAGCAGTGTTACAATTATAGAACCCAAACAAACCAGATCCCCCCAGGCCTCACAGCGGGAGCCAAGCCTCAGAGCTAAAGCGGGCCCAGAATAAAAAAAAAAAAGGACAGGTTGGGAGCTTTAGTCACCCGCCAGCCTGAAAACGGCCCTCAACCCCTCACCCAGATTGGCCAGGCACCCCAGCTCCCCACTGATCCAGGACCCCTTCAGGGCAAATCAGCTGGCCCCCACCCATGCACCAGGCCTCTATCCTATATAGTAAAAGGGTAATATGCCTCCCAGCACTGGGATCAGCAGAGCCGCGAGGCCTCCCAGCACCGGGATCAGCGTAGCAGAGAGGCCTCCCGGCACCTGGATCAGCGTGACAGGGGGCAGCACCCAAACCCCCTGATCGCCCTGTGGCTCTGTGTGTGACAGGGGGCGGTGCCCCAATCCCCCAATCAGCCCTACCCTGAGCGTGACTATGGGTGGCATCGCAACCTCCTGATCCGCCCTGGTCTGTGCATGACGGGGTGGCACCCCAACTCCCCAATCAGCCCTGCTCTGAGCCCGACCAGGGGCTGCACCTAGGGATTGGGCCTGCCCTCTGCCTCCCTGGAGCAGGCCTAAGCCAGCAGGTCGTTATCTACCAAGGGGTCCCAGACTGCGAGAGCGCACAGGCCGGGGTGAGGGGCCCCCCCCTCCGCCCCGAGTGCACAAATTTTTGTGCATCGGGCCTCTAGTTTCTATATAATTATAATTTCTACATACAGTGAGGCCTTGACTTACAAGTGTCCCGACTAACGAGTTTTTTGAGATACCAGCTGTCTCTTGGTCAATTTTTTGCATTGAGTTGATAGAGTAATTTCAGTTAATGAGCTCCTTAATAAGCTCCTTAGTGAGCTCCGTCTCGGAACGAATTAAACTCGTAAGTCAAGGCCCCACTGTATATCTAATTAAGTTGAAACTCAAAGTAGCCAAATTGCATATAACTTAAGGTCAAGTAAGAAAATAACCCAAAATACTGTTATCTAAATAGCTTTTATTTTATAACATCAGAAAATAGGAGATCAACTATTTGCTCTTAGATATGACCTAAAAATGTATTTATCAGATTGACCATAGTACATTTGGTTGTGTTTTAGAGGTAGTACAAAATGAATAACAAATTTAAAAAAGTTAACATTAGTAACACACTTAGTGTTTGCTTGTAATTGAATTAATATTTAGATTTTATTATTGTTCTATAATTAGCATGATAGAATTCCAAATTTTTTCAAGGTTTTGTTGTTTTCTTTTTTGACTTTGAAATCTGTTAATTTCTTGTTTTAAAAAAAAGGAAAGATGAGCCATCCCATAAAAATAATTTAGTTTTGGTGGATTAGTTGTATATATAAGCACAGCGGCCCTTGCATCAATGGTATTATCTTTTTCTTTTATAAATGTGGAAACTGAAACTCTGAGAGCATTAAGTGAAAAAAAAACTAAGGTCAGTTTGCTAATGAGCCTAGCAATACGAGATAACCTTTATTTCTAAAGTCTGTCCTTTCTGATGTGTCATCATACTTGGCACACAGTAGGTGGTTCATAGCAATTAGTCTTAGACTAAATCCATATGTGAAAAAACTCATTTAATTAACATCTAGTCCCAAATCTCATGAACCCGTAGGCATTGGTAAGGGTTATAAATAGTGAGAAACACTGCTTGATTAAACACCATAGACATGCCTGTGGCTATCAGTGTGAGTAGAAATGAGATATTGGGAATTAATTGTCTTTCACTTACTTTTTATCAGTTCTTCAGGGTAGGCCTAAACTACAGAAGAGTTTGCATTCATCCTAAATGGCACTACTGAGACAGATATTTTTGGGCTCCTGGCAGCAGTTGGAGTCTTGATTGGGTATTCGCATCACATCCCCTGGTTTGCTATTCCATATGTTTGTGCTTCCATATGTTTGATGTTGATACAGCATCTGAGTCGATGAATTAGTTTCTTATGTTCGATAATATATTTTCTTACAAAGCTGGTTGTTTGGTCATACAAGACTTGCAGGAGGAAAGATAATGAATTTATCTGAGGACTCCTTCCCATTTTCTCTCTTAATTCATCAGAGATTGTCCTATAGGGCTTTTATTCCTCCACACATCCGTATTGTGGAATCTGACCTCTTCTGTAGCTGGTTGCAAGCCACAACCTTCATTGGTTCAGTCAAACTAGTGCACAATGCCTGGAGGGCCAGTGGGACTAAGTAAATCAGGAGTCCAGTATAGTTACAGTGCGTTGTAACTTTCTTATATTTTAAGAAGTTACTGATTTTTCTGTTCTCAAATCCAGCAATCATATTGAGTATACTTAATAGTGTGCTTATTCATCATTTCATGTAAAAGTTATTGTGCTCTGCACTTTAGGTATATTTATATTGTTTAATTATTCAAAAATACTTTTATGCAGCAGGTTCTGTGATTATTGTCATTTCAGATTAGAAAATTTAGTTTTGGTTATAGCTGGTAAGAAGTAGGATTGGGATTCAAATTTAGGCATAATTTTCCTAATCTTAAACCTAAATCTAACTGTTGTATCACTTTTGCTTACCCACAGTCTAGCAGGTAATAGGGGCTTACTAAATATCAGTTTGCTAAATAGTTACTGTGTGCCAGTATTTTGGGTGCTGGGGCACATCAGTGTGCGAAAAAGATATATTACTTGTCTTTGTGTAATTTTTATTCTAGTCACTCTAGTTTCTGATTATAAGCCTTACCAATGCCTTATATGATGCTTTCCACTCTCTGCTTTTTGCTCTATTATCTCCCACACATGACAACGAATGTTTGAAGGCATAGCCTTTGTAATGTCTATGTTCACAGCGACTGGCATACCACTGGATATACAGTAAATGCTCAGTAACACTTATGGAATAAATAGATGGAGTTCATCACTTCTTGCTCATTATCTTCACTTAAATGCTCCCAAGTATTGTTTCCTGATAGATGAAGTCAACAGTGTATGCTAAATTGGATATAGATTGGAAATAGCACTGAGATTTTAAATAGAATTTTCAAAATTTACACATTTATTTGTTCATTAGTGACATTTAAAGTTTTAAAAATAAGTGACAGCATTCAAAAATAACAAACTACATGTATTGTGAACTTAACTTTTAAATTCTTTTCATTGGTTATCTTTATAACAAACAAGTCCACAAATCCTTGTGCATTTAATATTCGGTCTTTTTAATAAAGACTTTATCCTACTTCATTTGGCTCAGTGGATAGAGCATTGGCCCATGGACTGAAGGGTCCCGGGTTTGATTCTGGTCAAGGGCACATACCTCGGTTGCAGGCTTGAACTGATCCCTGGCCGTGGTCAGGGCCCATTGAGGGAGGCAACCATGTCTTTCTCACATTGATGTTTTTTTTCTCTTTGCCTCTCCTCCTCCTTTCTACTCTCTCTAAAAGTCAATGGAAAAATATCCTTGGGTGAGAATTAACAACAACAAAAAAAGACTTAATCTGTGGACTCTACCTACTAAAATTCAAAATTTATCCTTTAAATTGTTCCCTTTAAAAGCTGTCTCTGATCATATCAGTTAGCTCCTCTGCCTGTAAGAGTTTTTATTTTTTATTTAATTATCTAGCTGAAAATCATCTTTTCTATTCTGATTGTCCACTAGTTCCCACCTCTGGATAAACATAGCTAGTTGTCATGTCAACAGGACCCACCTAACTTTTACACATGCATTGCCCTTCTTTGTTTCCTTCAGATGTCAAAATACACTACTCATCCTTCAAATGCCAGCTACTCCTAACGCCTTCTCTAACCTCTCCTCCCACTAGTTCCCTCTGTTGTCTTGCTTATTTTTTTAACATTTGCCTATCTCAGCCCTATCCTTTCATGAGTTGAACAGTCTTTCTTTCATGAACTTAAAGGATCTTGTTTTATTTAACTGAATTATTAACACAAAAATATTTTTATCCTATATTAAGTCTGTTGTGTTTTTTGTTGTTGTACACTTATCCTTGATCGAAGGACACAAACTATTCACTTAAAGTCTGAAATGCCTAATCTTTATGTGACAGCCTTAGTATATAGGTAATTTTGTATATGCTGGATATTTTTTGCTTAAAGAAGAAAGTTTTTGCCAGTCACCTTCAAGTTGTTTTAAAGGTCGATATAAAAAACTATTTTCTTCTCCTCCAATGTTTTTTATTCCCATCTCCTTTTATCTTATTCCCCCTTTTTTAGCTATTAAAAATCCCCATAGAGCTTTCACTTCTGAGCTTTTTCTTACCTCAACCCCAAGTCTCCCCTTGAAAGCAGATAACAATATAAAATCTCGTAAATTAACCCCTAGAGTGCCGGGGAGCGTGATCCCGCTCCCCCTGTCTTTCACCAAAAGTGCTGGGAGCAATATCGCGCTCCTCCTGCAGTGTCAATATCAGATGGTAGTAGTTTACTCTTTATTGACAGATAGCACCTAAGTGCAGATTACTTATGATGCCAAATGTTTGTAGTTCTAAAATTGACCACTGGCATTTATCTGCCTAATTTTTTACAGGTACTAAGATTTTATGAAGTTTACTCAGATTTCGTAATTCTAAAGCTTCGAAATGGCGTCCAGTTCTAAGTCTGCTTTTATTAGTGATGATGATATTGTTAAATATGTCAATTCTTGCTGTGAAGATGACGATTTTGTAGAAGATATTGGAGAAGGGTGTCCCTCTATTTTAACATTATATGTTTCATTCAAATTTTTTTCTACTAGTATTTTATAATACAATCAGCAAACAATATATGTCAAAGATGAAAACAAATGTAGTAAAGGTTTCCGTAAGTTTTTGAATATGTAACTTCATTTACTTGCGATTCATAATTTTTTTCCTAAACTGCTGGAAAATCAGCAAAAATGCCTTGGCAATTTTAGCATAGTTCCTAGGATATTGGTTGGCACTCAAAGGGTTAAGCTAGCAAGAAAAACATTTGGGTTCTTTGGGTTTCAGGCCCAATCAGAAGCACTTGAGAAAGAATTCTACATCCTAGACATTTCCAGATAAGGTGTGATCCATCTTCCCTGACATATCTCCTGTGTTCACAACCCTGTCTGAAATTAGAACTTCAGTACAGATCTAGTATGAACTATTTTCCTAAGAGCAAAGATTTTAGCCTGTTTCATTTTTTCCAAACTCCTCACTTTCTAGTTTCCTAAAGTCACTTTTTTTATGGTCAATCCAATTGAATTAATTTTCTTCCACACTTTTCATAATCCATATATTTAGGTCAGTATGGAGAACGTAGCATTGTTATGTATTAGTATGCCAATAGTTGTAGTTTTTCATAGCAGGAAAAAAGCTAATGGTTCTCAAACACTTTGGGAATTTGAGGGGAAAAATCCTTAATGTTTGTTAATAATTAACCTGTATTTTAATATCTAAATAAGTGTTATGAATAAACTGATAAATTGAAAAGTATACTGCAGCATTGCCCCTCACTGAGATGGAGAATAGTTGTAGCTGACAATTGAGCACTTGCTGGCTACTGTGCGGATGGCTCCCAGTGTGATTTCACTGAGTCCTTACAACCTGAGGTTTTCCCCACTTAACAGGGGGAGAAATTTAGGAAAAGGGAAAGTAAATGACTTTTGCAAGGTCACATCCATTATGTTACAGTTAGTTAGGATTTGAACCCACCCTGTTTATTTCTACAGACTGTGACTTTTAATTTGAGATTTTTGTCTTGATTTCTGTAAGTATGTGTTTTGTGCTGAATGATGCTAAATCTTTATTGCTTGTTACATTCTTGACCTTGGACAACTTACATATTTATCTGTGCCTCTATTTCTTTCTCTATAAAAAGAGGATTAAGAACATCAATATAGAGATAAAATTTGATAATATTTACACCATTTTATATCTATACAGAATGCTAGTTGCTATGCTAACTTCATTTTATGTTCTTGGTTACCAAGAATTTGACCTAGTTTTTAAATATCTTATAAATTCATAGCAGAATATTAACAGAGATGACTATAGTTGCAGAGGACACAGGCATGATGAGCTGTTGTGTCCTCAGGCATTTTCTTTTTTTGAGGCACCGTGATTTCAAAGTGGAATGTGTATTTCTGTGTCAGAAGCTACAGGGCTGACCTTGAGGGAAGTCAAGATATTTAGTTAAAGTAATATAATGCTATAATCCTGTTTCTGTTGGATTGTAAGTGGGACATTTGTACATATCTTTAGAAACTTCTTTAAAATGAGTATTTTAAAAATTTAAACCTTATATAAACCTAAAAATGTATTTTAAGATATTAAACCCACATTGACAATAAAATTATTACCACATTTATTTTACCTCCCAAAGTTTTTATATCTTTTTAATTAATAATTTTCCTTGTGTTATGATGACATATATGTGTATATGTATTTTTTACCTTACATCCAAAATAATTTTCTTGATTGTTTCTTACTGTTTGATCATTTTTGAATGTTATTACTTATGTCTTCAATACAGATTAGCGATCCCATATACCAAGAGTTATAGCTGAATGATATCTGTAGGAGGTAAAAAACAACACCCAAAACCCAACATTCTATATAATAAAAGCCTAATATGCAAATTGTCCCCTTGGGCAGTCATTCAACCAGGAGTTTTACCACCAGCTATCATGTGTGCTGACCACCAGGGGCAGAACATGACAGGCGTTGGCAACTTAGTGCTGGTAGTGGAAGTGCTGCCAGCCCCGATGGGCCCCAACAAGAGCAGGAGCACGGTGGGATGGTGGAGCAGGTGAGCTGGCAGCAGGTGGGTGCAAGCAGGGGCTTGATTGTCCCACCGATCGCCCCGCAGATGGTGACCAGTGGTGGTGTCAGGGGCGGGCTGCTGCCTGGCTTCTAGGCACTAAGGGAGCCGGGCGGAGGGCCTGGCCCCAATCGATTGCCCCCCCCCTGGTGGGATGGTGGAGCAAGTGAGGGGCAACGCCAGACCAAGATGGGGTGCCAGGCAGGCTGCAGGGCTGTGAGGCTGGGGGCGCGAGTTGGAGCACAGTCCCCACAGGCCACCCTGAGGGACCCCACCTGTGCACAAATTCGTGTACCGGGCCTCTAGTTTACTTACAGGACTTAACACATTGCCGACCAGTAGTTTTTTTGTTTTTTTTTTCCTTATTGATTAAGGTATTACATATGTGTCCATATCCCCTCTTTGCGCACCCCTCCTCTGCCCCCCCGCCACTTATGCCCTCACCACCCTGGTGTCTGTATCCATTGGTTAGGCTTATATGCATGCATACAAGTCCTTTGGTTGGTCTCTCCCCCTTACCTACACCCTCCCCTACCTTCCCTCTGAGGTTTGATGGTCTGATCAATGCTTCTCTCTCTGGATCTGTTTTTGTTCATCTGTTTATGTTGTTCATTATATTCCACAATGAGTGAGATCATATGATATTTATCTTTCTCGAATTGCTTATTTCACTTAGCACTATGCTTTTAAAGTCTATTTTGTCAGATATGAATATTACTACTCCAGCTATTATTTTTTCTTTTCCATTTGCATGGAAAAAGTTTTTCCATCCCTAC
>NW_006282605.1:806376-816546 GCF_000327345.1 Myotis davidii | reverse complement strand
ACCCAGTGCATGGTATTTTATAACAGCAGCCTGAGCTGACAAAGACCACATCTGTTCTAAACAGAAACCTAAATTCTGTCAATCGCATTCCCAGTATCACTCAACTTAGAACCTTTTGCAATGCAGGACATTTGTTTGCTATATAGGACATTATTGTTAAAGGATCCCTTTCTCATAAGAGCAATATAATAAGTTTTTTAGAAGTAATCTAAGAAAGAACTTTTCTTTGCATTGCCCTTTTACTATTTATTTATTTATTTAAAGAATAGTTTATTAACACATTGCGGACCAGTAGTTTTATTGCTAGCTTTGCCCAGTGGCCAGGTAAGTTTCTATTGAACGAGTACAAAAAATGTTTTACATAAATGTTAAAGGCTCACCATTGCATTTTGAAGTATTTATTACATGTTCTTACAAGCTAATATCTTTTTAAAGTATGATACTTTGTAAAACACTGTATAATATGAAAGCACGAGAACTCTCATGATCTGTCCGCAATGTGCTAAGAGAGTATGAGAGTGCTTGCCCATTAGTATTTCATTTGATAGGTACATCAAGTTTTTTGGTCCAATTCAGTATTTTAAGTCTTTTGAAAAAGTTGCCAATACTTAAATTAAGGGGGCTCATAGAAAAGTCTGAAATTTTTTTTTGTTCTTGAATAATTAAGTAATTTGGCACTGATGCTTGGTAACAATGGGCTGCAGGTGTTAAATAGAGGCCATTGCTTCTCCATGGGTTCCTTTTTGCATTATTTTCCATACTATTAGGCCAAGCCCACTGAGCATGTATTTTTGTTATCAGGCTCTCACTGATATGTGTTTCTTATGTGGGGCCAGCTCTTCATATTTTTGATACCTGCCTGGCTTCTGTGGGCAATTTAATTTGTGTCCCATGGAAAATAGACTGTTAATGAGACTAAAATTATGTCATTTCATTAAAATTTAATTTGTTTCAGGTAGCAGATTGAATATAATTTGCATTTTTTTAAAAAAAAAAAAGTGTGTGTGTGTGTGTGTGTGTGTGTGTGTGTTTAGGTCTATTTGTTACATATACATATAAAAAGGGGTCTTATATGAAATACTCCACCCACACCTATCATTCCCATAAGCCTTTCACTCTACTGATCAGATTTGGTGGCTTGCAAAACAGTTCCCTGATGATACAGCAAGCTCATTATGCAAATATGTGAGTGTGGTGGTTCTAGGGATGCTTAAGGCCCCAGCCTGCCCCAGGCCTTTGAAATTTCCAGGTGCTCAGCATGAAGCCCTGTGAAAATGGATTTACATGCCAACCATAATTATATCTATATTTTCTTTATACGAATATATGCTCTGTGGAAAATTGCTCTGCAACTTCTTTTTCTACATCTTCCCCTATCAACACATATCTCTCTACCTTGTTCTTTTTAATGGCTATTGTCTAATTTGTTGTTTGGGTGGTCCACAGTTCAACCAGTCTCCCAGTGGTGAATAGGTTGATTATTTTCCATGGTTTGGCATTATAAATAATGCCATAATGATTGTACACATAGATGTCTTTGCTTCCTTATGCAATATATCCAAAGGTTAAATGTCTAAAAATGGAATTACTCAGTTGAAGAGTGTGATTTTGAAATTTTCATAATTGATACCATATTATTCCTCTAATTTATATTTCATTAAAGAGTATTTGAGAATGTCTTTTTCCTTTCAGTGAACTGTATCCACATAGACAATCATATGCTTATTGGTTTTTTAGGTGGAAAGTGAAATTTTGAAGTTCAGGTTTGCACTTCCCTTAGTTATGTATGAATTTGAACACTTTTTCAAATGTTTACTGGACATACGTATTGATTTCTTGGGAACTTGTGGTTTTATTTATTTTTAATTTAATTTGTATAACTTTGATCTCTTGAAGTTATTTTGATTTTTAGAGATCTATGTTTTTATTAATAACTTATAGGTTTCAGTATTAAATTAGATAAGCCATCCATTCATTATTGATACAAAATGCCCATTTGTTATATTTTTAAATTTCTATATATGCTTAAGACTATTTCAGGAATTCTTTTTTATTCCATATATCTATTTCAATTCTCCAAATTTTACAAACATAGTTTTATATACCCAGCTGGCCACACCCATTTCAGGGTGGGGGTCCCACTGGGGTGCCTGGCCAGCCTGGGTGAGGGGCTGATGGCTGTTTGCCCCCAGTGGGACCCTCACCCCATGGGGGTTTGGCTAGCCTGGGTGAGGGGCTGAGGGCTGTTCACAGGCTGACCACAGCCCTTCAGAGTGGGGGGTCCTACTGGGGTGCATGGCCAGCCTAGGTGAGGGGCTGAGGGCCGTTTTCAGGCTGGCCATGGCCATGGGCTGGAAGCAGGTATCTGGGATGTATTTATCGTCTATAATTGAAACGTTGTAGCCTTGAGAGGAGCTCAGGGCCTGCCAGGGCAGGTGGGACGCTTGGCTTCCTTCATCGCCGGGGGCAACCCAAGCCTCCTGCTTGGTCCAACTCCGTGGCTGCCGCCATCTTAGTTGGGTTAATTTGCACATTTGCTCCTGATTGGCTGGTGGGCATGGCTGGTGGGTGTAGCAGAGGTATGGTCAATTTGCATGTTTCTCTTTTATTAGATTAGATTACCCAAACCATACAGTTCCTTTTCAACTTAATTAGAATTTTTAACTCTTAGAAGTCTTAATTTCTAGCGACAACTAAAAAGTAAGCCATTAGCATTTTTTAAATTAGCAAATACATTTTACAACTTCTAGAATCATACTCTTCCTTTGACAAACATTCTCACTTTTAAGAGACACATTTTTAATAAAACATAAAGTATTCATTGACAGCTCCAAATCTATTTTCCAGTTTCTCTAATAAAAAGCCAAAAGTCAGTAAACTTAAGATCTGTTTAGCCATCAATATTTTAGTATTTCATGTTATTTCAGAATATTTAGATATTCAATAATATTTTAATCAAATCTTAATTAATTTAGAAAGGAACAATTTACCACCTCGAAATTTGCATTTTAAAAGATGGCCCAGATAAGAGGTCTTAAAGAAGACTAGGTATTTATATTTCATAAGTACATGTAAAGAAATGCAATCTTCTCCTGGAATTACTTTGGTTTCATAAAGCCAGTTACCTATAAGTTTTTTGAGATGAATAGGAGAGGTTTTGGAGAGGTAAAAGGATTTGGTGGGCTTTGAATTGTTTCTGGAGCCACACATCTGATCCTATAAAGAATTCATTTGTAAAAAAAAAAGGACAGTCTTGTTGAATACCTAAAGAATTGGGCTGTCACCCAAATATCGACAAAGGACTGACAAATCTATTCACATAATGTTGGAATTTTTTTTTCCATCTGGGTACATTTTTCCTAGTTTATAGATAGTACATAGCTTAGGTCTTCTCTGAGAGCCATAAAGGCTTGGATATGTTGTAGGCCAGCGGTTCTCAACCTGTGGGATGTTACCCCTTTGGCGGTCAAACGACCCTTTCACAGGGGTCGCCTAAGACCATCCTGCATATCAGATATTTACATTATGATTCATAACAGTAGCAACATTACAGTTATGAAGTAGCAATGAAAATAATTTTATGGTTGGGGGTCACAATATGAGGAACTGTTTTAAAGGTCCAGAAGGTTGAGAACCACTGTTATAGGCGGTGGGAATGGCACCAGGTGTCTAATTGGTGGGGTAAGACAAAACCTGTGTTCAGCAACCTTGGTACTTGGGTTCTGGCTAGGAAAGAATTCAGAGCAAGACCCAAACTGTAAGAGAACATTTATTTGGTAAATTACAGAGGTAGAAGAAGTAATTCCTAGAAGAAATGGGCTTAGGAAAGTTATGAAGGTAAAGGAAGAGCCCTTGGAGCTTGGGAGTGCAGAAGCTAATGGTAAAGTGCCTGGGGCTGGGAGGGGGAGTGGGAAGGGAAAGGGAAAGGCACAGGTTGTGTTCCCAGTGGGGAGAGAGCACTGGGTCCTCCATCCTAAGGGTTTTAAGGCTGGAGATTTTAGGGGAGGTCCCAGAGAAATATCTTTATAGAACATTGAGCAGTTTTCCAGGTGTGTCCATTTCAGGGTTGTGGTCTCCATTGATTGATTGGCCAGCACTAGGGAAGGGGTCGTTATTCAATGTAGCTGGTCCTGATGTCAGCTAGGCTGGTTTTATATTGCTTATCTATGCCTGGAACTGAAATACAACTGAGGCATAGATGTTATCTCTAGGCAGGAAAGATCAGGGAGTCCAGACCACCATATGCTAAGGGGCCGAAAAATGACCCTGGAGGCTAGGTCCCACCCTACAATTGATTGTCCATTGTTAGGCACCCTTATGGTCTTCTATACCTAGTCCATTGTCCTTGCTCTGCTCATCTGCCTAACTGCCTACAGCATATATGGAACTTCTGTCCATTTCCCTTTGGCGAAACAAAGTAAGTCTAACTGTAAGATAGTATTAAAATTAATGGCGCCATTTACTGGCCAAGTCTCTCCATTGACCACTTCATATTGGGGCCAGGCTGGGTTGCAAAACAAACTTGAGGCATTCAGGGTTAAATTTTTCCCAGTTGGTGAGAATATACCTCCAAAAAGGGTCTCTTAAGCCACTGTGGGTTGGTTCCCCATCTACAGAGAGACAGATATGTAACAAGCTGAGAGTTAGAGGCATTCCATAAGTCCCTGGACTGTCTTGGGCTGTCCTATGGTACAGTAGGGCAGGTACTCTGCTGCCTGGGAACTACCCGGATGTTGAGTGCTACCCCGTGCTCTGAGGGCAGACTTACCAATGGTCACAGTGATGGCATGGCACTGTGGTGATGGACTTACTCTGCTCAGATAGATGGATTCTACTCAACATGAAGCCAATTTCCTTAAGCGAGACATGCTATTTGATGGCCTCTGGCCTTAGCTAGCCCTACCAGAGGTTCCCCATCATTTTCTGTCCATACAAGGGGCTCTCACCTCCTGAGTCATCTGAACCCTCTTGCATGTCTTGGTTTTTCTCCCCAGCTGTATAATACAACCGTGAGGACTTGGAATACTAAGTAACCAATGTTTGTGTGTACATCCCAAGGCGAATCAATTATTTAATTGGAGTTGTGTTGGAATCCCCTATGGAATCGCTGCATATTTTGAGGAACAATCTTGGGCACCTCCACAGAGATTCTTAGTCACCTTACAAGACCTGAAATTCAAGCAGGAGGGAGGAAATGCTCCTTATGAGTTCAGGCTCTCATTTATCCAGCAAACGGTTTTGTTCAGAAAGCAATTCCAATTAAAAAGCCAAAGTTAAAAAAACAAAACAAAACAAAACAAAAAGACAGCCACTTTTTTTTTCCTTCCTCTCCTCCTAAGTTATCTTGACCCTTAATCTTCAGCTCCACCTTCAGGATTTTTAAAAAACAGCTCAAATAAATTTATGGCTTCTTACCTTAAAACAAGAAGGTCTGGAATTCCAAGAAAAATGCACCCAAGTTCACCAGATGCAATGTGGGGAGCCAATGGGGCACAAGGGCCCCTGGTGGTACCTAGCATGGTCTGGGTCTACAAGGTGGTCCTGGGTGTGCTCCTCTGGGATCCTGCCGTACTATGCCATGATAAGGCAATCCACGTCACAGCACCAAAATGAAAAAAATTGCTGAAATTCCTATATAACATTTCTGAAGTAATATTCAGAAATGTTATTTCATAAATTGCCCATCTAAAATTAATAGATTAAAAAGTATACTGATGACAACCTTAAGTTTTAGTCACTGTTCAGTGACTGTTATAAAATAAGTGACATTCTTGTACTTTATCCCATCTTCCTTTCACTCATCTGTTTTTTTATTTTCTAATAATAAAACTTTTACTTTGTTCATTCTTTTTGTTATTGTATATTCACTTGCGAATATTGCCATGGTTCTATATATAAAGATTCAGGGCCCAGTCACACTGCTGCAATGACTATTTATTTCTTTCTATGAGTTTACATTTTTAGTCTTTTAATTGCCATAGACTTAGAATTATTTTAAATTTGACAATATTTTAATAATTCCTTATGCTTGAGTAGGAACTTATATAATATCTTTATTTAGATTACTGCTTTTACTTCTCAGAATTATGTGGGTTTTTGATCTTGAAGGTAATGTTCCTTTGCAAAAAAAACCCTCTCCTCACTCTTTTGTACCTGGTTGTCTATGGAATTATTTTTTTTATTCTTTGAATTTCAGTAGCTTAAACTGGGAGGTTTTGCATGTGCATGTTTGTGTTTGTTTTTTATTTTTCATTTTGCAACACAGTACTCTCTTTTTAATACGCAGATTTAATTCTTAAGGGAAAAATGTCCAGTTTTACCTCTTCTATATCCATTTTATTTAGTTTTGTTAAGATTCACCAGCTATCCTTATTTGGATTTTTTGGAGTCAATTTTTGCATTTCTCTTACCTTCCCTTTAATATATTCAATTTCTTTGTCTTTTTATTCTTCATTTAATTACATCAATTTTCAATTTATTCACTTAACTAATAACTTGCTATTTTTGCTATATGTGCATTTTGTTCTTTGTTAATTCTAATTCATTTATTATTTCCCAATGATGTATTTTGTTCCTCCTCTTGTTTCCGTAGGTCTGTAGTCCAATTTTACTTATTTTGTTGTTTTGTCATATAATCTCTCAACTCTTATTTTTAGTGAATTCATTTAAAATATGTTGAAGTATAATGTGAAAGATATGTGGAAAGGTTCTTTTGTTCTGTATTAGCTTCTTAAATTTTATATATGCCCTAATGCAGTGATGGCGAACCTATGACACATGTGTCAGAGGTGACACGTGAACTCATTTTTTTGGTTGATTTTTCTTTGTTAAATGGCATTTAAATATATAAAATAAATATCAAAAATACAAATCTTTGTTTTACTATGGTTGCAAATATCAAAAAAATTCTATATGTGACACGGCACCAGAGTTAAGTTAGGGTTTTTCAAAATGCTGACACGCCGAGCTCAAAAGGTTCGCCAACTGCCCTAAATAGTCTAAGGAGGCAGTTAGGCACCAGAGTTAAGTTAGGGTTTTTCAAAATGCTGACACGCCGAGCTCAAAAGGTTCGCCATCACTGCCCTAATGCCATCTTTCTGGTACTTTTATTGCTCATCCATCAGGGAATGGGGAAGTGCAGGAGAGGCTTATTGGCATTGCTTAATCAGTGGTTCTCAACCTGTGGGTCGCGACCCCTTTGGCGGTCGAATGACCCTTTCACAGGGGTCGCCTAAGACCATCCTGCATATCAGATATTTACATTACGATTCATAACAGTAGCAAAATTACAGTTATGAAGTAGCAACGAAAATAATTTTATGGTTGGGGGTCACAACATGAGGAACTGTTTTAAAGGGCCAGAAGGTTGAGAACCACTGGCTTAACTCATTGTGTAGTCCTGAAACCTTCACTTCTCATAGAGAGCACCTGCCACATAGTTTTACAAGTTTTGTTGTAGTTTGCTTCTTCCCAGATTTGGGGGGTATTAGTGAAAACAGCAGTAGGTTTTTTTTGTTTGTTTGTTTGTTTGTTTTTTTACCAGTTTTGGACATGCCTCTAGCATTTGTAGTTTGATGTGATCTATGTTCTTTCCATGCTTTTGCTAAAGGTAGGGTTAGGAAAATTTGGCTCTGCCACCTGATTTTGTAAATAGTTATTGGGCCACAGCCACACCCATTCATTTACATATTGCCTTTGGCCACTTACTTGCTTCAGAGACACAGCTGAGTTGGAACAGAGGCTGGGAAAGCCAGAAATATTTACTATTTGCCCCTTAACAGGAAAAATGTGCCAAAACCTGCTGTTGGGGAATTTTATCTTTCTGGCTGGTTTTTGACTATTTTTCTGTCATTTTATTAGGGTTTAGAGGAGAAAGATATAGAATGATCCTTCATTATACTATCTTGACATAGAAATTGCTATAATGCTGATTTTAAAATTTCATGGAACAAAATAATTATCCTGTTTTCTCTCATGGCAAAGTGATTGAAATGCTAAAAAATGTTAGTGGAATTACTTACTATTTATTTGAGATAAGAATGATTTTACCTACCAGGTAACATCTACCAATAAATGAAATTATTCCCATGTCTTCTTTAATGATATCTCCCCACCCCCCTTTTTCTGAATAAGAGTAAAACAGCTAGTTAATTACAATAGCAAAAGAATTTAATTTTGTAACTTTCTTCTTTTGCACTTTTCACAGGTATAAGCGCTTTATCCAGACTTTGGAGAACATTGGAGAGAATGAAGGTGGCATTGATAAGTTCTCCAGAGGCTATGAATCCTTTGGGGTCCACAGATGTGCAGATGGTGGCTTATACTGCAAGGAATGGGCCCCAGGAGCAGAAGGGGTTTTTCTTACTGGAGATTTCAGTAAGTATTTTGAAAGCATTAATGATGGTATTAGTATCTTATTAATCTATTTGAAACATAGACTTATTATATTTCATGTAAATGATGAGATGAAAATAAGTGATTAGAAAAATTTCATTTTTCAGATAGAGCCACAAACTTTATTAATCTTTACCTTCATGTAGTATAAATGTTTTGCTCTCATGTGATATATGTGTTCCTGAAAAACATATTCTGTAAAACCGTGTACCAGAAATAAGAGTTTATGAGAAAAATAGTGTTAGGCAGACTACTCCAAATTTACTCAACTTTGTTAGCAAACTCTAAAAAAACCCAATAGCACTATCGGTGTAAGTTAAATCTCCACTGGCATTTGCATCTGGTTAGACGGCATTGTAGTTCTTGGGTCCGCTATAGTCTGGTAACTTTTTTGAAATCTCAATAAAAGTAGTTATCTAATTGAGAGGGTAAACTTCTTTATCACTTAATTTACTTTTCCTTCACCTTTTTTATAACACAAAGGGAAACACTTCTCAGTTTTGTTATCTGTTCTGTTAATTTCACTGTGGACAGTTAACCCTATGGAAAGCATAGTAGTTTTAAAGGTTAGGCTTTTTTTTTCTTTATTGTTTAAAGCATTACATATGTCTATTTTTTCCCCAATTGAGCCCCTCCCTATAGCCCCCCCCCGCCACCTCTGCACCCCAAGACAAGTCCGTACCACCCGTTTCAGTGTCCATTGGTTATGCTAATATGCATGCATACAAGTCCTTTGGTTGATCACTTATCCCCCCACCCTGTACCCTGCCTTCTTTCTGAGTTTGGATGGTCTGTTCAGTGTTTCTTTGTCTCTGGATCTATTTTTGTTCATGAGTTTATGTTGTTCATTATATCCTATGAGTGAGATCATTGATATTTATCTTTTTCCAACTGGTTTATTTTGCTTACCGTAATGCTTTCCAGGTCCATCCATGCAAATGGTAAAAGTTTCTTCTTTTTTTATAGCAGCATAGTATTCCATTGTGTAGATGTACCACAGTTTTCTAATCCACTCATCCATTGATGGGCACTTAGGTTATTTCCAAATGTTAGCTATTGTAAATTGTGCTGCTATGAACATAGGGGTGCATATGTCCTTTCTGATTGGTGTTTCTGGTTTTTTGGGATATATTCCCAGAAGTGAAATTACTGGGTCGAATGGGAATTCCATTTTTAATTTTTGAGGAATCTCCATACTGTTTTCCATGTGGCTGCACCAGTCTGCATTCCCACCAAGGGTGCATGAGGGTTCCTTTTTATCCACATCCTCGTCGTCACTTGCCTTGGTTGATTTGTTGATGATAGCCATTCTGACAGGTGTGAGATGGCACCTCATTGTTGTTTTGATTTGCATCTTTGGGATGATTTGTGACTTTGAGCATGTTTTCGTATGTCTCTTGGCCTTCTGTATGTCCTCTTTCGAAAAGTGTCTATCTAGGTCCGTTGCCCATTTAAAAAAGAGGGAACTTTTACCAAGGTACATGCCCTTGACTGGAATCGAACCTGGGACCCTTCAGTCCTCAGGCCGACATTCTATCCACTGAGCCAAACCGGTTAGGGTCATTTAACCATTTTGAGTTTATTTTTATGTACAGTGTAAGTTGGTTGTCTATTTCATTTTTTAACATGTACCTGACTAATTTCCCCAGCACCATTTATTGAAGAGACTGTCTTGACTCCACTGTATGCTCTCTCCTCCTTTGTCAAATATTAATTCAGCATAATGGCCTGGGTCGATTTCTGGGTTCTCTGTTCTGTTCCATTGGTCTATATGTC
>NW_006282605.1:804280-806275 GCF_000327345.1 Myotis davidii | reverse complement strand
ATTTTCCATTTGTTTATGTCTTCCTCTATCTCTTTTTTCAATGTCCTGTAGTTTTCCAAGTAAAGGTCTTTTACCTCCTTAGTTAAGTTTATTCCTAGGTATCTTAAATTTTTTGTTGCAATGGTAATTGGGATTGCTTTTTTAGTTTCTCTTTCTGTGAGTTCATTATTGGTGTATAAAAAGGCCATAGATTCTAGGCCAAATTCATTTAAATCTAGTAGTTTTTTGATGGAATCTTTACGTTTTTTTATTAAATCTAGTAGTTTTTTGATGGAATCTTTACTTTTTTTTTTAATGTACAATATCATGTCAGTTGTGAATAATGACAGTTTTATTTCTTCTTTTCCAATTTGGATGCCTTTTATTTCTTCTTGTCAGATCGCTATGGCTAGAACTTCCAGTATTGTGTGGAACTGGAGTGGTAAGAGTGGGCATCCCTGTCTTATTCCTGTTCTTAGGTGAATGGTTTCAATTTTTGCCCATTGAGTATGATGTTGGCTGTAGGCTTTTTATCAAGGAAGTGTGTTGGATTTTGTCAAATGCTTTTTCTGCATGGATTGATATGATTATGTGATTTTTGTCTCTCAATTTGTTTATGTGATGTATCACATTTATTGATTTGCGGATATTGTACTATACTTGCATCACAGGAAAAAAATCCCACTTGGTCATGCGGTATGATCTTTCTAATGTGATGCTGGATCCGATTTGCTAGTATTTGTTGAGGATTTTAGCACCTATGTTCATCAGGGTATTGGCCTGTAGTTCTCTTTCTTTGTGGTGTCTTTATCTGGTTTTGGAATTAGGGTAATGCTGCCTTCATAGAAAGAGCTTGGAAGTGTGCTTTTCTCTTGAATTTTTTGGAATAGTCTCAGGAGCATAGGTTTTAGTTCTTTGAATGCTTGGTAGAACTCCCCTTTAAAGCCATCCGGACCAGGGCTTTTGTTTGCTGAATGATTTTTGATTACTACTTCACTTTCATTGGTAGTTATCAGCCTATTCAGATTTTTTGATTCTTCCTGATTGAGTTTTGGAAGCTTGTATTTTCTAAGAATATGTCCATTTTGTCTAGGTTGTCCAGTTTGTTGGAGTAGAGTTGCTTGTAGTATTTTTTACAATCCTTTTTATTTCTGTGAGGTTTGTTGACTTTTGGCTTACAATCTATTTGTAGGAAGGGCCTGTATATAAATAACTATAATGCAATTTGCTTAGTTTTATTCTAGAAATATAAATACATTACTATAAACATTGACAAGGAAGAAAATTCAGTATTGAAAGTAGAATAACTGAAAAAAAATAGGCCTTGGCAAAATGTTTATAATACAAGGAAAGGAAATATCAGAATAGTAAAAGTCCTTTAGTACCATAGAATGATGTAGTATTTAAAATTTGATTGTGTCATACTCAAAAGTCTACATGCTATATTATTCCATTTATATGACATTATGTAAAGGCAAAACTACAGGGACAGAAAACAGTTGTCACAGTTTGTAGGTAGGAGGTGTGAATTGATTATAGAGGAGCATAAGGGAGTCTTTGGGGTGATGAAAATATATTATGTCCTTCCCTGGCCAGTGTGCTCAGTTGGTTGAGCATTGTTCCATGCACCAAAAGATTGCGGGTTTGATCTCTGGTTAGGGTGTGTGTAGGAGACCGGTAATCAGATGTTTTCTCTCTCACATCGATGTTTCTCTCTCTCTCCCTCTCCCTTTCTCTCTCTTTAAAGTCAATTATACATTAAAAAATGTATTATGTCCTGATTGTGGTGGTTACATGACTGTATATATCTGTCAACTTTTATAGAAAGATACATGTAAAAGAGTCCTACTGCATATAAATTATACCCTAAGGAACCTAATTTTAAAAAAGTTTTGATTTTATAATATACTAATGGTCTGGTGCATGAATTTGTGCATGGTGGGGTCTGTTCAGTCCACCCCGATCGGGCCGGGCCAGCTTGGGGGAGGGGACACAAGAGGTTGGCTGGCCGGCCCC
>NW_006282605.1:800490-803674 GCF_000327345.1 Myotis davidii | reverse complement strand
TGTGTGTTTGTGTTAGGGTGTGTGTAGGAGACAGGTAATCAGATGTTTTCTCTCTCACATCGATGTTTCTCTCTCTCTCCCTCTCCCTTTCTCTCTCTTTAAAGTCAATTATACATTAAAAAATGTATTATGTCCTGATTGTGGTGGTTACATGACTGTATATATCTGTCAACTTTTATAGAAAGATACATGTAAAAGAGTCCTACTGCATATAAATTATACCCTAAGGAACCTAATTTTAAAAAAGTTTTGATTTTATAATATACTAATGGTCTGGTGCATGAATTTGTGCATGGTGGGGTCTGTTCAGTCCACCCCGATCGGGCCGGGCCAGCTTGGGGGAGGGGACACAAGAGGTTGGCTGGCCGGCCCCGTCCCCTGGTTGAACTCCCTGGTTGAGGGTCCATTTTGCATATCAGCCATTTATTATATAGGATGTATTGTCCAAGGCAGCACGGCTCAATTAAAATACAATGTAAGCCACTTATGTAATTCAGAAATTTTGGTAACAGTATTAAAAAAGTAAAAGGAGGATAGTTGAATGAATTTTAATAAGTATACACTTTATTTGAACCAGTATATAAAAATCTTTTAAAATGTAGTCAATATAAAATTTGTTAGAAATATTTTCACTCTGTTGCACTATCTATCTATCTATCTATATATGTATTGGAACAGATTGATGAATCTCAGAGGGAACGGGAGAAAAGGGGTGGGAAGAGATTAATCAATTTTATATGCATACTAGAGGTCCATTGCACAGATTTGTGCACTGGTGGAGTCCCTTTGCCTGGCCTGTGGGCATCAGGCAGTAACCGGTAGTTCGATATCCCCCAAGGGGTCCTGGATTGCGAGAGGGCACAGGAGGCCAGGCTGAAGGATCCCACCAGTGCATGAATCCATGCACTGGGTCTCTAGTATCTTATAAGTCTGTTATTTTTTCATTGAAAATTCTTGATTTAATGAGAATTTAGCTTTAATAAGATTTTCAGTTTAAAAGTGCATACCTAAGTTTTTGCAAATATAATGAAAAGTTTTAGCCACTATCTTGAGTAATAGTTTTATAACCTGACAATCAATGGGTCTGTGCTGCCTGTCACTACTTAAGCCAAGTAAGCAGAGACAGAGTTGAATCAAATATGAGCGTTTATTCCAATACTTCCAGCTGTATGGGAGAGCAGCAGATCATCCAAGGAAATATGCTCTGCAGCTTCCCATAAGCCAGTTGCTTATAAAGGGTCAGACAAAGATTAAATGGGGAAGTAGGGATCACAGGCATGGGGAAGTAGGTGGCTGGGGTGGGACTCTATTGTTTGGGCAACAAGGTTGTTAATCTTTCCTTGAGAATGGACCAAATTCCAAGGTTGACTCCCAGGTCCCAAGGTTGACTCCCAGGTCCTGGGGGCATATAACTCCCAGCCAGGTCAGAATGTCCTTTCTTTAACCAACACAAGGCAATCATAGTTAACAGAGCATGATTAATATTTCCCATAACCATAGCTAGTCCCCAATATTCTATTCTTGCCCCTAGCAGTTTTAAAAATTGAGATTTAATAAAGTGATTAAATAAAATAAAAAATTTAGTGTTTCAGTTGAACTAACCTCTTTTCAAGTGCTCATTAACCACCAGTGTCTAGTCACTAGACTCTAGTGGCTACCTTATGGGAAAGCACAGGATACTGATACCTGCAAAATTTAATTAACCAATGTCACACCAATAAATTGAGTTAAAAAAATAGAATAGCAGTAATCTGCAACCAAACCAAATTATACATAGAATTTAATGCTTAAATAGTAAAAGAATAATAATTTCAAAGATCTTTTGTAAAGAGAAAACTAAAATTACCCAGTCCACAATTTAATGGAAAAACCTCCTCTGTTAACATTTTTTTTTTCAGTTTAAAAACTCCACCCTTTGTGAAGGTATATCACATAATTTAAAATCTCTTTATATCCTGGAGGTAGCAGAATAGCAGTCAGTCAATTATTTTCAGTCAACCATGGTTTAATCAATGGTTGTTTATTTTTACTGGAGAGATTGGGAAGACTAAGATAAATGAAATTGTGATAGAAAATAGTTAAGAAGCTGCAGTATGCTGGGAAATTTTAAATGTCTAATGTCTAATCTATTTTCAAATCTGGATGAAAGGATATCTTCTTTTCTGTCCAAAGTTACAGGGACTCAGGATCCCTTTATACATGGATCTCAACTTCTTATCACTAAAAGCGTTGACATTTTGAATAAAAGCTTAAAAATTGAGAGTAGAACCAAAATTTTTAGTTCATAATGCATTTAAAAGAATATTTCTTTTTAAAAAATAGATACCTGGGGGAATCAAAGATGGTGGCTGCAATAAAAAAATGGGCAAAGGACATAAATAGACACTTTTCCAAAGCGGACATACAGATGGCCAAGTGACATGAAAAAATGCTCAAAGTCACTAATCATCAGAGAGATGCAAATTAAAACTATTATGAGGTATTACCTTACACCTGCCAGAATGGGTATCCTCAAAAAATCAACAAATAATAAGTGCTGGTGAGGATGTGAAGAAGAGGGAACCCTACCCTAGTACACTGCTGGTGGGAATGCAGACTACTACAACTACTATGAAAAACAATATGGTTTCCTCAAAATATTTAATATGGAACTCCTATTTGACCCAGTGACCTCACTTCTAGGAATATATCCTAAGAAACCAGAACACCAGTTAGAAAGAATATATGCACCCATATGTTCATATCAGCACAGTTTTCAATAGCTAAGATCTGGAAACAGCCCAAGTGCCCATCAGTGGAAGAGTGAATAAAAAACCAGTGGTATATTTACACCATGGAATACATTGCAGCTGTAATTAAGAAGGATCTCTTACCCTTTGAGATAGCATGGAGGGACCTGGAGAGTTTCATGCCAAGTAAAATAAGCCAATCAGAGAAAGACAAGTATCACATGATTTCTACTGAACAAAATAAACTGATGAACAAAATAGTTCCAGAGACATGGAAGCATGGGACAGACTGCGGAATCTCAGAAGGAAGGCAGGTGAAGGTAGGTGTGAAGAGATCAACCAGGAACTTGCATGCATATATGCATAACCCATGGACACAGACAGAGGGTGGTGAAGACCTGGGGTGGGGGGACAAGGGCGTGCTAGAAGGGGCCAATGCGGGGGGGAAAAAAGAC
>NW_006282605.1:797245-800434 GCF_000327345.1 Myotis davidii | reverse complement strand
TGCCCTGACCAGGAATCAAACCCACAACCTTTGGAGTATGGGAAGACACCCCAACAACTGAGCTACCTGGCCAGGGCACCATGGTGGTTTTATTTTATTTTATTTTTTTATTAGTCATGATGAAGGGATTCTGTATTTTGTTTTCCCTTTATTTATATGAAAAAAAATTATATTTTTTCTAAGAGTTGAGCAATAATAATCATTTTTCTTTGCTGAGATTTTTGTCATGATCAGGAATCTTAGATAATTTTATTGTTAAGTCTTATAATGTATAAACTTGTGCTAAACAAAGGAAAAGAAAATGCATGTTAATTGACTTACAAGTTACAGTATATTTTAAAGAAAACGCAAATAAAGATTAAGATGTTTTTCTTAGAGCTTTTGTAAATGAGGTAAAATGTTTTAAAAAGTGTTTAACTATATTTATATACCCTCCTTTATCACCTGATATATGTAACAGCAATAAATTTAAAAGATTCTACATAACACTGATATTTTTAAGAATTCTGTTTCTTATTGTGTCATTTAATGTAACAGTAAGCTTAACATATGTATATGTACTTGAATTATCACCTGAAAAACTCTTGCTTTTTTACTTGCTGGCAGAGATTTAAAAAGTAACATAATTTTGTTTATATTCGTTATCATCACAGTGTGTATATAACTTAAAACATTGCTTTTGTACCTACCTCTTCCCCAACCCCCCATAATAATATAAAACATATCTTCCAGCACTAGCACCAAAAACTTATTTCTGCTAATAGATAAGTTGCTGTTTCACATTTACCTGAAAATTCTTAATTTAGTTTTTATCAAAATCATTACCTACTTATTTGTGATAATTTTTCAGAAGAAATTAAAATTAAAGCATGTCTAGACTTTAAATTTTTGTATTATGGAAAGTTGTTCCTATAATAAAAATACTTTAGTATTGTATTGTGATGTATTTCTCCTCTTCTAATCATTTTAGAAATTGACTTCATTATATTCTTGGGGCTTACTTATGTTGCTGGTGGATGTTTTTTGTTTTGGTGTGTTTTTGTTGTTGTTTTTTTGTCATCTGACCTTAAGATATTTTAGGTGCAACTACTTAGAGTAGTCAAATATATATGATCTTCAAGAGTGAAATTGTGTGAACTGGTATGTAAAAAAAAAAATATAAATAGCATGGGCTTTAGAGTTTTTAACTGTAGTTGAGTTATCTAAACTCAGTTCTTCATGTGGCTCAGTGGGGAAAAATCTAATCTTACCTGCCTAACTGGGTTGCTTTATAAGCTAACTAGATTATGAATGTGAAAATTCACTACTACAGAAATTTTAATTGACAAAATTTAAAGAAACACAAAGTTATATTTGCAAAAGTATTTTTATTTCTATTTAAAACATTACTGTTACTTTTAAAAGTCAGTTTAGCTTTGCAAAAGTCCAATGATTTTGTCTCTGAAAAGCCCAAACCAACTGAGGTAGATCTGGTTTTTGCCATTCACATTGTTAAAACTTAGAAAGTAACTTTACTTTAAATATATTACTCAGATTTTTCTTCATTTGAGAGAATATGAAACAAATATTTCATTTGTTTTTAGTCAATTATAAAAACCACAACTAGCTTCTTAAGCAGCTACCTGCCACTGTGGCAATTCAGGACAGTATATGCACATAGTGGCATTCATCAAGATTGAATCATAACACCAAAAATGTATTTCTGGGCAAGTTAGGAAGTGCATTAAAGATTCAAGATGAATTTCTAAAACTTTGTAATACAGCAAAGAATCAGTCTTTAGAAAATTAAATGCGATTTAAAATATACTTGGAGTTTTAGAACTAAATCATGTTTACTGCAGGTTGCTAAGTAATTGCTAAAAACTAGCTATTTTTCAGTAGCTAGGTGATAATAGAGAGAAAGGCAGTAAACTACATATGTCAATATAAAATAATTGGGTTCCTATTTCAGTATAACTAAAAACATTTCATTTAAATTACCAAGTCTGGGAGCTAGGCACATTTCAAATAATCTAAATGTCTATTATTGATAGACTAAAAAAAAAGTGGGGGTAGGAACGCCCTGAATTTTAAACCTTATAGAGAAAAGTAACCACAGATATTTTTTGTAGAGTAGGAAAGATATCAAGGAGAATTTTAGCTTTGTTCTGATCAAATTTGTCCATAATTTAGTTGCCAGTTATGCAACTGGAAGAAGTCTACAGCATCATAAAAGCCTTTATATTTCTTAATTCCAGATACTTTGAAACAAAATGAACTCAACTGTGCTATGTGGAGCAATGTGCTTCTGTGCACTGTAACCAGTTTGCAATGATATCTTGTCAGAAATTGGGAGTAGGGATGTGAAAATTTTAATAAAAGTTTGACTAATTTTATTTCTATTGAATGTTAATGTAAAAATTGAAGCTTAACATTTAAAAGTCTTATTTTGATTTTTTTAAGTAATTACTTTTATTATATTTTATATAAGTGTTGGTTTATAATAGGTTGGAAAATTAGTAATTATTATTTATTGGTTTTGAAGTCCTTTTTGGTTTGAAGTGGGATAGTTCCCATAGCAACCTCCTTTGCATTCTCTTCCTTCAGCTAAATCTATGGTGGCTTGTGTTAGTCAGCTTTCACTGTTGTTTGCATGATATAGAAAACTCCAACAGTTCATTGGCTTAAAACAATCAAGCTTATATATCTTGTTCATGTTGGTTACATTATCAGCTGTGTCTCTATCCCCAGTGTCAGATTCTTTCCAGGCTCAAGGGTGGTGGAACAGCCCCAATGTGTGACAAGCAGATCTCCTGATGGAGAGAAATAGCAATAGCAGGTTTGTATGGCTCTAAAAGCTTCAGCTTAGCAGTGGCATATGTGCCCAACCAGCATGGCTCAGTGTTGATCCACTGACCTCTGGATATAAGTGGAACTGGGAGTATTTTGTCAGGTGGGCATTTTCAGCACCCTGTGGGATATCTGAGTGCATTTTCCTTGTGTGATTTCCCATCAGTTTGGCTTATTGGTGATTGGGATGTTTCTAGAAAGCAAATTTCTGGGGTAGTTGGTGATTCTTTTTCTTTTTTTTCATGTTTTCCATTTTTTATTCTTTTTTGTTAATTTTTTTTCTTTATTGATTAAGGTATTACATCTGTCTCCTTTTCCCCCATCCTCGCTTGCCCCCTCACCCCCCCGAAACATGCCCTC
>NW_006282605.1:793607-796398 GCF_000327345.1 Myotis davidii | reverse complement strand
GCCTCCTTTGTCAAATATTAATTGAGCATAGTACCTTGTGTAGATTTCTGGGTTCTCTGTTCTGTTTCAATGGGCTATATGTCTTTTATTGTGCCAGTACCAGGCATTTTTGAGAACAGTGGCTTTGTAATATAGCTTGATATTTGGTATTGAGATCCCTCCTACTTTTTTTCTTTCTCAGGATTCCTACAGCTATTCGGGTTCTTTTTTATTCCTTATTAATTTTTGAAGTGTTTGTTCTAGGCTTGTGAAATATGCCGTTGGTATTTTAATTGGGAGTGCATTGAATATATTGATTGTTTGGGGTAGTATGGACATTTTAATGATTCTACCAATCCATGAATACAGTATATTCTTCCATTCGTTTATGTCTTCCTCTATGTCTTTTTTCAACATCCTGTAGTTTTCCAAGTATAGATCTTTTACTTCCTTAGTTAAGTTTATTCCTAGGTTATCTTAATTTTTTTGTTGCATTGATAAATGGGATTGTTTTTTAAATCTGTTTTTCTGTATGTTCACTATTGGTGTATGAAAAAGCCATAGATTTCTGGGTGTTAATTTTGTATCCTGCTACATTGCTGAATTCATTTATTAAGTCTAGTAGTTTTTTGATGGAGTCTTTAGGGTTTTTTATGTACAATATCATGTCATCTGCAAATAAAGACAGTTTTATTTCTTCTTTTCCAGTTTGGATGCCTTTTATTTCTTCTTCTTGTCTGATCGCTATGGCTAGCACTTCCAGTACTGATAGGAACAGGAGTGGTAAGAGTAGGCATCCCTGTATTGTTCCTGTTCTTAGGTGAAATGGTTTTAGTTTTTGCCCATTGAGTATGATGTTGGTTGTAGGTTTGTCATATAAGGCTTTTATTTTGTTGAGGTATGATCCCTATATTCCCACTTTGCTGAGGCTTTTTATCAAGAAAGTGTGTTGGATTTTGTCAAATGCCTTTTCTGCATCTATTGATATGATTATGTGATTTTTGTGTCTCAATTTGTTTATGTGATGTATCACATTTATTGATTTGTGGATGTTGTACCATCCTTGCATTCCCAGAACAAATCCCACTTGGTCTTGGTGTATGATCTTTCTAATGCAATGCTGGATCCAATTTTCTAGAGTTTTGTTGAGGATTTTAGCATCTGTATTCATCAGGGATATTGGCCTGTAATTCTCTTTCTTTGTGGTGTCTTTATCTAGTTTTGGAATTAGGATAATGCTGGCTTCATAGAAAGAGCTTGGAAATGTGCCTTCCTCTTGAATATTTTGGAATAGTCTGAGGAGGCTAAGTTTTAGTTCTTCTTTGAATGTTTGGTAAAACTCACCCATTAAGCCTTTTGGCCCTGAGGTTTTATTTGCTGGAAGTTTCTTGATTACTGCTTAGATTTCCTCCATAGTATCAGCCTATTTTACGTCTTTTTATTCTTTCTGATTGAGTTTTGGAAAGTTGTATTTTCCTAGGAATATATCCATTTCCTCTAGGTTTTCTAGTTGGAATAGAGTTGTTCATAGTATTTTTTAAAAAAATCTTTTGTATTTCAGTCAGGTTTGTTGTTACTTCACCTCTTTCATTTCTGATTTTGTTTATTTGGGTCCTCTCTCTTTGTTTCTTGGTGAGTCTGGATAGAGGTGCATAATCTTGTTTATCCTTTCAAAGAACCAGCTCTTAGTTTATTGATCTTTTGTATTTTTTTTTTTTTGGCCTCTATGTCATTTATTTCTGCTCTGATGTTTATTATCTCCTTCCTTCTGCTCACTCTGGGCTTTTCTTGTTGCTCTCTTTCTAATTCTTTAAGGTGTAGAGTTTGATAATTTATTACCAGTTTTTCTTTTTTTTTTTTTCTTTTTTTTCTTTTTTTTTTTGAGATAGGCCTGTAATGCTATGAACTTCCCTCTCAAAACTGCTTTCACTGTGTCCCATAGATTTTGGATTGTTGTGTTTTCATTGTCATTCATTTCCAGGATTTTTTTTATTTTTTTTAATTCCAAGTAGGAACATTCTTTTTTTAAAAAAATATATTTTATTGATTTTTTTGCAGAGAGGATGGGAGGGGGATAGAGAGTTAGAATCATCGATGAGAGAGAAACATCGATCAGCTGCCTCCTGCCCATCCCCTACTGGGGATATGCCTGCAACCAAGGTACAGACCCTTGACCGGAATTGCACCTGGGACCCTTTAGTCTGCAGGCCAATGCTCTATCCACTGAGCCAAACCAGTTAGGGCACCAGGATGTTTTTAATTACATCTTGATCTCTTTGATAACCCAGTCATTGTTTAATGGCATGCTATTTAGCCACCAAATGTTTCAATTTTTTTGATTTTTTTATTGTAATTGATTTCTAATATTATGCCATTGTAGTCTGAGATAATGCTTTATATGATTTCAATCTTCTTGAATTTGGAGAGACTTTCCTTGTGACCCTATATGTGGTCAATCTTTGAAAATGTCCCATGTGCACTTGAGAAGAATGTATATTCCGTTGCTTTGGGGTGAAATGTTCTGATGATGTCAATTAAGTACATCTGATCCAGTGAGTCATTTAGGATTGTTGTTTATTTGCTGATATTTTTGTCTAGAGGATTCCTCCAGTGATGTCAGTGGTGTATTAAAGTTCCCTACTATGATTGTATTGTTGCCTATCTCTCCCTTGATATCATCCAGGAGATTTTTTAAGTATTTGGGTGCTCCTGCATTGCGTGCATATATGTTTATCAGGGTTATATCTTCTTGTTATATTGATCACTTTAGTATTATGAAGTGGCCTTCGTTATCTCTTGTTATGATCTTCAC
>NW_006282605.1:786974-791432 GCF_000327345.1 Myotis davidii | reverse complement strand
TTGTATTGTTGTCCATCTCTCCCTTGATATCTTCCATAAGGTTTTTTTTTTTTTTGTTTGTTTGTTTTTTTTTTTTTGTTGTTGTTGTTGTTTTAAATGTATTTGGGTGCTCCTGCATTGGGTGCATATATGTTTACCAGAGTTATATCCTCTTGCTGTATTAGTGTCTTTATAATTATGAAGTGGCCTTCTTTATCTCTTGTTATGGCCTTCACTGAGGTCTATTTTCTCAGATATAAGTATTGCTATCCCACCTGTTTTTAAATTTCCATTTGTCTAAAAGATATTTTTCTATCCCTTCACTTTTCAGTCTCTGTGAGTCCCTTTTCCTGAGGTGGGTTTCTTATAGACAGCATGTATATGTGTCATGTTGTCTTAGTCATTCAACCACTTGATGTCTTTTGATTGGATCATTTATTCCATTTACGTTTTTAGCTGTTATTGATAGGTACTTGTTTGTAGCCATTTTTATTTTTTGTGTCTGTGTTTCTTCTTCCCTTCTTAACTCTTCTTACAACAGTCCCTTTATCATTTCTTGCCTTGCTAATTTGTTAGTAATAAACTTCCTTAGCCTTTTTTTGGTCTGTGAAGCTCCAGATTTTCTTCAATTTTGAATGATGGCCTTGCTGGATAGAGTATTCTTGGATTCAGTCCCTTTTCTTTGCTTTGTATATTTCCTTCCATTCCTTTCTGGCCTGATGTGTTTCCATTGAGAAATCATTTGATAATCTAATGGGAAATCCCTTGTAGTTAACTCTCTGTCTCTCTCTTTCAGCCTTGAAGATTCTCTCTTTGTCGTTAATGCTTGCCATTGTAATTAAAATGTCACTTGGTGTGTATCTTTTGGGGTTCCTCTTGTTTGGGACTCTCTGTGCTTGTGGGCCTTTTTTCTTCCCCAAATCAGGTAACTTTTCTGCCATTTCTTCAAATAAGTTTTCTAACCCTTGCTCCTCTTTTTGTCTTTCTGGCACCCCTATTATATGTATATTGCTTTGTTTTACGTTTTTCTAAAGCTCTCTTAGGCTCTCCTCTTGCCTTTTAATTTTTTTCTCCGATTGTAATTCAGATTGGGTGTGTTTAGCTGTCCTGTCTTCTAATTCGCTAATTTTTCCACTGCTTCTTATAGTCTACTGTTGACATAGTGTTTTTTTGTAGCTATATCACTCTTTATTTCCTCTTGATTCTTACATAAGTTGTTGATTTTCTCATCCATCTGGTTTATGAACTAAATAACCCTTATTCTGAATTCTTTTTCTTACATATTGCGTGCCTCCGTTTCATTTAGTTCCCTTTCTGGAGATTTCTCCTTTTCTTTCCTTTGGGGGTTTTTCATTTCTCTCCCCATTTTTACTACCACTGAAAGATCTAAGTGTGAGTCGCATGGGGCTATGGCTGCAGTGGGCTTGCTGGTGGGTCATGCGGTCCTAGCTCCCTGGGTTGATGTGTCAGAATTGGCGGCAGCTCACGCAGTTGCAGCTCCCAGGACTACTGTGTTGGGCCAGTGGGAGAGGAACATGCTCTGAAACTCACAGGAGTCCGCGGCCGGGGAGTCTAGTGTCCCAGAGTCTGTGGGTCTGCACCAAGGCAGCAGGTCCCTGGCAGCTGTAGTGTCCCAGGTGGTGTCTGAGGGCACCCTTGGTTGAAGTGAGGCTGGGCTCTCAGTCACTGCAGCTCTTCCCTTCATGAAGTTGTGGCCTCTGCAGCAGCGTTGGCTGCCCCAGGAGTGATTACAGCAGTAGCTGGTGATTCTTGTTATTGTTTATTTTGTCAAAGAGGTGCAATCTACAAGGTAGATGTAGAAAGCTTTAGGATTGTTACCCAAATCAGCCCCAATGCTGAGAAATGGACTCTGATGTATGTCAACTTAAGGTAACTAATCAGCTAGTAATTGTTTTATGGAAAGTTGTTAGGACTTTCTCTAGTTTTTCAACCTGGTGTTGGTTCTCTCACCCCTTTTATCTGCTTTTATTGATGGACTTTCCATTTTTCAGTGGACTAGATGTATAGTGGTTTTCTTAACCAACTTCTTACTAGACTTACTGAATTTACTTCTGTGTTATAGGCTCACTGTAAATGATACTGACAGCTTCTCACAGGAGAAGGAGCACACATGCCATTTTGAGCATGCATTATGTACACATATGCAATACTGACTGCTTCTGCTTGTTACATCATGTGTTTATAGTGAGCTAGTTTTTCCTCCTACCATCCTGTGCATACCAATTCTCTTCATTATTATTTTGTAAAACGATATTATGTAAAGTGATAAACTATGAGTGGGGCAGCAAAGTAAATTATTAACTAGTTAATTGCCACGATATTTTGAATTTAATTAAAAAAGGTCCACTGTTTTGTCTATAGATGATTATGGCAGTTAGCTGGTTAAATATTGAGAGAATTTCAGTATGGACAAGTTGAAAAAATTATTTTGAATTAAGAATACACAAGTGAACTACAAAAATGACATAATACTAACAATTTCACTTGCAGGTTATTTTGCATGTTGCTTTTAGCTTTAATTCTATTTTAATTAAAAGGAATTTATAAATTTTGTTTTGTAGGTATAGGTTCATATAGAAAGATGATAAAATATCTTTATCAGAGGAACTAAACACAAGCAGTGCTTTTAATTTTAAATGATGGGTGAATATATTGTGTTTTAAGTTAAAACAGGAATTTACTGAATATATATATATTAGTCCTTCTCTGCTTTACTCAGTATTTTCAATATTTGTACCAACTTCTGGCCTCCATTGTGCTGGATCAGAGAGCTTTGTTATAAGCCTAATGGGATTATCTTTCTAGGGAAGCATTCTTACCCCCTGGGATTTTAGGAGATTGCTGTTAGAAACCTTAATGCTAGAAAGTAGAATTTTGAACTGTGTGACATAAATATAATTTTCTAGCCTTATGTTACTATTTCATAAATATCCTGTTAAAAATTTATGCTGTTTGGATAATACCTTTAGTTAGGTTTTAGTTTTCGTGTTTCATTTGTAGTTAATGTCTGTAAAGTTATTTTGTTTATGGTTGTTCTTTGGCAGTTTTCATTTGAAATTTTTATAATTTTATTCATTAAAGTGACTTTATTAAGCTCATCATTTACTTATACAAAGATGGTACATTCTTCATATTATTCTCTTATCAAGTTGGTGTTTTCTTGGAGAAGTGTTATATTTAATGATAGTCACATCTAGACCCAAGTGTGACTGATTATAACATATGTCAACATTCTCTGTATCTTGATCACAACTGAACAATTCATTTTAACTTCAAATTGTATTATTCTAAGAAGCTGTCACTTATGATTGACATTTAAAACAACTCTAATTGAATTTGATGATATTTTCTTTCTTATGCCACACATAACATAATTGAATATCATTTTGCGTTGTGAAGGCTACAAAAATATAGTACATTCTTCAAGGGTGTATAAGGCTGTTTCACTTCTCCAGACAGTGCTTCAAACAGGGCAGCGAGGATGCACTAATCAGTCCTGAAGCTTTGTTTGGTTTGTGGCTAGGCTTTAAATCTGTAGTTCTCTTCTCACATCCTTTCCTTTTTTCCTCATTACCAGTCTGTATTCTTTACATTTTCAATCCCTGTCCAGCTCTTTTGTTATTAGAAAATTTTGAGATATGTTTAAGCTTGAATAGATAATTGAAAAAAATAAAAGGAAAATTTTGCTTTGTTCTTGCTCAGCAATTCCTTATGTGAAAACGTGAAAAAGCAGTACTTTTAATTTTAACTGCCCGACAACCATCTCTTATGATGGGTTCCTGGAAAAATGAATTAGCCATCTTAGTTGCATGTAAATCAGTGGCAGAAGTACCTCAAATGTATTTAGAGAATAGGACCCTGAAAGTAATACCACATTTTAAAAGCAAATATTAGTGACACCAATGTACCGTGTCCCTGCCTAGGAACCATGGATGCTAAATGACTTTTGACTTGAGTCTTTTTTTAAAAAAATTAAATATTTATTGTTCAGATTATTACAGTTTTTCCTCTTTTTTCCCCCCATAGCTCCCCTCCACCCAGTTCCCACCCCACCCTCTGCCCTTACCCCCGCTGCCCACTGTTCTCATCCATAGGTGTACAATTTTTGTCCAGTCTCTTCCCACACCCCCACGCCTCTTTCTTCCCCAAGAATAGTCAGCCCACTCCCTTTCTCTGCCCCTGATTCTATTATAATCACCAGATTATTTATTCACTTGATTCTTAGATTCACTTGTTGATAGATGCATGTTTGTTGTTCATAATTAGTATCTTTACCTTTTTCTTCTTCCTCTTCTTAAAGGATACCTTTCAGCATTTCATATAATATTGGTTTGGTGGTGATGAACTCCTTTAGCTTTTCCTTCTCTGTGAAGCTCTTTATCTGACCTTCAGTTCTGAATGATAGCTTTGCTGGATAAAGTAATCTTGGTTGTAGGTGCTTGGTATTTATCACTTTGA
>NW_006282605.1:785526-786310 GCF_000327345.1 Myotis davidii | reverse complement strand
TCTCCCGTCTTTTTGAGGGTCTTACTAAATTTGTCGGCAGTTTCTTCAAAGTTCTTGAAAAACCTTAAAAGTGTGGTTTTGAACTCTATATCCAATAGTTTGCTTTCCTCCATTTCTGTCATTTGTGTCCTGTTTCTTTGTCTCCACATTTTGGCTGCTTCCCTGTGCTAGGTGTCCTATAGGGCCCAGTGGTTCAGCCTCCCCAATTACCTGAGGTGGACACGCTTGGTGCACCCCTTTGTGGGCCTTGTGCACAGTCTTTTTGTAGTTAAGGCTTGATTGTTGTAGGTATATCTTGGAGGAATTGACCTCCAGGCCAATTGGCTGTGAGAATTAGCTGTGTCTGCAGTGGGAGAACTTTTGAGCTCGAGACACCCTTCTGCGGCATGACTTGCTTCAGTGGGGCTTTGGTGCTCACTGAGTCTGCCCCCTCTGAGTGTGCGCGGAACTGGAGTTCAGAGCAGTCGAGAGCTTGAGACTCCCTCCTGATTGAAAAAGACAACCGCGTCCTCAGCTGCCAGCCCTCTCCACGTGCATCGTGTCCTCAGTTGTCAGCCCTTTCCACGTGTGCCTCCGTACCTCTGCACTTTACTTCCGCACCTCCTCTGAGTCTCAGTGTGCTTTTCTCTTTCCTTCTAGTTGTAGAATTTCCACTCCGCCAGCCTTCCTGTGGTTCTGGATGATGTCCGTTTTGTCTTTTAGTTGTATTTTTGAAGTTATTGTGGGAGGTAGCAATTTGCGGTGTTAACCTATGCCGCCGCCTTGGTTTTCTCTTGACTTGAGT
>NW_006282605.1:774919-785064 GCF_000327345.1 Myotis davidii | reverse complement strand
ATGGCCCCAATCATGCCAGGAAAACATGCCCCAAACCATAACAATGCCCCACTGGCTTGAAGGGTTGTACTCATGCATGTGGGGTACATGCTGTCATGCTGTTTCCGCCAAATTCTCACTCTGCCATCTGCATGATGCAACTGGAAACGTGATTCATCGGACCACATGACTTTTTTCCAATGCTCGACTGTTCAATCCTTGTGTTCTTGTGCGAATTGGAGACATTTTATCTTGGTAACTGCAGATAGCAAAGGTGTTCGAATAGGCCTTCGACTTCCATTTCCCATAGGATGCAGTGTACGGCTAATTTGCCTACAAACGTCAGGTGGTCATAATAATCTGGCCACTCCATGTAGTTTTATTGATCTCAGAGAGGAAGGGAGAGGGAGATAGATAGAAACATCAATTATGAGATACTCCCCACCAGAGATGGGGCCCGCAACACAGGTGATTTGCCCTGACCAGGAATTGAACACTGACCTCCTGGTTCATAGGTTGATGCTCAACCACTGAGTCACACTGGCCAGGCTCATTTAATTTTTAGCATTTTCTATAAAATTAATAAGGAAAGATTTTGGGAGATATTTTTAAAAGTTGTCATATTGTAATCATGACCATGTAGTTAAGTATTACTCATTAAAATGCAGGTGAATTATGTCTTACAGTGATAAATGTTTCTGATATACTTGCCACTTGATGAAACAGATATACTGGGCAGACATGATCTAGACATTGCTTTATGGATGGTAATATGTGTCTGTTCAAACATGTTTATTCCAATAACTGGGAGATAGATGACAAAAGAGTTCCATTAGGACCAAGGAGAATGAACCGTGTGTGTAGAGTCACAACTCTGGGCACTTTATAGGAATTTCTTTGTTTTTAACCTGGGCTGCTTTATTCTTGCTTTCTCAGCTCACCAATAAGTGTGCTTGGCTCCAGTGAATAAGGGGGTCATCTTTAGGTGGTAGTAATTTACAGTCTTACTTCTGTTGAAGAGTTTTTCTTGAGAGTCACAGGATTTTAGCCTTTGTGTTAGAGAGCAGCAGAACACAGCTGGCAGGCTCAGGGTCCCCCCGGAAGGAGTGAAATGAAGTGCTCTTACAGAAGGCTGGGAAAGGTTAAGGGAACAATCAGAACTGGAACCTGAGGCTCCTTTGAGTATAGATACAAAAATGGAGGAAATGGTTGGTTCTGGGAGCGTACTTACTTAGTGCTGGAGTCCTGAAAGAGAGGGTCTAGTTACAGGCTCTGTGGTTAAGAGAAAAAGGCAGCCACTGCTAGAAGGAAGCAGGGATCGAAGTGGATGCTAAATATCTTAATTCACTTGAAGCAAGCATTTAACTTTGCAACAATTTATCAGTAGGTCCTAAAATACCATTAAACAATGATATATGATTACTAATACATCTAAACTCTGGGCAAGGAAAATTACAGTTTTTCTTGCCTTATCCTGCCCCTGGAGTTACAGAATACAATCTTAAAATAAGGGCTTTACTCTGTTAATGTTGTAATATCCCACATGTTTTAATTCACTAAATATACCATTGTGTATGGGTCTATGGTGATTTTTCCCCCCCAGAAAAGTAGGTTTGTTTCAAAGCTCTGTTAGGGCCCTTTAGGTTAGAAGAGCATGTGAAAGAGCTGCAGTTTAAATTCAGCATCTTCTCCTTCATTTCTCCCCACTTTCCTTCCCTTAGGTAGCGGTGTTTATTGAGCACCTTCTATGTGCTACACACTGTGCCAGAGGAGCAGCGATGGGGGGTGGGGACAGGGTTGGTATTAGTTTCTGCAGCTCCAGTCTGTGATCAGGCCTGTGGCTCCTGTCAGTCAAGTTGTTGCTGATCCCTGCCACTACCTGCCCTGCGACCCCCCCGCCCCCGCCTTTTTCTTTTTTTTGAAGGGTTACTAAGTCAGAAGAGGAGTTTTATCTTTTACTGGCTTACTTTCTCCTAAGACTTACTCAGGTGAGTAGTAATATTAACTTAGGTGATTTTTAGCTTTATCTATATTGGGATGCATGAAATTGTGGAAATTCAGAGATGCAAAAGGAAATAACACCCTTCTCATCTGGCAGGGGAAATGGGTGATCTCTAAGCTCAGATAAGCTTAGGTGATCTGCCTAAGCTTAACTACGGTAGTAATAAGGTTAAATAGAAATTTTGATGCTATTTGAAGTATTTATGGCCATTTTTGAGTACTTTTTTGATAAATAAATTATTAACGTTAATACTTTATAATGATATTTTGGGAAATAGAGAATTATATGATGATATTTGCCCAATGATTTTTTAAAATCAACTCTTAGAATTCAAATTAGTAATGATTACATAAACAATATCATAATTTTTATACTTTTTGAGGATTTTTTATTGCTTATTAATTTGGTTATATTTTATGTGTCTCTTTTAAAACCAAATGTGTTAAAATGAAAGTTTTGAGGTATAATTCCAGAGAATCTGTAATTGATTTTAATGATACATGAGACATTTTTTGTCAAACTGAGCTAGAAAACTATCTTAGAATAGCTGTATTTAGATTTTAATGAAACTAGGCAGAAAGGAGACTAACGTGAGTTTCCTTTTTAGTCTTTTAAATGAAAAAGTGCATCATTTGTCCTATATATCTTACTCATCATCAGTCATAGAAAGCATTCATTCCCATGAGGCAGATAATGGATTCAGAATGCTGAAAGGAATGGAAGACTGTCATTCAATGCAGATGAGTTTTAGTAATATTCTTATCATGAGAAATTGGGTTGCGGAACCTTCACATTTGAAATTAAGTTGCTATAGATATATTTAATTAAAAGTAGATTGCTTTAACCTTTCTTTAAGTTAGAAATTGGTTTAAAATCTTAAATTTATAGTTTGTATTTAACTTGTATTCAGGACTTACCTTTAATAGGGATTCTTTATAAAGTTTAGCCCTAAAAAGCTACATTTTAATTGAACTATTACAGTGAACATATAAAGTTTCTGAAAGGATTTTGTAACTTAGTATATTGGATCAAATATGGTTTACTTTTCTTCTCATGGAGAAAGTAACCAAACTTATCAAGCCAAACTAAAAACTGAGAACAGCCGAAACCGGTTTGGCTCAGTGGATAGAGCATCAGCCTGCGGACTGAAAGGTCCCAGGTTCAATTCCGGTCAAGGGCATGTACCTGGGTTGCAGGCACATCCCCAGTGCGGGGTGTGAGGAGGCAGCTGATCGATGTTTCTCTCTCATTGATGTTTCTAACTATCTCTCTCCCTTCCTCTCTGTAAAAAAATCAATAAAATATATTAAAAAAACAAACTGAGAACAAAAGGTCGGGGAGGAGGTATGTCTTCTCAACTCTCCTAACACCTCATCAACACAATTCCTTAATCATTATAAATTACATTTCTTAGTGTTTTAGTGTTATCACCTGATGGCTTGGATTTTCATTTATAAGAGTGCCCATGTATAGAACTTTTCTAAAAGTTAAATTATGTAAATAATTAAATGATCAAAGTAGAATAGCAAACATAAATGAGAATATATTTTGTGTGCATGTGTTGGCAAAACTTGCAAACTCTATTATTAACCAGTTTTTAGGTTAATTAGAGGAAAGCAGAGTGCTCTAAACTATTTTTTTTTTAATCTAATTGTGTACTCTTAGCTCAAGGCTTTTAAAAAAGTTAAGTTGGATGTGTGGTTAACTAATAATCTTGACCATTTCCCCCTGCTGTGGAACTGCATTTCTAGTTTGAGGACATGGAGACCCCTTGTTCTGAGTAGATGCTGATCTTTGGGCTGTGTTTGTGGCCTTGCTGGTTCCCCAGTTTGAGAAAAGCCAGAGGAAGTGCGATGGTTGACAGGATTGACACCAATTTCCTAAGCTCCAATCTATGATCACGATGCCTATGGCTTCTATCAACCAAATTGTCACTGATTCTTTTTTCAAAGGGTTACTAGGTCAGAAAAGGGATTCTGTTTTTTACTGGCTTATTTTCTCCTAAGACCTGCTCAGATGAGTAGTGATATTACCATAGTACTTTATAGCTTTATCTATCGTGGTAATTAAAACTTTTTTTTAATATCTAGGTTAATACTGACTAGTACAAAAGTATCTCACATTAATGGTGCATATTAAACCAAATTAAATTGTCAACAGTCTGTTTATAATAACCTTCATTTTCTTTTTAAGTGAAAGGCTCCTATAGAAAATGGTCCAATTTGTTCTCCATTTTCCTCCTCTCACCGGGTAAATTAATCACATACTGAAATCTCCTATAAATATACCATCTTCACCCAGAAAGGAGTTGCAACATTATAGAGTTGTTCAGCTTTTCTCAATGTAGATCAAGATTCATACACTTGCAGAGGCTTAGCATGGTCATATTAGGCATGCAGAACATGAGAATTTGTTGTTGTTAAAAACAGATAAATTGTCTTCATCTGACTCTATTTTGTTTCACACTTTCATCATCAGCCATGTAGGAAGAGCCTCCTATCTACAGTACTGTGTAACCAGTAACATCAAGTGAAGTTGTGCATATGTGAGCTCTTATTAGTGCCTGACATTTAGTATATTAATGATAAATATTTCCTTGCAAGCTCAGTTTTTGCTTTTGTCCAGCATTTTCCCAAGTTTAAATGGAGAATATGACCGTTATTGTTTAGTTTATCCAAACATGGTTTTATTGGGTTACCCTTCAAAATTTTGGACTCTTGGACTCTCTTGCTAGGATCACTGGTGGTATTCTCCCAAATTGAAAGCATTACATAATCTTTCTATGGAAAAAATGGGGTGTACCTGGTGAATCCAACTGTTAAATTTCTCCAGGATAAGATACTCCTTTCTTATGAAATTTGGTTTTATCTCTTTACCAAATGTTCCAATATTTTATTTCCAAACCACTGGAACAATATTAGGACAAAGTTGAAGATAAAACCATGAAAAGCTCACCCTTTCCGATGTAAGATGAGAAATAAGTCGTGAAAGCTTCAGAGAAGAAATAGCATTAGATAATGAGAAGAGTGTTCTATTGTTTGGGTGGGGAGCTCTCCCTGTTCCCATCTGTTGCTGGGGGATGTGGGTTTCTTGTGTTACCTTGAAAAAGGAATTTTTTGAGATTCGCACAAGAGGATAAAAAAATGTAGAAAGCTTTAATTCTGTGTAATTAAACCTCTGAGTTTCTAAGGTCCCTTGAAAAAGTGCAGTTGTGCCTTTTAAAGGGCTAGAATTAAAGCTGTTGCCTAGAGTTTCTGTTCCATGTTGAAGCAATGTCCAATCTAGTATAAAGCTAGCTTAGTTTGTGCTCCCAGTTGCAATCCTTCAGTCCATGTGTGTGCTGTCTGCAGGGTCACTGGCTATGGAGGAAACATGGACGACCAAGAGAAGAACCAGAGAATCAAATTCCAAGAGAGCCAAGAGTGCTAAGAGCCAAGAGAGTGCACTCCTTTATCTTGGAATTATGTATTCCCCAAATGTTCATGGGCTTACAGTAGCCCTGCCCCCTCTAGCCAATGATCTCTGTTCCCAGGTTTGACTGACAGACACCTTCCCTATGCTGCTCCAACTTCACTGTGCATGCTCCCATCCTCCCCTTTTGTTCAGTCCCTTCCCCCATTGATCTGTTGGAAATGGACTGGTGGTTCTCTGGGGAGTGAAATTGCAGCTTCCTGATGAAGCTGCCCAAATGACATGCTTATAATGTCTGGCCTTCCTTTTGCTCCTTTCCTATTATTAATAACTAGCTAATTACAGAAATTTCACTATCATGATACAGAAGAAGGAGAAGGGATTAATATGTAGTTTACAATATTATTTATAATAATAAAAGGGTAATATGCTAATTAGACCGGACGTCCTTTCTGGCATCATTCCAGATGTCCTTCCTGATGAAGCCGGGGCCGGAGCAAAGCAGCCCGGGTCCCGGGTGCCTGCCAGCAGCCAGAAGAAAATAGCCTGGGTCCTGAGTGCCCGAGGGAAGGAAGGCCTACTCTTGCATGAATTTTCGTGCATTGGGCCTCTAGTTTATAAATATAAAAGTCTAAGCGACCATTATGGCGGAATTACCAGAATGACTGGTTGCTATGATGTGCACTGACCACCAGGGACCAGACGTTCAAAGCCAGGGTCATGGCTGGTGAGTGCAGCGGTGGTGGCAGGAGCCTCACCTGCCTCTGTGGCAGCACTAAGGAGTAGTGAGCCGAGTAGTAAGGAGCAGTGAGCAGGCGGGCAGTAAGGAGCAATTGGTCCCAGACTGTGAGAGGGATGTCTGACTGCTGGCTTAGGCCCGCTCCTGCGATTGGGCCTATGCCGGCAGGCGGATACCCCCTGAGGGGTCCTGGACTGCGAGAAGGTGCAAGCCGGGCTGAGGGACCCTCCTCCCCCAGTGCATGAATTTTGTGCATGGAGCCTCTAGTTGTATATAATATCTAAAATCTAGTGAACATTTTTAATTGTGCAATAATAGTTAGCTATGGACTATTTCACTAAATCTTTCCAGTGACCCAGGAGCAAATTGAGACGTGGACTTCAGAATTCATACTTGCTAACCTGTGCCAGAGCTAGGATTGCATTTAAGGCAATGGGTTCTGTCCTATAACCACTGAGATGGAGAAGGCTGGAACCATGAACTTTAAGGAGAGTAAGTTCCAGTTGCAGCTTTTCCTGGCAGTGCTAAAAAGTGTTGTTCATTAACAGAGAGTTGTTTCTATATTTTACAGACATGGAAATTTAGATTCAAGAAGTTATGTTACCTACTAAAAGTCATATATCTAGTAATTAATAATTGAAAGGTTTAGCTACAACTATTCTATACATATTTATTTCATGAAGGCTCTGCTTACCAATCGCATCCCAATTTCATACCCTTGAGTTATATGCAACTCCTGTTATGTGCATCTGGCACTCATGTTTATGTCTCTGGAAGCTGACTGTAATTTTGGGATGATTTTATATCTAAACTATACGGTATCAGTTTTGAGTGTGCATGGATGTGTGTGTGTGTGTGTGTGTGTGTGTGTGTGTGTGTGTAACAATATCTATGTATAATACATTGGATATGTAACTAATTAAATGGTTTGCATTATTTACCTTTGAGTTGTGAGACAGGACAATTAAAGGAAGTAGAACTGACTTGAAAGAGAACATATATATGATTTTTGTTGCTTTTATGTTTGTAGTATTCAAGAATCAAACGTGATATCGTTAATATCACATTTGTTTTAACCTCGGCTACCACTTTTCAAATCCAATCTTATTTGTCTGTATCTGTTGCTTACAAGTTTCACTGTATTGTGTGTAGCATGAATTTTACCTTTCAAGGTGATTCTGAAACTAATCTTGAAGGCAAGAATTTGTTGGATGATATGACATGATGATAAATTGTGTGGGTGAGGGAAAGTTAGTAATCAAGTTGCAGAGCATAATGTTTAATGTGACATTATTTATTTTAAGACAGATATACACAACACACACAACTTTTTATTTCTAGAAATAAAGATAAATATATGTACACATATAAATGTGTGTGTGAATTTACTGAAGTAGGCATGGAAGGAGATCCCCTGACTTTTTAGTGTACTGTTTTAGGGAAAGCGTGGGAGTTTTAGGGTAGGTGATCAATTGAGTTATTTTAGTAGGACTTAATCATGTTTATGAACAATTGTAATGTCTTGTATAGGAAAGCAAGACAGTAAAGAGATCATAGCTGGTTTAATTTTTTTTTAAACAGGGTTGCCATCATTTAAAATTGTGATTCATGATTATGATACTCTTATGGAATGCTTTGGAGATATTTGTTTTGTTAGTATAAGTAATAATGAAAACAGAGACGATGAATTATTAACAAATCTTTAGTACATATATTAAGATACATCACTATTGTCAGTTTTAAATCACATGTGTAACGATACAGTAGTGAGTAGTTCTGATAGATATTTGTTTAATGCACACTATTGCTGTACCCGATCCGTACTGGAGCTGGAGGGATATCTAACTTATTACTTTTGGTTGTTATTTCTGTACCTAGCTGTTATCATCTTATTTGATTCATAGTGCTACATCTCACATTTAGTTCATTCATTTCGGAGCCTTGTCCACTGTGGATCAGTTGTTTGGGCATCATCCCCCCGCACCAGAAGGATGTGGGTTGGATTCCTGGTCAGTACACACGTCCATGCTTTGGGTTCGATTCCCTGTAGGGGGCATGCAGGAGGCAGCTGATCAATGTTTCACTCTCACATAGATGTTTCTCTCTCCCTTCCCCTTCCTCTCTCTAAAAATCAATTTTAAAAATCTTAAAAAAAGAATTTAGAGAGAAAGTAAACACATAGAGTTAGGGCAGAAGTAATAGGACCTTGTTTGATATAAGTGTCTACCTGGTATTGAAGGGCTTAAATCCACATAATCTCAGATAGGACAGCCGTCATTATAATTGTGGAGATCTCCTCTCTGTGCATAGTAGAGACCTGGGGCAGGCACAGAGGAAGCAAATACTGCCTCCAGAGTCTCATATTCAAAGGGTTTGTGCAGTTGACAGATGGCTAATGATCAAGAGAGGATGGAGGGTGCTTAGTCTGTTCAAAAAAGGGTACTGAGGCCTAGCCTCCCGTGTTGTGAGATGAAAAGGAAGAGACTTGCAGGCTCTGTGGTTAAAAAAAAAAAACACTGGGGAAAACAGTATGGAGTTTCTTTAAAAAATTAAAAATGGGGATCCTTTTGTCCCACCAATCCCACTTCTAGGAATATATTTGAAGAAACAGGAAGCACTAATTAGAAAGGATATATGCACCCATGTGTTCATCGCAGCATTATTTATGATAGCCAAGATCTGGAAACAGCCCAAGTGCCCATCAGTAGATAAGTGGATAAGAAAACCTGTGGTACATTTATACAACGGAATACTACTTGGCTGTAAAAAAATAAGGAAATCTAATCTTTCTGGAAGCATGGATGTGTCTTGAGATTATTAATGTAAGTGAAATAAGCCAGTCAGAGAAGGACAAATACCATATGATCTCACTTATATGTAGAATCTAGTGGACAAAATAAACTGACGAATAAAATAGAAACAGAGGCAGGGATACATGGAATAGACTGACAGCTGTCAGACGGGAGGGGCATTGAGGGCTGGATGAAAGAAGGTGAAAGGATTTAGCAAAAGCGCGCGCGCGCACACACCCATATACACACACACACAATCGCGCATCTCACATGGACACTAATAACAGTGTGATGATAGAGGGAAAGGGGGGTGGAATTGGTGGAGGTGGATCAATGGGAGATAAATGGTGATGGAAAAATACTTTGCTTGGGGCAATGGACACAGGATGCAGTGTGTAGATGATGTTTTATTAAGTTGTACACTTGAAACATGTATGGTTTTGTGAACCAATGTCACCCTACTACATTCAATTTAAGAAAAGTGACAGCAACATATTAATGATTTTCTTTACATTTTACAGTTTTGCACTTGATTAGTACAATTGTTAAGAAAAACTTGATTATGCACTTTGACTTTATTAATTTAGAAGCCAGAAAACCTGATAATAGTAAGTGGTTTAAATGTTTTTTATTTTAATGTAATTGCCTTAATGGCAGTGAGATTTATTCTTGAACATGTTAAATCTTTATGTAACTTGCCAGTATTTTCCTGAAATTGGGTCTCTGATTTCAGAAATGGGAGTGGGGAAAGATGTGAAAATACATGGCCTCAAGCTTTCTAAAATCCAAATTGAAACTTGTACTATAAAGAGAGAAGTTTAACTTGAGAGTTTATGCCTACATCAGCATGACATAAAGTAGCAATTGAAGTTTTCTTACAACCCATGGATCTAATAAACATATTGGTTCATTTAAAAATGATTCAGTTTTCTTGGATTTTAGATTTCAGAAAAAAAGGATAGCCTAATGAATTATGTCCTATGTGTGTTATAAATGTAGAAATCACATACAGAGGTCTGTTTTAGATGCTATTTGTTTAAATATGGATAACTAGGCATTTTGTGAATTTTTAGATTAATAGTCTATTGAGCTATTAATAGATTGTCTTTTTTTAAAAAAATATTTTATTGAGTTTTTACAGAGAGGAAAGGAGAGAGATAGAGAGTTAGAAACATCAATGAGAGAGACACATCGACCAGCTGCCTCCTGCACACTCCCCACT
>NW_006282605.1:774517-774871 GCF_000327345.1 Myotis davidii | reverse complement strand
TACATTATATAAATATATATATAATAGTATTGGAGTTTAGAACAAAAGGAGAAAATAAAAATCTATCTTAAAATACAACAAAGCCCTAGCTGGTTTGGCTCAGTGGATAGAGCATCGGCTTGGAACTGAAAGGTCCCAGGTTTGATTCCGGTCAAGGGCACATGCCCAGGATGCGGGCTCGATCCCCACTGAAAGTAATTGAAAACAGACAAAAGGATAGGATGGAATCAAGGAATTAGCCTTGAACAAAAGGAAAAACAACCCTCTTTCACACAGACTGAAAGGTAGGAGGTAAAAATGGCTGTTGGTTATATGCATTCCTATGTTCATAGCAGCACAATTTTTAATAGTTAA
>NW_006282605.1:772694-774445 GCF_000327345.1 Myotis davidii | reverse complement strand
GGCGCCGGGGGGGGCGGGGGGTGACACGTTGGGGATCCAGCCCGCTGTCCCTGGCCTGAATCGAACCTGGGGGGCGCGGGGGTGGAGGGATGGATGATAAAATCCGGCAACTGGAGCAGAGTGTGCTGGCTGGTCCGGTGACCTAGGGTTATTGAGTCAAATCATCCTTCACCAGGCCTCCCCGGGGGTCCTCATCACTCCACCCCTACCTATGCCTCTCTTCCCAGGGGATCTAAGACGCCGAGATCTACTGTTGATCTCCGCCTTGGACCCTGGACTCACGCCCCCTCAAACCCCGCCCTCCCGCTCCCCATTCCCTGGCGGGATTCCCAAACGGGTGAGGGCTGGTTCCTGGGTTGGCAGGTAGAGGGCACTCTTTTCCACCCAGACAGGCCGGGCCGGTTTCTCAAACAGCCTCCCTCCCTCCCCCCCTCCCTCCCTCCCTCCCTGTCTCTTTTTCTCTGTATCTGTCTATTTTACTTTTGTGGTTATGTTCCATATGGATATCTATCTTCCAAGGTTAATACTGGACATACTGTGAACAGTAACAAAACACTTTTTGGCAATTAAGGTTGAGTGTCCCAGGTCAGTCTGAAGTTCATGCTGTCTCTTGCTTGGCTAGGACAGGTGACTTGTCTGGGTATTGTGGTCCAGGCTACCCTACCTTTGACAGAGTTATGTAGCTCTTTCTCTGATGTAACTGCCACAGACCTGCCTAACAGTTTCAAGGCATAGAGACACATACTGTTGAGCTTTTCTATTAAGAAAAAAAATCCACATGCAAAATTTATTTCCTAAAGCATAATATTCCAAAAGAAGAGCATAAGATTTTTGATAGTGCAAAAATAAGTTAAGAGCCCAATATGTGCTATGCACCTTTCTAATGTAGATGGATGCTGGACTGTGTCTACATTATTTATGTTCTATAGGGTAAGAGCACACACAGACAGAAGCAGGGGTCAGGCTAACATGGATTCAAATCCTGGCTCTGTCACTGAATAGCTATGGGACTTTGGCTTTATGGCTTTCTCTCTGAATTGTTTTCCTCATTCATCAAATGCAATTTGTACTACTTACTTTACAGGACTTTTGAGATATTGAATTAGATATTGAACTTCAAGCTCTAAGGACAATCCATAACTGCTGTTGCTGCCATCAATGTCACCAAGTCATCCTATTTTTGTTATTGTAATGACTTTTATTACTTTTATCACAATAAAACTTCTCATTCCTGTATCATTAGTTTTGAGATAGCCTCTGCTCAAACCATTTTTTTTTTCTTAAGAGAGTGTATTGTATGATAGTTTTTACATTTGTTTTCCTTATAGGACTCTCTCAGAGTCCAAGATAAATTCAGACATTATCAGCAGCAGCGTGGCCTGCTTATGTTGGATGTCACACATAAGCTCAGTGCTAATCTGGGCTCCAGAAGAAGACAGCATTTTTCTTTATGTAAGCCTATTTTTCCCCAGGTTCTGATATATGCAAGTTGTTTTACCTTTGCAAAGCCTGAAAATATTTAATGATTTTATCCTCACAGACATCTTCAGCCATCCAACTTGACCCTCTATTCTACTTATTAAAAAAAAAGGCTGTTGGTATCAGTTTGTAGGTGTGAAAGCAGAAAGCTGAGGGAGTTTTTGCCTAATGGCTCTAGTTTTCTCTGAATTACAAGACAACATTTTTCACTGCAAGGAAGGGAGTATGTGTGTTTACCTCTCTGTGGACATCCTGGAAGCTACTCAGTAGTA
>NW_006282605.1:762504-772008 GCF_000327345.1 Myotis davidii | reverse complement strand
AGCATTTTTCTTTATGTAAGCCTATTTTTCCCCAGGTTCTGATATATGCAAGTTGTTTTACCTTTGCAAAGCCTGAAAATATTTAATGATTTTATCCTCACAGACATCTTCAGCCATCCAACTTGACCCTCTATTCTACTTATTGACCAAGCTATCTTGTCAGCATTAAATTTTAATATATGTCTCCCCATGTGGTCTTTCCTTTGCAATATCTCTGCTAGAACCTGACCTTAGTCTAGGCCAGTGATTTTCAACTGCTGTGCCATGGCACACTGTTGTACTGTAATAATTCTTAAAACAAGCAGTACCTGACTATTTAGGCAGGGGCACTGATTTCTTTTTCCTTAGAATGTGAAATAAAAAATGACGATAGCCAATATAACAATAGCCATCCAGTGTGAACGAATCAAAGTTATACCTACTTATTTTGTCAGATTGGCAAAACATATATTTTTTGGTGTACTGAAGAATTTTGGTAATTAGTGTACGCGTGTCATGAGATGAAAAAGGTTGAAAATCGCTGGTCTAGGTAAAAGCTCAGTAGAAAAGAACAGGTAGAAACTACCTGACCTTGAAAATGTGTTTTTTAAATATAGAGAGGAAGGAAGAGGGACAAAGCTATAGAAACATCAATGAAAGAGAATCATTGATTGGCTGCATCCTGCATGGGCTCCTACTGGGGACTGAGCCTGGAACTGGGCATGTGCCCTCACCGGGAACCTCTTGGTGCATGGGACATGGTTCAACCCACTAAACCCCAATGGCTGGGCAAAAATTGCTATTTTCTAACAGTTTTATTGAGAAAACAGTTATTTTCTAACAGTTTTATATAATTTGTTATTTTTTAATAGCTTTATTGAAATACTAGAGGCTGACTTGCAAGAAATTCATACAAGTGTAGGCCTACCTTGCCCTGGCTGCCTGCAACGGCTTCCCTCTGGCACCCGGAACCTGGGCTTCCCTCACAGCCCCGCTTCATCCAGAAGGAAATTAGCATATTATGCTTTTATTATTCTAGATAATTTACATGCTATACAACTTATCCATTTGAAGTGTACAATTCCATAGTTTTTAGGATAGTAAAAACAGAATTGTGCAATCATAACTGTAGTAGATTTTGGAACATTTTCGTCATTGCAGAAGCAACTCTGTGCCCTTTATCATCCTACAATCTTTCCATCCCAATTCCTGTCTCAAAGAATTTGCCTCTCCTTGATATTTCATGGAATCTCATAATATGTAGTTTTTTTGTGATTGGCTTCTTTCATTTTGCATAGTGTTTTCAAGGTTCCATATTGTAGCATGTATCGGTATTTCATTCCAGATAATATTGCATTGTATAGATATGTACCAATTCACTTATCCATTATTTATTTGATGGACATTTATATTGTTTTGCCCTTTTGACTCTTATGGGTAATGTTGCCATGAACATTTATATACATGATTTTGTGTGGACATGTTATCATTTCTCTTGGTTATATAACAAGGAGTGGAATAGTTGTGTCAAATAGTAATTTTGTTCTTAGCTTTTGAGGAAATTCCAGATGGTTCCATTCCCACAGTAGTGTATGAGGTTTCCAATTTCTCTATATCCTTTGCAATAAATATTTTTTATATTTTTGACTGTTGCCTTTCTAGGGAATGAATTGGTATCTTATTCTGGCTTTGATGTGCATTTTCCTAATAACTAATGAGGTCGAGTATGTTTTCATATGCATATCGGTGATTTCTACATTTTCATAGATCAGATTCTTTGCTCATTTAAAAATTTGGTTGACTTTTATCATTGAGCTGTAAATGTTTTTTATGTATTCTAGACTTAAGTCCTTTATCAGATAAATGATTTTCAAATATTTTCTCTCATAGTTGTCTTTTGACTTGATAGTGTTCTTTAACACATAACATTTTTTAATTTTGAAAAAGTTTAATGTATCTTTTTCTTTTGTTACTTGTATTTGTGGTGCCATATTTAAGAACTGAGGATACCTGTGTATTTTTCTAAGAATTTTATAGTTTGAATTCTTACAATTAAGTCTTTATTCCATTTTGAGTTAGATTTTTACAGGTGGTATTCAACATATGATGGTTCAACAGATTTTTCAACTTTGTGATGGAGTGAAAGCAATATGCATTCAGTAGAGATTGAATTTTGATCTTTTACCAGGCTAGCGATATGTGGTAAGATACTCTCTTATGATGCTGGACATGGGCAGTAGTGAGCTGCAGCTGCCAGGCAGCCAGTGATCACTAGGGTTAACAATCCCTGCTCTAAGTCTACTGTGTTGCCAGTGATTTCTGGATATTGTGTTTTGTATTTCACTATAGTATTCAATAAATTACATAAGATAGTCAATACTTTATTATAAAATGGCTTTGTGTTAGTTGGTTTTGCCCAACATCAGGCTCATATAAGTGTTCTCAGCATGTTTAAGGTAGGCTCGGCTAAGCTATAATGATCAGTAAGTTAGGGGTATTAAATGCATTTTCGACTTGGGATATTTTCAACATACAATGAGCTTATTAGGATGTAACCCCATTGTAAGTTGAGGAGAATCTGTATATGTTTTGAGGTAAGGGTACAAATTTATCTTTTTATATGTGGAGATTCAGTTGTCTTAGTACTATTTGTTAAAAAGATTATTTTTTCCCATTGAATGATCTTGGTCACCCTTGTTGAAAATCAGTTGGCCAGGGACACATGGGTTTATTTCTGTTGCATTGATAATCATGTTAGAAAATGTTATTGTACTTCCATAAGTGGCTATAAATTAGAAGGGGGACCATGTAATTGCTTTCCTGATTACTATAGGTATCTCTCATGTTCTCACACCAGGAACTGGTTTAGGTGGAACATCTGAAGATTAAAGATGATGTTTTAGGGTGTAGATAAAATTAAAGATTATGTTTTAGGGTAGTGGGGGTATGAACTTGAACTGCCTATCTTGAAAGGAGTTTGTTAACCTTCCAAGGAAGTCATTAATGGGTGAAATTGTCATCAATAGTGATATCTATATATATAAAAGCCTAAGAAACCATTACGACTGGTCGACTGAACGACCAGTCGACTGGTCGCTATGATGCACACTGACCACCAGGGGCAGATGCTCAATGCAGGAACTGCCCCATGTGGCAGTGTGCTCCCACAGCCAACCTCCTGCGGCAGGCCAACCTCCTGCGATCCCTCCTCCTGGCCGGCCCCTATTGGCCCCCATCGGTCATGGGTGAGATGGCCCTGATCAGCCCCAATCACCAGCCAGGGTGAGGGACCCCACCCATGCACAAATTCGTGCACCGGGCCTCTAGTAGAATATAACAGTGAACTTGAGAGTTTGTACTCTAAAAGAGCCCTCTACTCAGCTGCATGTGTTTGCTGACATGGAGGGATATAGTTCCGTGTATTAGCCAGTGAAAACATAATTGAGGGCCATTTTTGGCCCATGGGATACCATTGCTTCCTCTTATTATTGACCATATTGTATTAGTATCTTACTCCTATTCTTCTCCCTTCCTAATATGTCATATTCTATGTTTTTTTCAAAGTATATAATAGATGTCTTCTCAGATATAACCATTAATTTCCCTCTGCTTTCTAATTACTGAAAGATTATAAAATGATGTTTAAATCTTGACCAACAAATGCAGGTGAAATTGCACAGAGATCAATAATATAAGTCACAGCAAAGATAAATGCCATTACTCACTCCTTGGTCTCAAATAATGTTTATTTTTGGGCCAAGTGTAGATGGCAAGAATTATTAGAAATTGGATAATTTCTAGACCCAATTGTTGTGATAGAATTTTGTATACTCTTGACTTTTAATGGATCAAGTAAAGTAAAACTAAGTGAAGAATTTGAAACAAATGAAATTACATATTTTCAAGGATCTTTGGACCATCTACAAAGATAGGTCATATATTGCAGCACGTCATAGAACTGAGTGTTGAGTGGTGGACTCTGACATGGAAGGGAAGTAGTGAGGGGAGCCTAGTTAGGTAGGGGCAACTCAGGCAGAGCAGCTCTGTTTTTTCATGTTTTGTATTATTTCTATGCTGGAGTTTTGCATAAAACTTATTTGGAAATAAGTGAAAGGTTTATGTTGTAAAAATTAAATAGGTTGTTAAATAATGGGATTGATTGTCCCACTGTATATACAGGCCATAAAGTATCCACATCATCAACTGCATTCAATAAAACTAGAAATAAATGAAAAACTTTAAAGCAAATGTAATACCTACTATCAGATTTCTCCCAAATAACAATGGATTAAAGAGAGTAAAGAAGAGCTATAGTTATAACTTGTTTTGAAAAGAAATGAACACACTGTGTATCAAAAGCTATCTGTTACAGCCAGGACAATAATGACAGGCAACTTTCCTCAGGCTTCTTCTGCATCTGATCTTCAGAACACAGAAAGTGATTTGAATGCCTGTTTTTTAATTCTCCCAAGTATGGTACATAGGAATGCTATGCTGGATGCATTGAACAGAAGTTAATTTGTGGATCCTTAAGTTATGAGGCCTCAGTTCTCTTAGTGGACCCTGGTTGAGCAAGGCCAGCATGCCTTGTAATTACTATGATAATCCCCAGTGCTGATGAGGATATGGGTCATTGAGCATTCTCAGATGCTGCTGGTGGAGGTATGAACTTGAACTGCCCAACCTGAAATTAGTTCGTTAACCTTTCTATAGAACCATGATTAAATTAAAATCTTATACCCTTTATCTGATAAAATCACTTTTAAAAAATTGATAATAAGAACAGAGATTTAGGAAAGTGTGCACAAAGACTTCATAACAGTTTTAAAATTTTTATTGTGGACATTTCTTAGTATATGGACCAATAGAGATAAGCTTAGTTTTTGTCTGTTTCGGGGGTTATAACAGATTTATAGACTGGGTAGCTTATAAACAACAGAAATACAGTATATTTCTCATAGTTCTGGAGGCTGGGAAGTCTAAGATTAAGGTGTCAGCAGATTCGGTGTCAGATGAGGACTCTCTTCCTGGTTCCCAGATGGTATTCTTTTCTCTGTGTCCTCACATAGTGGAAGGGAGCAGAAATTTTTTTGGGGTCTCTTTTATCAGGGCACTAGTCCCATTCATCAGGGCTCTATTCTCATGACCCTATTATCCCCTCCTTCCCCCCAAATCCCTGCCTCCAAACACCACCACATAGGTTCATTTATTTAAGTTTGTTTTTATTTTGAGGGATTGTTTTTTCTCCTTATCTCCCCCCACCCCCTTTTTGGCTTATTACATTTTTTTTTTAATTTTGTGAATTGTTTACCTGGTTCTATGGTCAAATATAACAAAGTCCAATCCTAGAGAGCTATTATCTGTGTTCTTTTTCTCCATATACATAATCACTTATTTTCTTACTTTTTTGGGTTATATTTTCATGCTTTTTGAAATCACAAGCAACTACATATCTTAATTTATTACTTCCATTTTTCATAAAAAGCAGTGTAATAAAAATACTATTCCGGTGATCAATGTGGTTAATTATATTTAAAGTCACATTTGCCACACTGTTTTGATCACAGAGCCCTTTTTCTTCCATGAATGCCTTTAAGAACAGGTTAGTGACACTCTAGATTATTTGATTTGTTCCCTAATTTCCAGAAAGCTGCATACCATAGGACTGAGCATTGTTGTTCTTTAACATAATGAGACATTAGTATCCCATTGGTTATGAACTTAGTGGCACTCTGACATACTCTATATTGTTCTTGAAAAACACAGCCAACCTAAATTAATGTATGTTGAAAGCAGTTTCCCTAAGAAATAATGCTCTGGGTTTTATGATCATTTCCAGGCTAACAGCTGTCATCAGAAGTTAAATAATGGTGATTCTCAAGTTCTCCACTGAGGGAAAGAATTACCTGGAGGGAAAACAGCACAGGATTGTGTGTCTGAAGGACGATTCTCCTCTAGCTTCAAAGGCTGTGTTATTTCCCCTACTCCTCCTGGGTAAAGGCAATGCCTCAGGAAGTCCTAGTCCTGGACCTCACCACTTCTAGGGAATAGAATGGTTGCTTTCTTTAGATGGGAAAAGTCCCCAAACTTCCATCTTGACAAGCCAACTTTGCATTATAAATCTGTATAAACTGCGTGATGTGAAGCTTGAAATAATTAAATGACATTGTATGATAAGGAGGTGATATTCCAAATATTTAACAATGTTATGACACAAGGAACATCCAATCAGATGGATGGTGACTGGAATTTGCCATATTACACCAGAGATTTTACTTCACTGCTTGGTGAGGTCTGCCTGAGGCAGAGGTTGGCTGGTGACTGGAATTTGCCATATTACACCAGAGATCTTACTTCACTGCTTGGTCTGCGTGTATACCATGGGCTTCAGCACATTGGTATATGCATCAAAGAAGTAAGGCTCCGCGTACTAAGTTGTAACCATTTCAGTCATGCATTCGGAAAATGTGTATTAAACGCAAAAAATCTACAGGAATGAGATTGCTAAGTGCTGGTGAAGAAACACTTTACTGTGAGTTAAAGAGTTTGGGAATATTTGAAGAAAGCTGACATTTAATAATTTTTTGATGAGGATTATTACAGTAGAAAAAGACAGGTTGTTGGATTTCAGATAAATATAGAATTTGTGTGCCTGATGCAGTGACCTTAGTTAATGCTTGACCGCCTACCAGTGGTCGGCAAACTGCGGCCCCTTGAGTGTGGCTCCACGTGCGGCCGCGCAAGTACAGTGCGATTGAAACTTCGTGGCCACACTCAAGGGGCCAAAGATCCGCATCTGGCTTGCGAGCCACAGTTTGCCGACCACTGGCCTATACCAAATGTATGTTTGTAGTTCATATTGCACTGTGCATCTAATATTGTTTATTTTCCATATCTCGATTTGAATTTTGCCTGCTGGTTTGAGTCTATTGATAAATGTCATCTTGTGCATTATCAAATATGATGATGAAATTCAAACCATTTTTAATAAAATGCCTATTAAATTTTTGGTTTTAAAATGTGTCAGGTTATACTAACTTGATAAGCATCAAATGTTTTAGAAAATTTTATAATAATTTTTGCAAGCAAGAAATATGCTTTTAAAACTCTACCAAAACTAGAATAATAAACATACATAGTGTTGGGGGTACCTAACATTTCTTCGACTTAGAAATGTTTGCAATATATGAAATGAGGCATAAATAGGAAAATGAAATAATACATTAACATTTGAAAAACTTTAATATTACTTTCCTAGGTAAAAGCCATCATATTTTTATTCATTTTGTGATCAATGGCCCATATATTTTAACCAAGCAATGTCCTGGTGAGAATATTCTAGAAAATATTGTCTATCAACATTAATAACAGATACTGAGTAATGGTCTTGGTGCATTATTGTATATGTTTATTGGCCATTCATGTGTCCTCCCCTGAATATCTTTGCTCATTTTTCTATTGTTTTATTTTCTTTTTCTCATTGACTTATAGATGTTCTTTATATGTTTATTAATTCTCACTATTTCTTGGTATATTCATTACAAATATATTCCCAGTTGGTAGCTTATGTCACCATTCTGTCTATTCATCCATCACTACGACATAAGTTATAATTATAGGGGTAAAATTCATCAGTTTTTCCTTAGTGTTTTCTGGATTTTTAAATATTTTGTTTTAAAAACACTTTTTTAAAAATATATTTTCTTGATTTTTTACAGAGAGGAAGGGAGAGAGATAGAGAGTTAGAAACATCCATGAGAGAGAAACATCGATCAGCTGCCTCCTGCACAACCCCTACTGGGGATGTGCCCGCAACCCAGGTACATGCCCTTGACCGGAATTGAACCTGGGACCCTTCAGTCCGCAAGCCGATGCTCTATCCACTGAGCCAAACCGGTTTCGGCTAAAAACACTTTTTAAAACCCAGGATTACAAACATATTTCCTTATATTTTTCTAAGTAGTTTACAGTTTTGGCTGTCATTTATTTATTCATTTTTAAAATTTATCTTTATTGTTGAAAATATTACAGATGTCCATTGTTTTCCCCTCCATTGACTCTGTCTCCACCTCACCCACTACTCCCAAGTCTTCACCAAACTATTGTCTGTGTCCATGGACTATGGATATACGCATATTAAGTTCTCCAATTAATATCTACACACACACACACACACACACACACACCTGCCTTCTGTCTGAAACTTTTTAACGTTCTAAAGTTCTTTGTCTCTAGATCTACTTTGTTCATCAGTGTATTTTGTTCATTAGAATCCAAACATGAGTGAGATTACGTGATAATATTGTCTGTGTCCATGGACTATGGATATACGCATATTAAGTTCTCCAATTAATATCTACACACACACACACACACACACACACACCTGCCTTCTGTCTGAAACTTTTTAACGTTCTAAAGTTCTTTGTCTCTAGATCTACTTTGTTCATCAGTGTATTTTGTTCATTAGAATCCAAACATGAGTGAGATTATGTGGTAATTATCTTTCTTTGACTGGCTTAGTTTGCTTAGCATAATACTCTCCAGGTCCACACATATTAATGCAAATGGTAAGAGTTCTTTCTTTTTTACTGTTACATAGTATTCCATTGTGTAAATGTACCACAGCTTTTTTATCTACTCATCTACTGATGGGCACTTGGACTCTTTCCAAATCTTAGCTATTGTAAATTGCGCTGCTATGCATATAGGGATGCATATGTCCTTTCTGATTGGTGTTTTGGGTTTCTTAGGATATATTCTTAGAAGTGGGGTCACTGGATCAAATGGGAGTTCCATTTTTAATTATTTGAGGAAATGCCATACTGTTTTCCACAGTGGCTGCACCAGTCTGCATTCTCACCAGCAGTGTACTAGGGTTTCTTTTCTCAACATCCTAGCCAACATTTGTCTTTTGTTGACTTGTTGATGATAGCCATTCTGGTGAGTGTGAGGTGGTACCTCATTGTCATTTTAACTTACATCACTCTAATGATTAGTGACTTTGAGCATTTTTTTATGTCTCTTGGCCTTTAGTATGTCCACTTTGGAAAAGTGTCTATTTAGGTCCTTTTGCCTATTTTTTAATTGGATTGTTTGTCCTTTTGTTAAGTTGTATGAGTTCCTTATATATTTGGAAATTAATCCCTTATCGGATGTTTCATTGGCAAATATGTGCTCCCAAGCAGTGGGCCCTCGTTTCAGTTTGTTGATTGTTTCTATTGCTGTGCAGAAACTTTTTATTTTGTTGTAGTCCCATGTGTTCATTTTCTTCTTAGTTTCTTTTGCCCTAGGAGATGTATCAGTAAACATATTGCCAAGGGACATGTTTGAGATTTTGTTGCCTATGGTTTCTTCTAAGATTTGTACGGTTACAGGACTTACATTTAAGTCTTTTATCCATTTTTATTTTATTCTTGTGTGTGGTGTAAATTGGTAGTCCAGTTTCATTTTTTGCTTGTACCTGTCCAATTTTCCCAACACCATTTATTGAAGAGATTGTCTTGACTCCATTGTATGCTCCTG
>NW_006282605.1:760410-762388 GCF_000327345.1 Myotis davidii | reverse complement strand
GTTTTTTTTTTTTTTTTTTTTTTGTTAGTTTTTCTGAGAATTCATTGTTGGTGTATAAAAATGTCATAGATTTTTGGATGTTAATTTTATATTTTGCTACATTTCTAAAATCATTTATTAAATCTAGTAGTTTTTTTTATGGAGTCGGTAGTGTTTTCTATGTACAATATCATGTCATCTGTGAATAATGACAAATTTCCTTCCTTTTTTCTAATTTGGATGCCTTCCAGTTTTCTTCTTGTATGATTGCTCTGGTTAGGACTTCAAGAACTGTGTTCAATAAGAGTGGTGAAAGTAGACATCCCTGTCTTATTCCTGTTCTTTGGGGAAACGGATTTAGTTTTTCGTTTTCTATGTATGATTTTTGCAGTATGATTTTTGCAGTATGATTTTGCAGTATGCAGTATGGCCTTTATTATGTTGATGTAAGCCCTCTGTTCCCACTTTGCTGAGAGTTTTCATCAAAAAAGGTTGTTGAATTTTGCCGAATGCTTTTTCTGCATCATTTGATATGATCATGTGATTTTTGTCTTCCAATTTGTTTATGTGGTGTATCACATTTATTAATTTGCGAATCTTGTACCAGCCTTGCATCCCTGGTATAAATCCCACTTGGTCATGGAGTATGTTCTTTTTAATGTATTGCTGGATTCAACTTGCTAATATTTTGTTGAGGTTTTTAGCATCTATGTTGATCAGGGATATTGGCCTGTAATTCTCTTTTTTTGTGGGGTCTTTATCTGGTTTTGGGATTAGAATAATGGTGTCTTTATCTGGTTTTGGGATTAGAATAACCCTGGTATAAATCCCACTTGGTCATGGAGTATGTTCTTTTTAATGTATTGCTGGATTCAACTTGCTAATATTTTGTTGAGGTTTTTAGCATCTATGTTGATCAGGGATATTGGCCTGTAATTCTCTTTTTTTGTGGTGTCTTTATCTGGTTTTGGGATTAGAATAATGGTGTCTTTATCTGGTTTTGGGATTAGAATAATGCTGGCCAGGTTGTCCAGCTTGCTGGAATATAGTTGTTCATAGTATTTTTTTTTTTAATGATCTTTTGTGTTTCCTGGGGCAGTTGTTACTTTGCCAATGCTTTTGTTTCTGATTTTGTTTATTTGGATCCTATCTCTTTGCTTCATGGTGAGCCTGGCTAGAGGTTCATCAATCTTGTTGATATTTTCAAAGAACCAGCTTTTGCTTTTATTGATCTTTTATATTATTTTTTTAGTCTCTATATAATTTATTTCTGCTCTGACCTTTATTATTTCCTTCTCCTTTGGGCTTTTTTTTTTTGTTTTGTTTCTAATTCTATACATTGTAGGGTTAGGTAGTTTATTAGAAGTTTTTCTTGCTTTTTTTGTTGTTGTTGTTTTGTTTTGAGGTAGGTCTGTAGTGCTGTGAATTTCCCTCTCAGGGCTGCTTTTAGTGAACCATAGATTTTATGTTGTTGTTTCCAGGATGTTTTTTATTTCTTTTTTGATCTGTTTGGTAACCCATTCATTTGTTTAATAGCATGTTATTCGGTTTCCATGTGCTTGAATGTCTTAGAATGTTTTTATTGTAGTTGATTTCTAATTTCATACCATTGTGATCTTAGAGGATGCTTGATATGATTTCAGTCTTCTTGAACTTCTAGATACCTAATTTGTGTCCTCACATATGGTCTATCTCTTAAAATGTCCCATGTGCACTTGAGAGGAATGCATATTCTATAGCTTTGTGGTAAATTGTTCTGGAAATACAAATTAATTCCATCTGATCTGGTGTGTCATTCAGGATTACTGTTTCCTTGTTGGTTTTTTGTCTAGAAGATCTATTTAGTGATGTCAGGGGCTTGGGGCATTAATGTCCCCTACTATGATTGTATTGCTTTTGATCTCTCCCTTAAAATCCTCCAGAAGGTTGTTTGTTTGTTTTTTAAAAATATATTTGGATGCTTCTGTATTGGGTGCATTAAATACTAGGCTTATATCCT
>NW_006282605.1:753731-760350 GCF_000327345.1 Myotis davidii | reverse complement strand
TGAGAGAGATTTTCTTATCCATTCAGCTACCCTATGTCTTTTGATTGGAGCATTTACACCATTTACATTTAAGGATATTATTGATAGGTATTTACTGTCATTCTTATTCTTTGTGCCTGTGTTCTTCTCTTTCTGTCTATTTCTTTTTCTTACAACAGTCCCTTTAGCATTTCTGGCAGTGCTGGTTTCATGTTAATAAACTCTCTTAGCCTTTTTTTTTTTTTCTCCAAGGGTCTTTATTTCACCTTTGATTTTTTGAATGATAGCCTTGCTGGATAGAGTATTCTTGGGTTCAGTCCTTTGGTTTTCATTAATTTTTATAGTTCATGCCATTACCTTTCTGGCCTGCAGTGTTTCTATTGAGAAGTCCGCTGACAGTCTAATGGGAGCACCCTTGTAGGTAATTTTCCGTCTCTCTCTTGCAGCCTTTAAGACTATTTCTTAATCTTCCATGTTTGCCATTTTAATTAATATGTGGGTCTTTTGGAGTTCATATGGATTGGGAGTCTGTGTTTCCTGAACTTGAGTGACTTTTTCCTTCTCCAGGTTAGAGAAAATTTTTGCAATTATTGCTTCAAACAGATTCTTTATTCCTTTCTTAGAATCTATGCCTTCTGGTACTCCTATAATCCAATGGCATTAAGTTTCATATTGTTTGAAAGCTTCCTTAGCCTTTGCTCCTGCTTTTTAATTTTTGTTTTCCATTTGCTCCTGTGAATGGTTGTTTATTTTTCTACCTTGTCTTTGAATCTGCTGATTTCGTCCACAGCTCCCTCTAATCTACCTTTGAATCCTTCCTGGATTTCTTAATTTCATATATGTCATTCCTCATTTCCTATTGATTCTTATTTAATGTTTCAGGCTCTCTTTTCATGTTGGTGTAGCTCTCAGATAGACCCTTCTAATTCTCACAAAGTTACTTGTAGTTCTCACTGAATTGTTTGAGCACCCTTATTACCATTCCTCTGAATTCTTTATATGACAAATTATTTACTACCATTTCATTTAGTTCTTTTTCTGGTGATTTCTCCTTTTCTTTCATTTGGGGGTTGTTTCTTTGTCTCCCCATTTTTGCTGTTCCTTTTTTTTTAATGTATTAAATCAAACTGCTATACCTCCCAGATTTTGTGGAGTGGTCTTATGTAGTAGGTGTTTTGTGGGACCCAATGGTGCAGTTTCTTAGATCTCCTGAACTGGGTTCTCTAGGAAAGCCCCTTACTTTTTTTGGGGGGGGGTTCTCCTGTTGTAGGGGGGTCTTGAATTTTACTGTCCCATTCGTGGATTGAGCATGCTCTTCAGTTGGCTGACCATGTGGCTCATCCCTGACCAAGTCATTCAAGCTTTTGTGGAGGTGCTGACTGAACAGAACAAAATACAACACAACAAAATACAAAACAAAAGAAAGAAAATAGAAATGTTCACAAGACGCCTACAGCACCAACAAAAGCAACCATCAGAGAAGATAGAATTAAGAAAGAGAAAAGAGAGCGAGAATGATCGGAAAAAAAGAAAGAAAAAATATGAGAAAACAAGGCAATCAAACCAACAAACAAAAGCACAAATAAAAAACAAACAAAAGCCAAAAAGTGAGGGTGGGGGGGTGTCATATGTAGATGTAATGCTGAAATTGTTGTAATGTACCCACCGAATGACAGAAGGACGCCGCAAGAAGTCGAATTAAAGAGTCACATTTATTGCAATCCGGGACTATGAGGGGTCATTCCCAAATCTCATAATGATAAGATGGTGGCAAAGCCAGATTTATATAGGCAAAGATCACAAAGGTGTTGATTACATCTCAAGGTTTGGAATGGGGAACCTGGTTTGCAAAAAAGCAGTTTACAGAAGCAGAATTAAGCATGGTAATTACAGTTTTGGGTCTCGGGGTCACTGAATTGACAGAAAAACCTCATCTAGAGCCCTTGGGTCTTGAGACCACTGGGGTGCCAGGAACTCATTATCTAGAGCCATCGAGGCGATGTAGAGTAATTGCGCTGTCCTGGTCTTGGGACCACTGAGTCAACTGGAACGCATTATCTGTGGCCACTAAGACAATTTAGGATAATTGTGCTGTCCTGTTTCCCAGGTACAGAAGAATGTGCCTTCTAAAACCAGTAAGATCACAATCAATGGGATAGTCACGTTACAATCAATAAGGCATTCAATCGAATGGGATGACTTATACAATTTAGAAAATTAAAGTAACCTGTCCATTGTTAAACAAAGCAAATAGGTACCATACTTCAAAATAAAGAAAGTAATAGTAAATAATTAGGGGAATAGAGGAAGTAAAAGTGTTTAAAATAAAGGAAGGTTTAAGAAAAGTCAATGAAAATAATTTGACAAGGAAAATAGAGGAGAAAGCAGGAGAAAAAAAAAGAGAGGAAGCAAAGATAGAAGAAAATTGAATAATGAAAATAAGAAAAAATTGGGTAGGAAAAGGGAAGAGGAAAATTAGATTCATGAACATAACAGGGACTAGAATAATTACAAATCAATAAAACATATAGATAAGGAAGATAGCTTTGAAAAGGGAAAAAAATAAATGAAAGAGAAAAAATAAAAAAGTAGAAAATCGGGGGAGCGGGGGGGAGGAGAAGTGAAAAGAAAAAAGGAAAAAAAGTGAAGTCAAGTTTGTTTCAGTTGAGTTTAGTGCCACAGGGGGGATTGCTTTCAATCCCACTCTTTTGTCTGCCAGTTCTATGCTTCCTATGGGATACTTAGGTGCTAAACTCTGATGGGAACTATCCTCTGGATTTCAGCAACCTGCTTGAAATTCCAAGAGATCCCCACATCCTCACCCACAGTTTTATCTGTCTCTTCAGGACTTGGCTGCCAGCAGGAGGGACCAATCTGCCATGGTAAATGGGCTTGTTAGCTGCTTGGGGCCCAGAAACAGTCCCCGTTCCCAGGACTTCACCTCTGCCTACTCTTTCCTGCAAGCCAGCTGTTAATCTTAATCACTCAAGTCTGTTTCTTAAAGGGCTTTAGCTGGGGGAGCTGCTGTTCAGCACCCAGGGATTGTGGTGGGTATGCTTCCCTGTCCCAGAGCAGTCCTCTGCTAGTGGCCCCAAATATTACTCTGCCCTCTGCTGGCGGAGATCATGGCGTAGAGACCAGTGCGGTCCCTGGAAACCTGGAATGTTTATCAGTTCTCCTGTTGGGGGAAAGTACTAGTCTGATTCCCAGGACAGCGGGTCTGAAGACCCCTCCCCCAATCCACTCGCTGAGGCTCCAGAGACTGTTCAAACTGGTAGGCTTGGCCTCTGCTTTTGTTTCTTCTGAAAAGCTGAAAATGCAGAGTGTGGCAAGCAGGGCTCCTGAGGGTGGGGCAGGCTGTATTACTAGGATGGATTTATTTCTTTTCCTGCCCTGTGGCTATTGGGAGCAACTAGCTCCTCTGGAGAGGGGTGGGGAAAGGGAGGATGGCCATTTTGGCTGCTTTTCCATGTCTCCCTGCAAGGTCTCCTACCCCAGTCTCTCCTCAGGCACTGTGGCTTTCTCTCCCACTGGCTCTAGACTCCGCTGCGGCCAGCAGCCCCGCTGCCTTTCACAGCTGGATATTTCATGGGCCAAGGGTCTTGGCTCTGATACTCTGGGCTGTGGAGCCCACCTGGTTTCCAGGCCTGTATCTTCTGAGGGAAAAGACCTTCCCATAGTCCTGTGCTCCCTCCTCTCTGGGCCTGTAGGCTTCCACCCCGGCGGCTAGTGTTAAGCCCAGATTTCAGGATCCCCAAAAGACTACCAGGGAGAGTCTGATGCAAAAGCAAAAGAGTCTTTATTCAAACTAGCTCGAGCTCCCCGTCCACCACACTCGCCAATGCAGCAGCAGGAGGCAGAGAGAGAGAGAGAGCTCTGTGGGGAAAGGGGTTTTATAGGGGGGTTGGAGTAAGGGGAGGAGAGAGGACTGTGGGCCCTGCCAATTGGCCAGGTGCAAGTCGGGGTCTTATTACACAGGATGTAGTTGTGTCTATGGCACACACTTCCCTTGATTATCATTGGTTAGTTTAATGAAATCCTAGGTGTGGCTAGCAGAGGCTTGGGCTTCCGGGAAGAAGCTCTGTGCTGAGCACATGGCTAATGGCTGCTGCCCATAAATGGAGGATCCAGGGCAAGATGGAGAGCATAGCCCTCGCCCTTTCACTAGGTCAGCTCCTCTCATGACCATCCCTTTCTACAGAAGGTGTTTTCTGTTCTTCCTTGATATGTCTCCTCAGCTGGACCTCAGTTGGTAATTCCAGGTGAATGTTCTCAAATTTAGTTGGCCCTGGGAGGAGGTGCACAACAGTCTGCCTATTCCTCTGCCATTTTTATCAGGGGCAAGTTACAACTTAATGGAGATTCTTTTGATGGAAAACTGTAAGGATTTGAAATAGGAATTTCAGGGGAATATAGGCAAGTTTAGGGAATTTTTAAAATTGGGGTCCATGGAAAAAACACAGGGCTACAGACTGGGAGAAGGTACATTTCCATAACACAAGGGAGAGGCAACAGATACATTTACATAAGATAAGGGAACTGGGAGTAGTCTTGAGGTCTATATTTACAAAATAAAGAAGGAAGAAACCCCAGAAGGAATAGGAGGACAATGAGGGAGGAGGGCCTCAGGAGTCACTATAGTAACCAATTCGAAAGGGAATATTGACCAGTCAGAGGGGATATCAGAACACAGGAACTACAGTCTTTATAAACCATGGAAACAGGAAGTCAGTGGGACCCTTTCCCCCTCCCCATGTGGGAGTTCATTCTGTGGACTGTTTCCCTCTCCCCACCTGGGAGTCTGTACTTGTTCTTCAATAAATCTCCACCTTTGCTATACTACCCTCTGTCCATGGATTCATTCTTTGACTCTGGCAGACAAAGAATCCAGGATCCAGTTCAAAAATTCCGTATCAGAATATGAGACCGTCACCATATATGAATGCAGTGCAGAGCAGGAGAAATTGAGAGCTACCCTAGCAAATGCCCCAAGTCCCAACCTGGGAGGAATCTGAATTTTCCCTGAAACTTGCCAACTAGGCTGAGATCCCCAGTTGCTTTGGCGAGAGGGCACCGTCTTGCCTGTCATATCTAAACATTAATCTATGTTACAGCGATTCTTTGGCATATTGTTAGGTGGAGACTCATTTATTTATTCCCACGAGGATAACCAGCCTCACTTGATAATAGTGTGTCCTTTACTCAGTGACTTTGATGGCACGTTTATTATATAAGTTTCTGTGTGTGCGTGAGTCTTGTTGCTCAATTTGACTTCCAGGATCTTCAACCTGCCTTTCCTTTGCCCTCTATAGTTTATTACCTCTGCCTTTCTTGCTTCAGGCATTTCTTTAGATTTTAACTCAGTTCTGTCACATGCTTGTGACTTTGGGTAAATGTAATAGGATTTTGAGGGTTTTTTTCATCATTTTTTTCTACCATGACATGTATCTTATCATGCCTAGAATGTATTTCTGTTTTTTTCATATTATCTCTCTTTGTTGATGGTGTTTTTTTAAATAAGTACCCACCATTTTCTTTTACATTCCATTTATTAATAGAAGTATTAGAGTTGAAAGTATAATGGAAAATGTTATAATCTTTAATATTAAGATGCAAAAGGCAAAGTTTTAAATACATCTTTTAAAAATAAATTAAGACTAACTTTTTCTAAATTGCTAGTAAAACTTTTTGATTAACATCTTGTAATACTTAATTTTTAGGCAGTTTGATTTGGTACAAGTAGGAATGCTTTACTTGAAGTTCATTAAATATCAGTTTGATCATGCTATTGTTAACCTTTCTTTAATTTTTTAGATGATTGGAATCCATTTTCATACCCATATAAAAAACTGGAGTATGGGAAATGGGAGCTGTATATACCACCAAAGCAGGATAAATCTGTAATACCTCATGGATCCAAATTAAAGGTACTCCCCCCCCCCTTGTTTTTATTTGAATTTATTTATTTTTAATCCAGTGTGCAAAGTTTGATTTAAAATATGATAATGTAAACAGACGCATGATATTTGTGGGAGAAACAATTTAAATGTTCCAGTAGAGGAAATTTAAGAGAGGGGTATCCACAAATTTGAATGTGTTAGATTATAACTGTTTGGTTGGAAAGGCACCAAACTTAGTGGTATTATCGACTTTGGAAACTTTATATAAAGAGTGATTGAGTCATTGTAAAAATTTAGCTTAGAAATCAGAAACGTTAATAGAAAAGTGAAAGCTGTCTTCAAATCAGCAAATGCAGAGAGAATTTTTATCTGTAAGGAAATTTTTGATAGAATTGATTTTATGAGCCACATGAATGCAGAATGCGATCTGGTGTTGGAGACGTGCATTTTGGGACATACTTTTTCTGGTTTTCCCCTTTCTAGTCTTTGACATGGGGATTCTTGTTTCTCTTGTTCTGTGGTAGGGCCACCTGAGCTTCCTGTGTACTCCTTTGACTTTAGCTGACCATGGGGTCCCCTTCACAGTCTGCAGAGCCCACAAGGCCTCTCTGGTCTCCTCAAAGAGGGCTCGAGGGATGATAGGTCCCAAAGTCTGGATTACACATTGAAGCACTTGGTTATATAACAAGTTATCTAAATCCTTGAACATTTACTTGATTTTGCTCATATAATCATATAAT